>NC_080795.1:74894193-75211484 GCF_028018385.1 Neofelis nebulosa | reverse complement strand
CGTAACTTTCCTTTTACCAACCCTTTGCAGGGGAAAAAAATCAGCAAAGTATTACCTTCAAGACGTCCGCGAAAATATTACCTTCAAGACGTCAACAGATCATCAACAGATCGGTGGGGATCTGTCGTCTTGCCGAAGTCATGTTCTAAATTCAATGCGAGTTGGGGAGAGGGTGCTCTAGGCTGCTAACTGACCCCCTACGTCCATTCCCGTCTTCTTTTAGAATTAGGGGCACCCAGGTGGCTCACTCAGTCAAGTTTCTGACTATGATGTCAGCTCAGGTCACGATCTCACAGCTCCGGGGTCCGAGCCCCGCGTTGGGCTCTGCGCTAACAGCAAGGAGCCCGCTTGGCATTCTGTCTCTCCCTCTCTCTCTGCCCCTCCCCTGTTGGTTTCTTTTTTTTTTTTTTTTTTTTTTAATTTTTTCAATGTTTTTTATTTATTTTTGGGACAGAGAGAGACAGGGCATGAACGGGGGAGGGGCAGAGAGAGAGGGAGACACAGAATCGGAAACAGGCTCCAGGCTCCGAGCCATCAGCCCAGAGCCTGATGCGGGGCTCGAACTCACGGACTGCGAGATCGTGACCTGGCTGAAGTCGGACGCTTAACCGACTGCGCCACCCAGGCGCCCCTCCCCTGTTGGTTTCTATCTCTCTCTCAAAATAAAAATAAACCTTAAAAAAAAAAAAATAAAAGATGTAGCCTGCTCCAGGTGTAGTCAGGAACAGCAGCTTCCAACATCACAGCCAGGAGAGGACGTGAGATCATTGCTGGCCCAGAGGTGCTCTGTGCCCTCCCGAGGTTGTGTCCCCCCAAGGAAAGGGACGTGCCCCGCACTTCTCTTTCTCCCTCCAGGTAAAAGCGGGGCAACCGTTTTTAACACAGGGGTGGACGCCCACCCTCGAGGACCGGAGATTGCCCGGGAACGTTGAGCTGGGCACTGTTACAGGAGAGGAAAATAAACTTCCGCGATGCCGCAGTCAGGAAGGTGGAAGGTAAAGTGGCGAGGCCGGGACAAGTGCCCTCTCTGAGATGCAAACACCCCGCTCCTGAAAGGTGTCCTACGTTTAGAAACGTGTGCGCCCTCACACGTCCTTCACAGGACTGTCGTAAGGCCAAGAGCCCACGAAAGACTACACGATGAACCTGTTCTGAAGCAGCGCACGCTTTGTGAGTATGAGCTATTGGGATGCTGTCAACCCCCCCAGAACTTGCTTCCGGCGTACTCTCCATCTTGATTCTCCAAAGGCTTTAGGCCGGTGCCCTGGCCGCTTCTCCTCCAGTCACACCCGAAGTGCCGGAGTCTTCCCAGCATCACCCCCCCCATAGCCCATCTGACCCTGGCTGTGCCCCACCTCCCCACCCCCGCCCCCCGTGTCCTCTGGCGGCATGGCTGCTGTCCTGTATCTCTCCTCCTCCCTCGGGGCTGCAGGCGACAGCCACAGGGGTCCTTTCAGAGCCTGACTCACCAGACCTGACCCCCAAACCCCCTGACGCTTGCCCCCTCACTCAGGGGAAGAACCACGTTCCTTCCCATGCCCTGCACCAGCCTCCGGAGCTGGGTCTCGGTCCCCCCACCGCGACCTGCTCTCCGCGGTCTCCACGTGGGCCCCTCTCACACCAGCCCCACTGGCCTCCTGTGTGCCCTGGTCCCACCAAGCAATTCCTGCCACAGGGTCTTTGCACTGTCTCTTTGTTCTGCTTTGAATGTACTCCTCAGGCATTGCGTGGGTCCCTGCCTGGCCTCCTTACATGTCTGCTCAAATGCCCCTTTCCTAAGGTTTTTCTTGGCCCAAAATGCTTAAAATGTCAACCTTTTATTCCAGGCCCTCCCTACCTCCTGTCTTCTGTGCACATATGTGTGCAAATACGTGTGCACGTGTATAACACGTTGATCGTTAGGTCACACTGTATCTGTTTGCTTGCTGATTGTCTGGACCCACACCCGTGGGATGCTTCACGACGACAGGGTTTTTCCATTTTATTCACGGCCTTATCTGTGAAGCCTAGGACAGCACCCCGCGCAGAGTAGGGCCTCGGCCAGGACTGGTTACGTGAATGGGCGCGTGGATGACCGAACGGCGTCTGTTGGTGGACACGGGGGTGCACACGTGGGAAGGAGGCCGGCCAGGTGAGGAGGCCAAGGGTCCGAGGTGACAGAGGACAAGGGAAGTAAAGCCACAGCCACTCGGATGTCACAAGCACAAGCTGCCAGGACTCGACGCCCACAGGTTAGGGAAGCAGGAGAGGAGTGAGAAATGCATGTGTGCAGCAACCAGCCTGCATGGCCGCGAGCAGGGCGGGCGTTGTGAACCTTCCAGAGTCGGGGTGCGGGGCGCAGAGCCAGCCGAGGGGGGACGGTGGGGGAGGGGCCAGGGGAAGCTGGTATGGTGCCCACGGTTGGCACACTGCTGGCAAAGGGGAGCACAGCGCTGGAAGGGAGAAGGGACCGTGGCGACGGCTGAGTGGCAAAGGCGGGAGACCTGGCCTGGGAACCTGGCGATCGGTCCCTCCTTCACTTAGCGTGTGTCCCAACAAGGTGCGTGACCTTGGCCCAGCCACTCGTCTCTCTGGGCCTGTGCTATTTTCTGGACCCGCCGTCTCTTCCGTCTTCCACCCTTGCCAGGCTGGCATCTAGGGGCGGGGCTCAATGGCCCCGTGGGGGGGCAGCTCTGCTGGACTGTCCCCACCTCTCAGTCCAGGCAGGGGCCACCTCAGTGCTCTGGCGAGCTTCCCGCCCCCCCAGCAGACTCCCTCCTGAGCCCCACCCCCTGGCCTGGCAGTTAGTGACACAGATGGCCTCCCCCACTGCTTTCCTTGGAGACGACAGCAGATCAGGCTCTCTGAAGCCAGAGGGGGCCGGTGCGAGCTTGCTCCTTCCTCCTCATTTGCCGCTGGTAGCCTCCGGATGCTGCCGACGAAGCCACCCTCACCGCTTGCTCACTGCAGGAAGAATGGTGCCAAGGTGGACAGGCTTCTGGGCCCGGCTCCGGCTCTAAGCTGCTTGCAAGATGGCCTGCTGCTGAGACGGGCACCGCCTTGTCTGAGGACCCGGGGAATGGCCCCGGCGATTGCCTCCCACTGACCGTATGGCCTGGGGCCACTCCCCGCAGCTCCGTGCTGTGCCAGATGCGGAGATGGGTGGTGGCACCTTCCGGGCCAGCCTCGCACACACGCTTCCCTGCGGGGATAAAGGGCTTAGCGGGTGCTAACCTACTTGGTAATTCTCCAAAGACTGTGTACCCTTAAGGGACTTTGCTACTATTAGTTCTCCCCCCCGCCCCCGCCCCCCCAACCTAGAATCCTAGACGGGGACCCCAGGGTTCACCAGAATCACCGAATGAAGACGAGGTGGATGCGTCCCCCACAGTCCCAGTGTTCATCTTCCGCTTTCATTGCCTCCTCTGCGGTCTTCGTGGGTGACGGAAGTGACTTTTCAGATACGTTGAAAGGAATCATTTGGAAAACCGTGTACATGAGCTGAGATCTTTTCTTCCCAGTTACCCCGTTTGCACAGACCCTCGGAGTTCATTCTTTGTCACCATAGCAACCCTTGTCCTCTGACAAAAGGAGTGAGCATCATCAGGGCAGGTAGGGGAGCCTGCAGACGCAGCCACGTGGGAGGTGTGGGGCCTCTGTGGGCTGTTTTGGGCCACCTCGTGAGCGCTTAGTCACCCCTGTGACATCAGCACCTTCTCATGGGTCCTGGGGCGCTCTTAACACCTCGGCACCAGGGTCACCAGTCAGATTCGCGCACCTCCTTTTGTATGATCTTGTAGCGATGAATGGGAAAAATACCAAAATCATATGGCGTCAACAGGTCAAAGTGTGGCCAGAGACCTGCCTGGGCACCGCCCACGAGGTGGGCATCTTGTATCTGGTGGGCCTCTGCAGGGTCTTGTAGGAGCCCCGGTGGCATGTCGGGCGGTACTTCGATCCCACAGACCGGGCGATGCGAGTGGGGACAGGGCACAGAGCGGGTCTGCGGCGGGTCCAGGCTTTGGTGCGGGGAGCTGTGCCTCATGAGGCGTATGACTCAACAGACCCTGTGCCGCTGGGGTGTCAGCGATGGGAAGAGGGGCCGTACGCGGCGCATGGCATGTTCCGGGGGGCAGATCCTGGGCAGGACGCTGGCTGTTAGCCAAAGGCCCTGCCACCTGCAGTAGAGAATCACATGTCTTTTCAAAACTGCTGCATGTTCCTGGTGGGGACAGACTGATGACCAGGACGTGACTGTTGGGCTGGAAGCGCCCATCACGAGCCGGGTTCAGTCGCAACCACTGAGTCATAAGGCTGGACGAGATACGCAGCCATGTCTCAGGAGATGGGGGTAAGGCAGCGCAGACGGAGCAGCCCCGGAGGGCACAGGTAGGTGGTGCAGACCGTCGCGGCGCTGCGGCCGTCACACCAGGGGGCCCCCCAGGCTCCCCCATGCCTCTGTCTGCACGAGGGGTGCTGTGTGACCAGCTGAAGGGGATGGAACGACATCCGAGCTCGGCGTGGAAGTCAGTTGTTATGTGGGTACAAGCCACACATGGACGGCAGTCCCACCTAGGGGTGGCCTTGAAGGACGATAACTAGACAAATCCCCCCCAATGAGCAGAGCTCCGGTCACACATGATCACCTGGGGTGGGGTGGTCGCTGAGGATGAGGGGAACTTAGAACAGACAGTGGGGGAGGGAGATGAGCATCGACTGTAGTCAACTGCCATGGCAGGGGCTGTGGCTGGTCCTGCTAACCTCCTTCTTCCAGATGGCTCCTTGAGACAAAGGGTGAGCTGGGACCCCGGAGGAGCTGCGTGGAGCTAAGGGGTGCAAGCTTAGACTGTAGGCAGGACAGGAGCCACGTGTGTGCCCTTTACGGAAGGACAGATGTGCCGCTTGGCTGTGAGGAGTGTGGCTGGTAGACCTCTGTTCCCAAGTCAGTCCTTCCCAGTGGTGGAGAGGGATAGACTATGAAGGCCTGGGCGCTTCAGCCCACGCTGGAGCGAGTCTAATGGACGCTCCTTGCCCCAGAGCCCGGCACCTGGTGGCTCTGAACCAAGGGTGATTGTTCACAGTGCTCCTGCCCGGATGTTTGGCAATTTCTGGAAACAGTTTTTGTTGTCATAACCTAAGGAGGTGCAACTGGTGAGTGATGGCCAGCGATGCGGCTGAATGCACAGGACTGTCCCCCACCACAAAGAATTGTCTGACCCTGGATGTTAATAGTGCCGAGGTGAATGGAGGCTCCATTCTGCTTGCCTCTTAATTCAAATTCTTCCTCCCCTCCCTTTCATAAGTGTTGGCCCCAAATAAATACCTTGGATCCCAAACTCAGCCTTAGCATCTGCTTCTAGAGAAGCCAAGCTGATATGAGGATACCTCCATTTTCTACCACAGTGCCTGGCATGTTGTGGGTTCTCAATAAATATCATGAATTGTGAGGATAATCTAGATTACACATCAGACCCCACAGCCTGCATGTCCACAGAGCGCTAATCAGGAGACCAGTCAGGAGCCAGTGTAGTTTTCGTTTTCCATGAAAGGCACCCCGTGAGAACACTGTTGAATCGTGCAAGATCCTCAGGTCAGAGACGTTCAAATCTGATGCTCATTTCAAGTCTTTGTACAAACTATTCCCTCTGCTTGGGAACCTCAGGGCCCTCACCGCCTCCTTCATAGAGCCTCTCATGCCCGCTTCCCCATCCCTACTAGTAATAAGGATTTATTCTCCAGTGGTCCCAATATCACAAATATCACGTGAGGCTGAGTTCAGTCCCTGGGCTTCCTATAGAATCTGGACAGGTAGTGTGCAAAGCCTCCGTTTTAACAGAGAGGGGGGCGGAATGAAGAGTTTTGACTTCCTTTTAAACAAAATAAATGGTTTCATACCTTTTGGATCTGTGTGGAAGAGGGGGATGGGAAGAAAAAGAGAGACAGAGACACAGAGACACAGAGACATGGAGAACAAGATACCCAAGGCTGTCTCCAACCCCAACCCAGCCCCGACCCTTCTAATCAAGCACACTTTGCACATGGAATTCATTAAGAACAGAATTAGCACAGTTGAGGAGACACAAGAAAGCTTAGGGAATCCCAGAGAGAAGCACAAGGTTGAGATTTTGCTCTATTCCTTTTTTTTTTAATTTTTTTAACGTTTATTTATTATTGAGAGACAGAGAGAGACAGACCGTGAGCCGGGGAGGGGCAGAGAGAGGGGGAGACACAGAATCTGAAGCAGGCTCCAGGCTCCGAGCTGTCAGCACAGAGCCTGACGCGGGGCTCGGACTCACGGACCGCGAGATCATGACCTGAGCCGAAGTCGGACGCTTCACCGACTGAGCCACCCAGGCACCCCTGCTCTGTTCCTTTGAAGCAAGGATGGTCAGGAGACCAACCCTCTTGTTGATAAGGTCCCTGATGCCAGGATTTTCTGTTCTGGCCTCTGCTGGCTCGTTGTGCGTCTACATGGCTTGATGCACGCCAAACGTGCCCTGATAAGTATCTGCAGGTGGACTCAGCAGGGACCCCCCCCCACTTGCCTGGCTTTAAATCCTCTGGGTCTGTATAACTATGAGGGCCATTTCTACATGTCAGGTTGGGCTCCCCTGCTCTCTGCACCATCTCAGGGGTCCAGCATGTTCTGACCATTCCCTCTGGTGTCCCAGGATAAGACGCTAATCGTTTACCCGGGGCCATCAGAGTGCCAGGCACCTTTGTGACAAATCGCTTCCATTTCCTGTGGCAGAAAGCCCCCGAGGGTAGCATCCTTCACCTGTCCCCAGGTGAGGATCCCATGGGGCTCAGAGGCCAGGCACCTCACCCTGCAGGTGACTTTGTGAGGTAACAGCTCAAACACACTCTGTGCCAACACCCCACAAGCTAAGGGGAACCTGAAAAGGGAAGACAATTAAAACCATGCTGGCCGAGGAATAATCGTAAGAACTTAAGAGTGGTTCACTTGGTGGTAAGGATATAAATAGTCAAAGGGTTCCTGGGTGCGACAGAGCTTGGGGTTGTGCTCTGTGGCCCCAGGACCCGTCAAGGAGGGCAAGCGGAGACCCAGCGCAGGTCAGTAGGAAAGAGGGCTTTCTTACAGGATGTGGGGGATGGGCAGTTGGAGAAGTGGAGATTCCCACGGCGAGACGTGCGCCAGCTGCCGCCAGCTGTGCAGATGCGGTTCAGCCACCTGCTCCTGGCTCCACTCGAGGCACTTTCTGGTTCTCCAACCCAGCCCATTGCCTGTTTCCATAAATAAGTCTTCACTGGAACACAGCCACGTCTCCATTCCTTCACATACAGTCCGCGTCTGTTCTCCCACCAGAGTGGCGGAGTGGAGTAGCTGTGGGGGTGACGAGGACCCGACGGCCCACAGAGCCGGACGGACTCACCGCCGAGCCCTTCGCAGCAAAGGTTTGCCAGGCAGCCCTTCCTGTAATCCAGTTCTCTGGGAATCTGTTGACTTTGCCAGTTTCCGGAGGGAAAATTGGGTGGTGTTCAGTTGAAAGTGAGGATTCCCCTGAAAATGACTGAAATTTTTTTTTTTTTCCCCTAAGAGAACCCGAGACGGGTGATTTTTCTTGTTCCCTTTTTCAGTTCCTTTCCCGTTTCTTCTTCTTAAACCCTGAGCCGGCATCTCAGCCTCGCCCAGGCAGAGGTTTACACGGACACCCCCGCTGCACTAACCTTCCTATTTCCTAGGGATTAGGCGCAGATATTGTGGAAATCTATAAAAAAATAAATAAAACAAAAAGAATCCTGGGAAATTGAACCCTAGAGGCAAGAGAGAGAGTCTGAGATCCAGGCAGCTCAGCCTGGGGATTCTAACTGGACAGAAACAAGGAGTCAGTTTGATGAACCTCGTGGCGTGAATGTACCTTGAGGGTGTGGATTCATCAGGCCTGTGCTGGTGCCTAACAGAAGACTTGGCAAACACGAAATGTCGTGGCTTGAATTGTGTTCCCATAAAGATGTCTTGATAGCCTAACCCCTCCTCTGTAAAATTGAATGGGCCTTGTTTGGAAATAGGGCCTTGGTAGATAGGATCACATTGGAACGAGGTCACACTGGAGTAGGGTGGATCTCACTCCAATGACTCATGCTTTTCTAAACCGTGGGCCATTTGGACATAGGCATCGAGGAAGGAGAAGGCCGTGTGAAGAGACAGAAAGACACGTCGGGTGACAGCCACACAAAGACATGGGGTATATTGGTGTGAGGCACCTGCAAATCAAAGATTGTAGGGATTACCAAGAACCGCCAGAAGCTAAGGGGAAGCAAGGAAGAATCCTTGTCTCGAGCCTTCGGAGGGAGCATGGTGTGGCCACCCCTTGATTTTGGACATCTAGCCTCCGTAACTGTGAGACTATAATTGCTGCTGCTTTGCGTTACTCATTTTGTGCGCCTCTGTCAGGGCAGGCCCCAGGAGACAAACACAGTAGGTGATTAATAAACGTTTGCTGAGGGACTGACCGAGTGAATGCGCACCAACAACAAATCCAAAGGGGTTCAGAGGCGGGGCTGTAGGCGAATCCACAGGTGAAGTGAGACAAAGCAGAGGCAGGTGTCTGTGAAGGAGGCAAGTGTGGAGTGTGTGTTGAGGGTGACAGTGGTCACCTCCCCCTTGCCTTTCTCCAAGTCCCATTCATAATTGTACGGGAAGGTTAGCCGCAAGGCGGAGATTGAGAGAATACAGTTACCCCAGTCTGGGCCTGACTGAGCACACATGCCGTGCTCTGGGGTGGTGCGGGAAGGAGGTGCTGCGTCTTGCTTTGGAAATCTTGAGCCAGGACCACCCTTGAGTGACACAGTTGTTGCCGGGGGCCGGGGCACAGAGATAATCGTTGATGGCCCTGCTGTCACGGCTGAGGATGAGTAAACAGGACTCAGGGGCAGATAAGCCATCTGATTTGCCCTCAAAGAACACCGAGGGCAGACGAGCCAGGCCCAGCACTGGTTGGCTGGGTGGGTCTTCTTTGCTGGAGGAAGATAGGACCCGGGAAAAAGTCATCAGGCACGTGATGGGAGAGGAGAGGAGGGGCTCAAGAGACGGGAGAGGGGCCTGAAGTGAAAATCAAGAATGAAGAAAATGTTCCAAGACTTGGCGGTGAGTAAAATAGGGCTGATGCGAGCAGTGGGCACGGGGAGACAAAAACGTGCCAGTTACGGTGGCTGGCAGGCCTCACCTCCCTTAACTCCCACGCTTGATGGATAAGAAATCACCACCCCCAATCCCAAGGATGTGTGTGCAGAAGAAATCAGGCAGCTGGGACTTCCAATTCCTTCGATCGAATGTGGAAGCCCACACCAAGTCTGCCGTGGCCCACGCTACCCTCAGATCAGAGGCTAAGTCACCTTCCCCCTCGAGCCCTCTAGAAAGTCTAGGGGGACCTGAGGACACATCATTTATTGCCTGCCTAGTGAGGCTTTTAGATAGTTTCCCCCAATCCCCGCCTCCCCACCATGAGATTTTAACACCGAAGATTTACTTCATATTTGTTTATATTCCACATGTACATCTGTGCCTTATCCACCAGAGAGTAAGATATTTTTTCCCCAAAACAGTTTTGCCCCCACCTCCACTCCGTGTTGGCAATGCATAGGTTGGAGGGTCTGAACCCCATCTTCCCATGTAATGCTGATCGCTCTGGGCAACCTTATGCATTAGAACACGCTTATTCGATGAAATGGGGAAGCTCTCACTGACGTGGCTAAAGCCTTCTATGAACTAACTGGGTCACGGCATGCAGATAAGAGCAGCTGGGAGCTGGTGTTCTGAGCACCAGATTTCTTAGAGGTGTGTGTGTGTGTGTGTGTGCACATGTGTATGTGTCTATCTCATTACATCTTCCCAAAACGCAATGAGGTCTATATTGCCACTCCCTTTACACAAACGAAAACACTGAGGTCACACTGCAAGCCTGAGGTCACTCAGCCAGTGAAGTATGAAGCCATGATTTGAACCCAGATCCACGTGACTCCACGTAGCTGTTGACCGTCACACAATAGGTGGGAAGTTCTCCATCTTACAGAGCTTTGGTATCTTGGTTTGCAAAGTAAAGCTGAAAATAAAGACCACCGCCCAGGCCGTCAAATGAGGGTTGCATCTACAGTGACCCTGTCTGGAGCGGGATCCTAACAGCTCCCCTGAGATCCTTGTGCCTCGGGGCACCGGGGTGGCTTGGTCAGTTAAGCGTCCAACTCTTGATTTCAGCTCAGGTCATGATTTCACTCATGGTTTGTGGGATCGAGCCCCGCGTAGGGCTCTGTGCTGACAGCTTGGAGTTCTCTCTCAACTTTCCTCTCTGCCGGTCCCCGGCTCTTTCTCTCTCTCTCTCTTAAATAAATAAACTTTAAAACAATTTAAAAAATCAAAACAAAACCCCTTGTGCCTTGGGGCCTCGGCCACAGCTGAGCATCCAGAGGGACCACCTGAACCAAGCTGGGGCCATCACATCCTTGGCTAGGGAACTTGAACCTTGAAGGGATTCATGGATTCAAGTCAGGCTGTAGGAGTGGCTGACTAGAGCCCCTCTAAGGAGCCAGGACAGCTGAGCTTTCCAAGCTGGGCATGTGTCTGTCTCCTTCCAGACCTTCCGTCTGCTCTGCATGCAGGGGAATGTGCTTCCCAGCTTCTAATGCCATCTGCCACTGGGCATGTTCAGACAGTGGGAAGCATTGAAAGGGAGGCTCGGGCATTTCTTACACCTTGCTATTTCCGCTGTGTCTTCAGCAGTGGCCTCATCTCTTGTGTGGGTATCTTCAGGGCCTCTCACCCTGTTATCCCGGCATCTGATGGAACAGCCCCCACCATGGCTCTCGCTTCTGCTGCAGGGTCCCCACTTCTGATGCTGGCTGTCACCACCTCTTCCTGTTTTCCATCTGGCCCTGGGGGAGGTGGGCTTTTTGCCATTGCCAGTCTTGGGCAGGGGGGTTCCATCACCCACTGGACTCTCACCTGTCGCATCCCCGATAGAAGCACTTCCCTGTATTAAATAGTAAATTAGTAAACCACTTTCTCCCATCCTCTACTTCTCAATACTCAGACTCCCAAAGGGTGGGTTTTTCCAAACCAAGTGTAACCAAACGGACCGCGAGTTCGTCCACCTGCTACACAGGAAGCCAATAAAAAGCTGATGCCAAGCTTTTGCCGTGAATAAAGACAGGCTATTTGCTGGCGTGGCGCCACCCAGGAGAACAGGGAGCTAATACTCAAGGTCCCCAAGTCCCCGATGGCTTGCAAGTGAGAGTTTTTAAGGGCAAAACTCAAAGGTAAAGGGTCTGGGGTTGCCTGCTTTTCCGATGGGTCAGGAATTGGGTAAACCTCAAGACAGACTTGTCTTTCTGGTGCCATTCCGTCTGGTTGCATCAAGATTGCGGTCAGGGGTCTTTCCCTTCCCTGATCCAGGTCTGTGAAACATCTCAGCAATGTGTGCAGTGATGCTATCTTTGTTAGCAAGGGCAGAGGCCATACGCTTTGTGACTATGTGACGGCACAGGCTCCTTCGTGTCTTGTCCTCTGGGCTACATTTTCGTCACGTCAGGCAAAACAGGCTGATGTTTTCCCCAATTACCTTCAACTCTGGGTACCACGCCTCTCTGCAGACTTAACTGTGTGGACGCTTGCACAAGCAGGCAATTCGCTTCTCTCTGGACACCAACTGGGTGAGCTGCAAGTGAACTGCCTTCCGACTCTACCTTCCTGGAGTTAGTGCGGATCCCGCAGGTTAAGGCTCAGCCCCACAACACTGCCCCCCACTTCAGATGCCAATCGCAAGCAGTGGGTCCCCAGCTTGCCCACGACGTCTGTCCAACCTGGCCAGACATCCGTGGTTTCTACCACTCCCTACTCAGCTTCAGTAATTTGCTGTAATGGCTCAGGGAACTCGGGGAAATGGTTACTGACCAAGTTCTTAAAGAGAATATAATAACGATACAAAGAACAGCCAGATGAAGAGGTCTACAGGCGAGGTCGAGAAGGGTCTAGAGAGGAGCTTCTATTCCTGTGGAGTTGAGGTGTGCCAGCACAGAGGAATTTTGAAGCCCTGTGTCAGGAACCAGGGACAGAGACCAAATGTATATTTCTTATTATACCCTCTGTTTAAAAGATCTACAATGGTTCTACCCAACTTGACCCTGACTGATTCTATCAAATTCCCCAGACTCTTGCCCTCCGTGTCTGAGATGTTTATATTTTTTGTTGTTTCTCTGAACTGCCCTAGCATCTTTCCAGTGATTCCCACCACACACACACACACACACACACACATACTTTTTTCCCCCAATGAGTTAAGCACTACCGGTTTTAGATGTTCGTCACCAGCAGAACCTTGACTAATTCAGTGTTTGAACCCGAACAGTGCTCTATTAACCATAAAGCAATTTGCACAGATGACGTGTGTCATGGGAGGTCTAAATACATGTTTGAAGAGCGATGAATCGTAGTCATCAGCCCCTGGCCGACACACACACATGCATGCTGGTGGCAGATCTGCAGTCTTAATTTGTGCTCAGTCCTCGCTTTTACAGAGAGTTTGCCCTTCTCCATCGCAGCCTGACTCCGCTGCCTCAAGGTTTTGCGTCTGGGTCAAACACCGAAGACACGCGGACGCACAGACTCGCTGTGCCTCCTGGTTTTGAGGGGACACGGGCAGGCTATTTCCAGGAGCGGGCATGGAGACAAATGTTCAGGACTCTTAGCAGGAGAAAACCTTTAGGTTTGGTCCACAAGAGAGTGAGAGATCCCTTGGAGGAAAAGGAAAGAGAATAGGGACTTCCCAAGGGAGCGGGGGAGACTCCTGGGGTCTGCTTGCCCAGAGCTCCCCAGGAAGGAAGGTGCAATGGGGTGTCAAAGAGGCAGATCGCACTCAGTCTTGGTACCGACTCCAAAGCCAGGAGCGTCTTCTGCAAAACCGGGGGAGGAGGACGGGCCAAGAGAGCTCACTCTTCAGAGTTTCCCACGCTTGTCTTCATTTCCAAGGGTCTCAGCAGCCTGGGGCTGCAAGAGCTCTCTGAAGGCACAGGGCTCTCGTTTCATACATGAAGAGACGGCGGCAGCTAAGGTCTGAGAAGCCACCCTGATGTCACCAGCCAACACGCGGCAAAGCAGTGCCTCGCGCTCTGCCTCTTCATGCAGGACCTGTGATACTGCGTGTCTGAACTCGCCACAGCGCAATCTGATTAGAATAAATCAATCGTTTCTTTCAAAACCTCCTTGACTGGGAAATATTAGTCGTTAAACCTTTGGAGAGAATTATTTCGGTCAAATTACGTTTCTTTCAGCTACACTGTGAAAGTGAGGTATTGGAGGAGACGGGGGCGGGGGGCTAAGGGCAGGGCAGGTGTCCTGGGGGCAGAGGTCGGCTAGGGGCGGATGGGAGCAAGGTGGGGGAAAGCTGCAGGGAATCCCAAAGTTGGAGACCGCATGAAGAAGTTACAGTGGAAACAAACAAAGGCAAACAAAACCAGGATCCTGTTTTTGTTTGTCCAAAGCGGACACTGGCGCCTGGGGCGGCCTGACCTATCAACCCATGTGCACACGTTACAATAAACCGTTGATTATGTGTGCGCCACGAGGCGGGGGCCGGATTCAGGGCTTTGCGAGCACCGTCCCATTTCCCTCTTAAGACGGCTCCACCAGATAGGCCCATGGCCACCCCTCCTTCCCTACGAGAAAACCGCAGCTCTGCGAGGTGACGTCACGGAACCGATGTCACACAGGCAGACTTCGCTGCCAGATCCCGAGGCTTAACTGTGAGGGCGCACGGTCCCCTTTGTCCAACCCCAGCAGGTCGTTCCTAGGGGGAGGAGAGAGAGAGCGTGGGTTCAGGTGACCAGCACTCTCAAATTCAATACGGTTATGCTTCCTGCAGAATAGCAGTGCAGATTCTAACCCAACGCTGGATGCTTTCCTGGGCTCTCTGAGGGCTGGGAGCGGTACAGCCATCCTCTTGAGGGAGGGAAGCGGCAGAGATCCAGGGTCCCTCCTTGCTATGCCCTCCCTGCACCAGCAAAGTCACCTTTTGGGAGAAAACTTCCAGACATCTGTCCAAAGTCACCTTTTCTTTTATTATCCACACAACGTACAGGTAGTGTTCTCCTAGCGGTAACTGACAGCCTCTTCTTAAATATCCGGGATAATAAGGACACTATGGAAACTTGCAGAGACTCAAGGTTCTCAATGACACACATGTTTTGTGCTTTTGCCCTGTGTTGGGTTTTAGCACACCTTGGGCATAGATCATGGGTTGCAGATTCCCATCCTACCCTGACAGTGGGAATTTTCTTTTTTAAAGAGTTAAAACACATACTTCTTGGAAATTTACATCAGCACTCACTGTGGCGTAGAAGTATCTGCTGTGATGAGAATGAACTCCAGCTAAGCTGTCCAGACGCCACCGCCCCAGACCCATGTGGCTGCTGAGTACTTGAAACGGGGTGAGTGCAACGGAGGACCGGGATTTTTAATTCAGTTTTAATTACATTTAAAGAGCCACATGTGACTAATGGTGACAGCATTGGACAGCACGCATCTAGATAATTACTAAGAAAATACCACCCCGTTACTTTCGTATACACTTATTTTATTGTAAACACGGAGCGATTTCAGTTTGTTTACTCAGTGGGTTTACCTCTTGGCCCCAGTATTTTGCACTGTGGGGATTCACAGTTGTCTAAACACCCTGTGCACGAAATGAAGTACAAGAAAGAGGCCATGTGTTTGCTTATTAGCTTTATACTGTAAAAACTCCAAGAGTCATAATTAAAAGATTAAACACTCAGAAATGCAAACAGCCTCCCCATCATACACACTCACTGCCTACCTGCTCCCTAACGGCATCGAGATCGAAAGAAGCGTAGTGATCACATCGAGTCTAGCGGCTTGGCCTGCAGAAACGTGCCCTCCGGGCGTGCGGGGTGGGGGGCACGGTGCTGGGGTCGGCTCTCGATCTCACCACGTTACTCTCTCCCTTCCAGCAAGTTCTCTCTGCTGGAGAGCCCTTCACTCCTTTTCCCTCACTTATAAATGTGCTTTTCATACCTGGCCCTTCCCTGGCTCAGTAAGGGTTTATTCCCTGTTGTAATGAAATGACCTGTCCTGAAACATGGGCACCAGGACGTCTCTCTCTGGAGTCGCCTCCTGTCTGAACGGGAAATGTCATGGCCGCTCTGGTATTTAAAATACACGGATTCCTGACTCCAGTTCGCAGACCTGGGTCAGAATGACCGCGGCGGGATCCGGACAGCTGTGTTTTCGTACAGCGCCCCAGGTGACTGTGATGTGCAGCCAGATCGGGGAAACAAGGGCCCAAATCATCCTCCTTTGACAAAGGCTTTTAGCAGTGGGGTCGGACGCAGAGGCCTGCCCCAGCCACAAGGGCTGGATGGGCCTGAATACCATCATCAGAGCCGTCGGCTGATCCTCTCCTGCAAGCCCTGCCAGGCCCCGCACTGGGCATTTAATATAAACCGTCTCTGCATAACCCTCGGGGGAAGGTGCTTCCGTTCCCAGGAAGACTCAGAAGTTTGGAGAAATCCGCTCTGTGTCTACACAACAGTTAGGTATCATGTTCCCGGTCTGCACGAGGTGCTGTTATAGGACGCGGAGGTGCAGCAGGGAACAAAACTGCTGTCTCTGTTCCCAAAGACTTTGCGTTCTGATTGGAGACAGACGATTAATGAGTAAACACGTCGATATGTCCGATGGCAAAGGCCACAATGAAAACCAGCAAGGCGGGGTTCCAGGGGCCGGACAGCGATGCAGGAGCTCTTTGAAGGAAGGGACTCAGGGAATCCTCTCCGAGCAGAGCCTTGAATAGATTGACAACGTCTGCCACGAAGGATCTGGACGAAGAGCTGCAAGGGAGTAGAGAAACAGGTGACAGAACCCTCGGGCCGGAGGGTACCTTGCTCTCGGCCACACAAGTAATAGAAGGCAGGCCACTTCCGGACTTCAAAAAGAGCCCTTTCCACTGGCCTTTGACCCCCGGCTGTGTTAGCAGTTTGTTGCTAAATGGCACTGTACAACGGGTTGATACTTTCTTTCTCATCTGCAAAAATGCAGTTTGGCTCGAATGGAAAAAGCCCCCTTCAAGGGCATGTAGGGACTTTGCATGGGGTCGTTCGTGCCGGCACTGCTAGGTGAGCGTTGCGATCACGCCCATCTGACGGGTGAGAAGACCAAGGCACAGAGAGGGGAACCGGCTGGCCGGAAGCTCCCTAGCTACCACGAGGCAGAGGTGGGGTTTGCATCCAGATCTAACACGATAGCTGATCCCCACCGGCACATCTCTGCTCTAGTCACCGAAGGCCAGGAGTTGTAGAGTCCAGGGGAGACAGCTCTGGGGGCTGGGGGCTGCGATCTGCACCTCGGGGACTGACTCGGGATTACATATGATAAGAGGTCCCAACCTCCGTGGGGTGAGACATTGGCAGAATTCACCATGGCAGGTGCCCTCTTAATATTGGCTTTCAAAGGGAAAAAGAAAGAGTTTTGCATCGAGGCATATGGCAGCTGACACATTAGAGCATCATAGCTCCAAATTGCAGACTTATTAAAGCCATTAGAATAATTATAATTGAGAATTTACTTAAAAGCCCGTAATGACTTTTTAGACAGCCTTTTGCTTGAGTGCCTTCTCCCGTGTCTGTCATCCCCGAGCCTCTTTCCCTGACACAATCCTCCCAGACCCCCTGGGAGCCTTTGTTTTCTCTTTACCAGCATCCCCGGAGCCACAGTCTTAGAAGCATTATGGAAAAATCGTGCTAAAGAACGAAAGTGGACCTCTCCAGACCGCTTGTCTTGCTGTGATCATATCCTGCATTTCCTTAGCCTGAGCTAAAAGCCCTGTTCATTTGGCGAACTCCTACTCATCCTGCATGCCCCACCTACAATGCCCCACCTGAGACGATCCTCCTTCAGGCAGGTGATCATTTCCCCTTCTAGGCTCTTATAGTTTCTATGCACGACTTTGCTAGAGCTTTTTCAAATCCCAGTTTTACTTCTCTTGTTTACGTGTCTGTCTCCGTCAGAAGGCCGTGTCTTACAATTTAATTCCTCCGGTGTTTAGACCCTGGCACACAGATGGAGCTTAAAAAGTAACCGTAGGGGCGCCCGGGTGGCTCATTACGTTGAGCGTCTGACTCTCGATTTCGGCTCAGGCAGTGATCTCACGGTTCACGGGATCGAGCTCCGCGTCGGGCTCTGAGCTGACAGGGTGGAGCCTTCTTGTGATTCTCTCTGTCTCCCTCCCTCTCTGCCCCTCCCCGGCCAGGCTCTGTCTCAAAATAAATACCCTTGAAAAAACTTTTAAAAAGCAATGGCGGCATAAGTTAGTAGATGAAGAAATGAGTGAACAAATGAATTAGTGACTTATTCCACGAAGATATTGCTACCACCGACCCTTCTCTGATATGAGAATGTGCATTGCAATCCCAAATGTGCATCTGCGAGAAGGACGGGTAAGGAAGCAGGACTGGGCCCAGGGAGCAGCCGAGCTGTGACTACGTCCTGACAGAGGCCCAGCCAACCCCCCAGGGAAGCTCTGAAGCTGAGGCAGCCCTACGGAGCTGCCCTGAGATGAGATGTGGAAACCGAGTCTTGGTGCCTCACCCCTGATGGGTCATGGTGCGCCCTCTTCCCGGCAGGAGGTGCGACCTCCTCAGCCAGGGCAACCCCCCAGGGGAGACCGTGGAGTTACAGGCTACGGTTCTCGCTGCCCAGGGTCCAGCTGGGCAAGAGCAGGAACCATCCCGGCCAGGATGGCGGACCGGTCAAGGGGTAGGGATGCGGCGTCTCTGAGACACAACCGGCCAGGGAGCATATGCCTGGCCCGTTGGGGTCCTCGATCCCTGATACCCCTTGCCTTATTTTAATTGTAAACACAACCGCAGCAGCCTTGATGTGACAGAACATGATGGACCGGGCAGGGCTGAGGGTCCGGGTCACCCAGCAGGGAAGTGACTGTGACTGCGGTGCTGACTAGGGTGAAGGGGGTCTGGAAGGAGCGTTGGGGGAGGGGGACGATGATGGTCTTTTACGGCCTGAGAACCCGCTGCAGTGCTGGGGAATTTCCCTTTCTAAATTTCCCCCGGAAGACAAGCCACGGGAGCCCTTAAGAGATGCCCCCAAGCCTCTGTGAAGAAAGGACCTGAGCAGTACCAGGGACTCTCCTGGGGGGTGGGGGGGTGGTGTGAAGGGGGGTCAGATCTCCTGCAGACCCCGGGGTCTCGTTGCCTCGCTGCCCACCCCCAGCCCTCGCTGTCTGTCCCTCGTTTGCTGAGCGAATGGACAAATGATCTGGAATTTCCAGGACGTGTTAGTGGAAATGTTCCGTGGGAGATCAGCCCGCTGCCTCCATAGGCCCTCGTCGGAGGTGAGCCTCGTCACTTCCATCCCCGGGGCAGAGGACGACCCCGTCTACTCCAGAGGGCAGGTGTGCATCTACTGCCCGACAAACAGGGGATCTTCAAGCTCGGGAAGTGAAGCCCGAGGCTTTTTGTTGGCGGTGCCGTTCAACCCAACACCCGTTGTTGGCCAAGGGTAAGTCTGGATGTCAAACTACCCCACGAGTGCAGTTAAAAATCAAGAGATAAGTCCTGCCCCCCTCCCCCTTTTCTTTAAATTGCTTGCATGTGTGTTTTCTCCTGAGATTCCCCAAAGAAAGGCAGCAGCTTCCCGGAAGGGAGTGGCTCTTTATTTTTTTTTTTTCAACGTTTTTTTTTTTTTTTTTTTTTTTTTTATTTATTTTTGGGACAGAGAGAGACAGAGCATGAACGGGGGAGGGGCAGAGAGAGAGGGAGACACAGAATCGGAAGCAGGCTCCAGGCTCCGAGCCATCGGCCCAGAGCCCGACGCGGGGCTCGAACTCACGGACCGCGAGATCGTGACCTGGCCGAAGTCGGACGCTTCACCGACGGCGCCACCCAGGCGCCCCAGGGAGTGGCTCTTTCATTTGCATATCTTTTGTGAGCCTTGTTGAACGAGGCTTCCAACTTGGGCATGGCTGGGTCACAAACACAGAGTCTCTGGCCAGTCAGCCCTGGGAGTAACTCACGAAGCCCACACACACGGAAGCCTGAGGAAGAGACTTCCACAAGCCACACGGCCCTGAGACGATGGGTATGGATACTATTTTTTTGCAAATTGCATCTTGTTTTAAAAGTACTAATTGAGTTTTTACAAGATTCCAAAATGGCTCTTTGTCCCTTTCTTTCTTTCTGGCATCATTCCAGGCACATAGTAGGTGCTCAGATAATGACAGCTACTCCATCCCCTTGTCTTGTACGCAGTGAAGGATCCTTCCAAAAGATGAACAATTTGTCATGCTATACGTTTGGGGTTTTATCGAAGAGTGAACCTCAGCTAAAGAGAGAACTTTGACTATTCATTCATTCATTTATTCACACAAGAAACTTGCTACGTATGGGCACCGTGGATTAGATATGTTGTATTCTGTGAATAAGCAAGTGTGTGTGGATGTATGTACATTATATAAAACATTATGAGACCATGATTAGGAATCATATCATTCAAATCATGACAAGGTAGGTTTGGGGTTTTTTTGGTGGAATTTGACAAGCAAGCTGATTATAAAATATAAATGAAAAAGCAAAGCAACAGAAATAGCTGAGACATTCCAGGGGAAGAATCAGTGATATAACTTAGGTTACGAGATATCTAGATTTGATATCAAGTTCTAAGAATGAGGACCGTGTGCTGTGGGTAAAGGGTGGACCCTGGAACTGAACAGAGAGCCCAGTGACAGAATCTTCATCTATGAAAAGCTGATAACTGATCAAGGGGAAAGAGTCGATTCCGGGATGAGTGTCATCCATGTAGGAAAATGTTTTAACTAGGACCCCCTTGTCACATGATTTACAGATATCAATTCCAGGAGCCCCGACTCTATGAGGTTCAAGGTAAAACTGTAGAAATTTTATTTATTTTTTTAAAACTTTTTTAATGTTTATTATTGAGAGACAGAGAGACAGAGAGCACGAGCAAGGGAGGGGCAGAGAGAGAGGGAGACACAGAATCCGAAGCGGACTCCAGGCTCCGAGCCGTCAGCACAGAGCCCGACGCGGGGCTTGAGCTCACGAACCGCGAGATCATGACCTGAGCCGAAGTCGGATGCTTAACTGACTGAGCCACCCAGGCGCCACGAAACTGTAGAAATTTTAAAGGGAGGCATGGAAGAGTGGCTTTACAGCCTTAAACTAGGAAGGGATTTATTAAACACGACACAAAAGCACATACGATAAAGAAAACAAAAATAGACAAAATTGTCTACGTCACACTGAAGAGCTTCAATTTATCCAAAGAAGCCGTAGAGGGTGTAAAGATAAGCCAAAACTAGGAAGAAATATTTGTACGTAGGAAATTGACAACGAATGACTTTTCAGGATATGCAATAAGCTACAAATCAATAAGAACAAACAGCTCAGTAGAATCATGGGCAAAACAGATTCCATTGAGTAGAAAAGGCAAAATTAATGGAACAATCAACGTACAAAAACAAACACATCCTCTCTAGTCAGCAGGGAGACATAAAATAAAACCATAATGAGATGTCATTTCGCATCCACCAGATTAGCAAAAATTATAGAATCCGACAGTAAATGCTGCGAGGAAATGGGGCAATCCCTCCTCCCGACCGACGCTGGGTGAGTGTGGGATTTGATAAAAATCACTGCGGGTCGCAATCTGGCATCATGGATGGGGCTGGAGATAATGTGTGAGTCTGCCCCAGCAATTGCACTTCCGGGTAGATCCCTGGAGAGTCTCACGATTGCCCCAAGAAACCTGTAGAGAGTTGTCCACATCTGCACAAATTTTAACAGGAAAAATTGGAAACACCTGAAAAGTCCATTCCCAGCAGAAATGGTTTTTTTTTTCCAAGTGTGCTGTATTCACCCCCTGGAAAAGTATACAGCACTGAAAATGAAGGAATTGCAGAAAGGTGCAAGACTGAACGAATCTCGTGACGGTCGTGTCGAGGGGAAAAAAGCAAGTCGTGGAGAATACGCCGTATAATTCTGATGAGGCAGCGTGGGGAGGCCTGAGGACGCAGGGCAAGCTGGCACCCCACCCCCCGTCCCCCAGGTGGGATGTGTGTGACATTCCACAGGCACTCCTGCCCGCCCAAGGACACAGGGAAAGACGGAAAACAAATGGCCAAGTGACACAGGTCACCATCTTGCAGGACATGGGTCTCCATCCGTTTACGAATATCTTAGTGAATTATAAGAAAGAGGCAATCTTATCAATAGCTTAATCTCCGGAAACCTGTAGACTCAGTTTCCTGGAGCCCCAACATCACCTTCCCCTCTGCAGTGATATGGGGAACAAAGGCAAGAAGGAAATGGCAGGTGAAATTAAATGTCCTTACAACCTGCAGCCCATTGACAGATACTTAAGGCTGGCAGAGTAAAACATTTCCCTGGGAACTCCCTACCTGTCTAATGTTAATACCTTATTAGAGGGAAAACACCCTTAGCTTGACAAGAGCAAGGCCTCGAGTATCTTAGGAGTCCTCTCTAGCACATCAAAGTCCCTCTGGAGGCCTCCCTGTTGACCGCACCTCCCCAACTCCGTAGTATAAAACTAGTCATTCTTCTCAACCCCGTGCAGCCCTTTCTGCCCATGGGTCCTGTCCCCTTGCTTTAATAAAATCACCTTTTTGGGGGCACCTGGGTGGCTCAGTCGGTTAAGCATGCAACTTCAGCTCAGGTCACGATCTCACGGTCCGTGAGTTCGAGCCCTGCGTCGAGCTCTGTGCTGACAGCTCGGAGCCTGGAGCCTGCTTCGGATTCTGTGTCTCCCTCTCTCGCTGCCACTCTCCCGTTCTCTCTCTCTCTCAAAAATAAATGAACATTAAAACAATGAGTAAAATAAAATCAAATCACCTTTTTGCACCAAAGACGTCTTCAAGAATTCTTTCTTAGTCATCGGCTCTGGACCCACCATCACCCCCAACCCTCATCACTTCCATTTATACGAAGCTCAAAATCATGTACAACGGAACAATAGCATATTATTCGGGGTAACAAACGAGCCTGGTAAAACTATAAAAAAAATAGGATGGCAATTACAAAATTCCCGATAAGGTTCAAGTGCCAAGGAGGGGGGCGGGGAGGGGGGGAAGTCTGGGAAGGGTCATGCAGAAAAAAAGGCAAAGTCATGGCATCGATTACAAGACCCAGTCGACAGGCCGCCACACACATCCCCGTGGTTCTTTCTGCCTGACACACAGCTTAGGAATAGTGTTTTCCCCTGTCTAGTGTTTAATGTTATCATTAAACAAAGAATCATTTATTTCTGCCTGCGTGAAAAAAGTGAAGCCAACGGGAAAACGTTGATGGAAGGCTGACAGAGTTCCTTATTGACCTGTTTCTTGAAGGTTGAGTTTGCTCAGGAGGAAGGAGAGAGGGAAAAATTAAATATGCATCAGGCAGAAGAGACAGAGACAAGAAGGTGCAACTACGAATAGAGTTCGGTGAGGGTTACATTTAGATCAGAGATTATGGAAGGAAATTTGCATCGCAGGGGAGGCCAGGTTCTCTGGGGTCCCTCCAAGCCTTAGAAAGGCATTCTGTGACCACTGGGATCCATTAAAGACTTTTGTATTGTAGTAAAATATACAGAACATAAAATATGCCCTTTTGACCATCTGTAAGTGCACAGGTCAGTACATTAAACACACTCACACTGTTGTGCAACCATCCCCACAGCCATCTCCAAAACTTTTCCATCATCCAAAGCCATTAAGGAATTTCTGTCGGGTAAGTGGTAGGATCAGATTTTCCCATATGGGAACAAAATCCTAACTTAAACACTAGGGACTGTCTGGCGGCAGGTGGAGGACTCGAGGGAGATGATTTTAGGGGGCCAAACGCGGCCTGAGTGAGGGACAGCAGAGCGCTGAGTAGAAATAGGGGCGGTAGTGTGGTCCTGGGCGAAATACACAGATCTGTGTGATGAATCGCGCGGGAGAGAGGGGATGGCGTCCAGGGTAAACCCAACTTTCCGGGTTGGGTACCTACTGGAGTCATTTACGAGAACAAGGTTATAAACAAGAAAGAACAGGTTGGTTAGGTTTCTAAAGTCAGCTGTGCTCTACGATTTCCGCCCACACGCTGCGCGAGGTAACACTGTCCCCCTCCCTTACCCCACTCCACACCTTATCTCCCCGACCTCGATGGACGCAAATCCTATTTCATGCTAACAAAGTGGGCAAAGGAAAGGATGGATTCCCCGTAATCTTGTGGTTGTGCTGGCGGGAAGACTGAATGAGTATGTGGCTGAGATCCAGTTCAAAGTGTGAACTTGCAGATGAATGGGAAGTCAGCCAGAGCCCTGGGGGCACCCCCGGCTTAGGGATCCGGTATCCACTTCTCCAGCTATTAGTGGCACCCTATGGCATCGGTCCCACTCTGACCCTCAGAGTCTTGCCCAAAGCTACATGGAGCTGCCCGAGGAGCCCCCACTGCCTGGAAGAGGCTTGACAGAGGTCCCAGCATGGCACCTGACATCATCGTCACACACCTGTTGATGGAAGCTGGCTCCCTGCCTCACACGAGGGGGAAGGACTGAGTGAGGGCTTGATCCGGGCCATCATTCTGCAAAGTGGCGGAGAAGACAGCCTCGGACTGGGAACAAGAGTGTAGACGGGAGGTCAGTAGACAACAACCCGGGAGCCAAACCCGAGAGGCCACCTGCTGTTGGACAGCCCAGCCTCTAAGTGTGGTTTCTACATTTTTAAACGGCAGGGGATAAAAACCCAAAGAAGAAAATGTTTTGTGACCCGTGAAATGAAATGAAACTCATACTTCAGTGACCGTAAATAAAGTTTTATTGGAACACAGCCTTGCTCTTTCTTTCCCTCATTGTTTATGGCTGCTTTGGGGTTACGAGGGCAAAGGTGAGAAGCTGCCATAGAGCCCGGATGGGCCACGAAGACCACGATATTTCACGGAGGATGTCTGCCCACTCCTAGTACAGACCTTGAGGGCGCAACGCTTTTGCTTGGGGCGGAAGAGAACTCTGGGTCAGTGGGGGTGGGGAGCGTTAGCCTAGCACCTTTCACCTGCCTGGGAGCAACCAGGGTAGTCTAACACCCAAGTTCGGCTCCCAAAGGAATGTCCAACCGTGGCTTTGACGGGCATCGTGAAGGAAAAGCTGCCCAGCGTGAAGACCCAGCGCCCTCGAGGGTTCAAACCGAGAGTCTAAAGGATGAGTGGGTATTACCTCCGCAAAAGGAAGACAGACTGGAACAGCATTTGCAAAGGCCCTGGGGAGCACACAGACTTTCAGGAGCAAAGAAGGACCAAAAGGGTAACGTGGCCAGAGTTGGGTGATGGGGGGAGGTGGGGGTGTGGCAGGGACAGGCAGGGGTTCGGGGGGGGGGCCTGCCTGCTGGTCAGTAAGCGAGCCCCGCCTCCTTTTCCTACCTTCCTTTCCACTTGACTCCCCTTTCCAGCAGGCCGGATCCAATTTGAGCAGAGGAACTGGATGAATTATCACGCGTTCACACCTTGGTTATATTATCCAGCCATAAACGTTCAATTAAGGAGACTAAGTGCATGCAAATGACCTAAGCTGTAATTTAGTGCGACTTGAAGAAAGATTGGAGGTGGTTTGGACAGTAGAATCACCACCTGTATCAAGTAGGTGTGTGCGAAGGAGATAATTTGAATAAGGTACTTAGCGCCGTGCCCGGGACATCGTAAGGGCTCGATATACACTCCCTATTATTATTATTGCCATCATCCTAACCCCACTGATCATCATTTTTATTTCCTGGACAAGGAATGAAATCATTAGTCGAAGAGAATCATTAAGATAGGCATACTTTTTTTTTAATCTTTGTTTTTAACATTTTCACGACTGTTACGGAGGCATCATCCTTTCTCTTGCCATTTAGAATCGTAAACTCATGAGATTATTTGAAGAAGATGAGACCGGGGGGCCTGGGTGGCTCGGTCGGTGGAGCATCCGACTTCGACTCAGGTCGCGACCTCACGGTGTGTGGGTTCGAGCCCCGCCTCCGGCTGTCTGTGCGAAGCCCACTTTGGACCCTCTGTCTCCCTCTCTCTCTGCCCCTCCCCTGCTTGTGTGCCCTCTCTCGCTTTCGCTCTCTCTCTCTCTCAAAAATGAATAAACATTTGGGGCGCCTGGGTGGCTCAGTGGGTTAAGCACCGACTTCGGCTTAGGTCATGATCTCGCAGCTCGTGAGTTCGAGCCCCACGTCGGGCTCTGTGCTGACAGCTCGGAGCCTGGAGCCTGTTTCAGATTCTGTGTCTCCTTCTCTCTCTGTCCCAACCCACTCGCATTCTGTCTCTGTCTCTCTCAAAAATAAATAAACATTAAAAAAAAAATTTTTTAAATCAATCAATAAATAAACATTTAAAAAATAAATTAATTGAACACGATGAGACCACACAGGTTCTGCTCACTGCTCCCCGCCAGGAGACGCCAGGAGAAGGAGCCTCTGAGGAGAGCACGCTCCCCAGGCAGAGACAAGCACAGGTCGGGTCTCAGGGGGACTTGCCACCTCCTATGTCCCGGGGTGCCCCCCAGTCCCTGGAAACCCAACACCGGAGGGAGGGAGGGAAGCGTCTGCTACCAGCATGGGCTCAGAGTGCTGAGTCAGCCCGAAGCTGTAAGGTGAGTAATTGCCCTGTGGTTGCTCAGCTCTGACCCACAGTCTGGATCAAAGAAGAAAGCTCCAGAGCTTTCAGTCCTGCAGAGAGGCCCCTGGTCTGATGAATAGCGCGAGTGTCCTCATCTGAACCCTCTTCCCTTCCTCTTCGGGTTCCAGACCTCCCCGCAGCGCCGCACTGGCGACCTGTCTGGGAGGACCGTCCGGCCACCTGGGCCTGGGCCTGTCTGGGGGTCGGGGGCTGCGTAGGATTCCTGGTCCTGGCCGCTGTGCCTCTGGGTGCTCCCTCCCCGGCCGCCCCGGCTCCCTGTTCGAGCCGGGGAGAGAACAACAACGAGGACACTGACGGGCAGGGCTTGGGGACCCGACTGCCTGTGTCAAATCCAGTCCTGCCACCCTCCAGCTGTGTGATCTTGACCAAGCGACCTAACCTGTCTGCGCCTCATTTTCCTTACCTGTTAAATGGGAATAATAGCTAATTCCCTTTGAGGATTACATAGGACACGACAAGCGCTGAGAATGGTGTCTGGCATACAGTAGGTGCTCCATAAATCCTGGTTCTGCAAGCTAATCATGCCGAGTGCCTGGGTGGATGGCATGAGTGCACGCCCTGCACAGCCGCACAGGGCCCAGCACTTCGGAGAGCCCTGGCCGGGCCTCCCGGGGGGCTCAGTCGGTTAAGCGTCTGACTTCGGCTCAGCTCATGATCTCACGGTTCGTGGGTTCCAGCCCTGCGTCGGGCTGTGCGCTGACAGTGTGGATCCTGCTTGGGATTCTCTCTCTCTGCCCCTCCCCTGTTCTTTCTCAAAATAAATAAATAAACATTAAAGAAGAAGGGGGAGGAGGAGGAGGAGGAGGAGGAGAACCGTCTGTGGCTTAATGCTTTGCTCTCGCTGTATTGAAGTTCTTAGTAATTTTCAAGAAGCGACCCCACTGTTTCACTCTGCCCTGGGCCCCACGGCTTAGGCAGCAGGTCCTGTGGCTCCCATTTATGGGGCCCCGCTGTGCCAGGTGCTACCGAGGCACTTTGCAGACGCAACCCCGCAGCCTTCCCTTTGATCCGACCAGCTTGGTGTTCTCAGATGAAGACACAGAACTCCCAAGTGGCTCTCCCTAAAAGCTCACTGTGTAGGGGTGAGGTGTGGCCTCAGAGGCTGGCAGAGCGTCCCCCAACCCCCATTCCCCTCCCCGGTCTCTCTCCGAAAGCTTGCAGGCTGCCTTTGCCTCTGTGTCCCTGACTGGAAGCTTGAAGCTGGTCAGAAGGAGTCTGGGGTCGCTGAGATAGATTTGTTAGATTCGTCCGCAAAGGAAACATAATCTATCCCAGATGCCTTCATTAAATTGTATAAGGGTTTATAGAGTAGACAGAGTGGGAGCTTGCGGGCAAGAGTCTGCTAACGTACGTGGTTGTTTTTCCGGCCAGTGTAATATGCACGTTCGCACATACGTCACCTGAATTAGCTGCTGACCCCTGGGAAATTTTACCCAAAATCCCCAATGCGTAGCTTCCCTTAAGGCATCAGCCTATCTGGCGACTCTGGGCCTTCGCCCCCAGCTAGCCCACGGGGCAGGGCTGAGCAGCAGTTGCCCTAATTTTAAGGTGGGGTGTGGGCCTTGCAGCCAGCCAGGGCTCCCTCCCCTCCCTGGGGCCGATCTCAGTAACGATTCGCTCTTAGGGTCTCTCTGGCCCCCAATACCATCAGCTTCCTGGGCCCTGCAAGCTTTGAGCTTGACTTTGGTCACAACCCAGAGAGGAACGGCTGTCCACAAAGGACACTGGTCCGGGGTCAGAGGAGCCGGGTGGACCTCCCAGCCCTGCCCCTGCACCATGAGGCCAGGCAGAGACAAGACCGCAGGCTTCGGAGCCAGACGGGCAAGCTCAAGGTTGATTCCCAGTGTCCCACCAGCTCAGTCTCTGTGACGCAGCGTGCGTGCGCTCACTTCTGTTCCTTCAGCTGTGACACGGGGACAGCAGTGCCCCCCTTCATTTGTCCTGTTGCCACACTGCGCCTGGCACCTTGCCTTCTTTGTCTCCAGCCGTCCCCGGATCTCTGCTAGGTGTGATCGCCATGAGCCATTGAAACGGAGGCCGAGAGATCTCCCAGTCACAGAACCAGTAACAGATGCTAAGTTAGGATCCAGCCCCCCACAGGCCTGTGTGGAGACCAGTGGCTTTGCTGTGTGTTTGGGGGGGAAAGGGGGGAAGAAGCAGCCTGAAGCAAAGGCACTTAGCAGGGAGGGGTTCCGGTCCCTGACTCGTGGGACTCAGCCGAGGGCCCGGGGTGGGAAGAGAGGTGTGCATTAAGTGTCTTACTCTGATCCCCTCGTGCCTGGGGCAAAAGGAAGAACTGCCTGCTAATCCTGACACCCACGCAGCTCTGCTGTGGGGAAACTCCGGAGTCTGGAGTGCCGGCGGGGGGCACATACTGTTCTTCCTCCAATGTCTGTGGCCCTGAGGTGGTCAGCAGCAGGGGAGGAAGGGGGTGACGGGGGCTGAGCAGACCCCAGGGAGCCAGTGGTGGCAGGGACGGTGGCCTCGGGTTCACCAGGTGATGGCCTGAAAGACAGTGAGAGAGCCTGGGAGCCCAGGTGACCCACTCAGAGCACCTGGAGGACACCTGCGACTCCCGATCACATACTGTTCACATGTATGTGTATGCACGTGTGTGCACACGTGTGTGTATATGTGTGCACGTGCGTGCATATGCATGTATCTGCATATGTATGTGTGTGCACGTGTAGTGTATCTATGTGTGCATCTGTGTGTATCTGTGTGTGTCTGCGTGTGCACGTGTATGTGTCTGAATGTGTGTATGCGTGTGTGTGTGTATCTGTACGTGTACATGGGTGTGTATGTAGGTGTATGTTGTACATATGCATATGTGTATCTGTAGGTATAGGTGTATGTATATATGTATCTATTTATATATAATAACACATGCATATGTATATATTTAGAAATACGCATGCATGTGAGTATATTATGTATGTGCATATACCTGTACACACACTTATACGTGTGTATATGCATATAATATGTATATATGTGTGTATACATGTATGCTTACTTCTACATGTACATATGCATGTAACATGCATATATATGTGTATATCTTACATACCTTGAGCCTTAGGATACAATTATCCAGTAAATGAAATTAAAAAGCCTTTGCAATGGGTGGAGGTGGTCGAAAGATACAAACCTCTGGTTATATAATAAGGGTTGGGAATGTGAAGTAGAAGGATGACGACTGTAGTTAACAATATGTATTATATGTTTGAAAGTTGCTAAGAGAGTAGATCTTAGGGGCACCTGGGTGGCTCAGTCGGTTAAGCATCCAACTTCGGCTCAGGTCACAGTTGCATGGTTCGCATGCTGGCAGCATGGAAGCCCTTCCCCTGCTCGCTGTCTCTCTCAAAATAAGCAAATACACCTACAAGAGAGAGAGAGAAAGAGAGAGAGAGAGTAGATCTTAAAAATTCTCATCACGAGGAAAAAAACTTGTGCAGATGATGTCTCTTCCTCACGATGGTTTGCGGGTGCCACTGTGGGCAGTACAGATGATGCCAATGGCCCAGCTGATGCCAGGAGGAGGGAGCAGGGAGCCCTTCTGGGGGCGGGTGTATCTTTCGGCTTGTGCCTGCTGAGACAAGGGGGTCCGCTATGACAGCTCGTCACCTCTGTCCCTTAGCCACCTTGGCCGCACTCTGTCATAACTTCACTTCTCCCCCTGCCCCCACAGGGGAAAAAAAAAGAAAATCGTGACCATGTGTGGGGATGGGTGTTAAGTAAGCTTATGGGGGTAATCATTTCTTAATATATATGTATGTACATTGTATACCTTAAAGTAATACAATGTTGTATGTCAGTGATCTCAATTGTAAAAATAAATCAATAAGTACACAATGCTTAAAAGCCTTTGAATATCTTAGTACTGAATGAGGCCTCTGAGGAGGGGTTAGAAATCTTGAAAGTGGGCCTCATGCCCTGCTGTTAAAAAGGCAACCTACAGAGAAAGACAGATACCATATGTTTTCACTCTTATGTGGATCCTGAGAAACTTAACAGCAGACCACGGGGGAGGGGAAGGAAAAAAAAAACAAAAAAAGAAGTTAGGGAGGGAGGCAAACCATAAGAGACTCTTAAAAACTGAGAATAAACTGAGGGTTGATGGAGGTGGGGGGGAAGGGAAAGTGGGGGATGGGCATCGAGGAGGGCACCTGTTGGGAGGAGCCCTGGGTGTTGTATGGAAACCAATTTGATAATAATAAATTTCATATTAAAAAAAAAGATAAAATATAGAAAAAAAAAAAGGCAACAGACGAGGTGCCCAGGTGGCTCAGTCGGTTAAGGATCCTACTCTTGGTTTCGGGTCAGGTCATGATCTCATGGTTCGTGAGATCGAGCGGAGTCGGGCTCTGCACTGAAAATGCGGAGCCTGCTTGGGATTCTCTCTCCCTCTCTCTCTGCCCCTCCCCCACTTGCGTGCTCTCTCTCTATCAAAATAAACATCGAAAAAATTAAAAAAAAAAAAAAAAAAGCAGGCAGGAGACTTTCCGACGAATACAATCAGAACCGTCTCTGAGACCTCGTTTCACCCAGCAGCTGAGGCCCAGACAGAAGGAACTACAGACACATAACCTCCTGTTTCATTTTTCTATTTCTAGGTGACTGCCAGTTATGGCTGGCAGGGACCGTTCACAGCCGCCTCCCCCTCTAGTGTGGGCGCCCCCCCCTTGCAGACAGCAGAGTCGGGGCGACGGGGCCTGGCCCCCTCCGCAGCGGCCTCCCCACGGAAAGGCAGGTGCCCCTTTGGACGCCCGACCTGTTCTGTTTCCTCTTTGGGAGCTCTCGTGAAATAAGGCACCTTTTCAACCAGCAGCAAATGAAATCACATGTAGGATTTCGGGGCCACTTCTTGAACGCCCCCACAACAACAAACGAGCGAGATCTAGAACCAAAGCTGAGCTCTGAGCTTGGGGACCCGTGTTTGCAGCCCTCGCATCGACTTCCCGCTCACCCAGAACTGCCTGCGGGGATGTGCAGGAGAGAGGATGGTGAAGGAGGGCAACTTACCCTCCAGGGGTTCTGGGCCTCAGAAGGCAGGTGGGTGCTGAGAACCCCTTGGCCTTCCCTTACAGCTCTCTGAGGCTCACGTGCAGGTACAAAGAATCTTCCAGAACAAGGCTTCCCAGGAACCCCCAGGCAGCTCTCCTCCCAGAGCTCTAGCCAGCAACAGCTGGTGTTTCGGCAACTGCCCCAGAGGGAGTTTTCAGATGCCAGGAGAGCCTTCCCGCCAGCAGCCTTTAATTAAGAGCGCCATGATTACAGTCGCTAGGAGTCAAGAGGGCACCCCTCTTTCCTTAAACTTTGCCAATTTGAGCACAACAGCCTTTTCATGGGTAACAAGGGACCGTTTTGTACATGCTGACTTGTCTCAGGAGAGAGCTGTGGTCTGCAGAGAGAGATCTAGAACTCTAGAGCTCTCGTCACGCTTCTTACATTTGCTGGGAGATCACCGATTTCTTGCATCCGTTAGCAGAGTCTGGCAAGTGGCGGGGAGGTGGCCCGGATCCCCTGGTAATTTAGTGACAGCTGCAGGATCACCCTTCTAGCACAGCAGGCCACATGGAGCCTGCCTGAGCCAACATTTGGGGGCTTCACATGGTGTTATCATAAATAAGAGAGCTGAGGCTGCTTCAGACAATAAGCCCCCTCTGACAGTTCCCGTAAGCTTCTCTCTGTCCCAAAACCCACACCTGGTGACACTGACGTGCCTGGAAAGAAAGAGAGACATGAGCACAGACACCAGCCCCCGTCCCTCTTCTTCTCTTCCTTCAACCTTAGCTCAGACTCGCACAAGGCACCTGCTATGCGCTAAACCCTGTGCAGAGAGTTGAGAAGGCCCAAGGTCAGCAGAAGAGTCAGGAAGCAAGCACACCCTGCGTGTCTACTGAGTGGTGGGCATTGCAAGCTGCACACACACAGATTGAGAGGTTCAGACACTTCTCTGCTTTACTCACGGCCGGAAAGAGTTGTGAACTGTTCACAGCAAGAAAGCCAGTCTCCTTCTAGGCGTGTGACCAGCTGTAGAAAGCTGATGAGAAATGAGAGGGGGAATTAGGGGTAAGTGTGTGTGTGTGTGTGTGTGTGTGTGTGTGTGGAGGGACCTGGGGCTTCTTGACGCTATACTCATTGCTTCCTTATTTTCCTTTGTAAACTCTTGGGGCCTTTGATTACACGATTAGCCCAGTTGCATGGCGTTGATACAAGTTATCTCTTCGATTCTCAGTTTTTCACAGGGAAATGGAGATAGATGTCCTCATTTTGACAAGTAAGAAAACTGAGGCCCCAAAAGGTCGTATTCCTCACCTAAAGACATTCAGAAAGATGATGAGAAAGCCAGGAATACTTCCACAAGTAGTTACCAAGAACCTACCATATGGCAGACGCATGGGTTCGAGCCCAGGAATTCCCGTTACTCCCGCTCTACGAACCTGCCTCTCCGATTCCATTTGGGAAGCCAGTCGTAACTCAAATCGTATCGTGTTTGAAGAGAGAGAGTCCTGACGCTTGTTCGTTTCTGCCCTTGTTTCTTTACAAAGGCGTGTACTCATTTATTCACTTATTCGTTCATTCACCAATTATTTGTTGAGTCTCTGCTACGTTCCAGGCATGGTACTCGTTACTAGGAATTCACTGGTGACCAGAAAGAGACACTGTCCCGGCCCTTATGAAGCTGACCTTCTAGAGGGGTGACAGCCAGTAATCAATTAACCATAATCGTGAGGGTCAGCTGCGAACTGAGAGCCACAGCCGGAAGGAAGGGAGCTCAGGCCAGTCAACCCAACTGGGTCCAGGAAAGGTTTCCCTGGGAAAGTGAGGTAGTCCTGCGGTCCAAGGTAAGGAAGAGTTCCCCGGATGAAGGCAAGGACCAGGGAAGGACCTGCTGCTCAGGGGGTCTCCTCTAAGACATCCCCATCTGCCTGTTCACAGGCATCTCAACCCCATCCTGACCCAACGTCATCGCCCCCGAATCTGCCCTCACCTCACTCAGCGAAGAGCTGTCTCGTCCTTAGTCCTCAGGCCAGAAGGCCGGAGACATCTCAGACTCCTTCTTGCCCTCACACCCCGACTCTAGCAATTACCAAGGCCTCTCCACTTTTATCCCGTATTTATCAAATCTTTCCCCTTCTTTCAATTCTCTCTACCAAGGCTCTGCTTGAAATTTAACCTTTCTTGGGGCGCCTGGGTGGCTCAGTCGGTTAAGCGTACGACTTCAGCTCAGGTCATGATCTCGCGGTCCGTGAGTTCGAGCCCCGTGTCAGGCTCTGTGCTGACCGCTCAGAGCCTGGAGCCTGTTTCAGATTCTGTGTCTCCCTCTCTCTCTGACCCTCCCCCATTCATGCTCTGTCTCTCTCTGTCTCAAAAATAAATAAACGTTAAAAAAAATTAAAAAAAAAGAAATTTAACCTTTCCATTGGGAGTGGGGAAATACTGAAATTACATCATTCGACCCTAGAGACACTGGGATGAACGAGTAGGCACAATCCCTGCCCTTGTAGAAGGTTGAGCAGAAAGTCCAACATTTTTCCATTGGCTTTCTGACGGCCTCCCTGCCTCCAGCCTTGTGCTCTTGACTCCAGACTCCACACTCAGCTAGAATGGCCTGTGTGCTATGTGAACCTGACACAGCCCATCCCCCCCCCCCCTTCTCCACAGAATTCAGTCCAGTGATCTTAACAACATCACCCGGGGCCCTTCCCCTTTCAGGGCTATCACCTGCCCGTGCCCAGACCACATCTGAAAACAAAGACCCACAAAATGTCTCTTCAAGAGCTATGTGCGTGAAGGGAATAGATGAAGGACTATATACCCTTGGGCACTATTTAGTAGCTTTCTCATTTCGACTTGCTTTTCATTTCGCCAGGTGGCATGCCATACATTAGACACTGGGAAGGGATAAAAATAATAAGTCGCAGGCAATGTCAGAATAGACAAGTGGAGGGGCGCCTGGGTGGCTCAGTCGGTCGAGCGCCCGACTTCAGCTCAGGTCACGATCTCTCGGTCCGGGAGTCCGAGCCCCGCGTCGGGCTCGGTGCGGTCAGCACAAAGCTCGCTTTGGATGCTCTGCCCCCCTCTCTCGCTGTCCCCCACCTCTAGGTTTTTCTCAAATGAATAAGCATTGGTGAAAAAAAAATAGATGGCTGGAGGAGGATGAGTGTTTTGCTGAATCCACTGTGGGATTTTCCTGCTTTGTAGTTAGAGACAAATTTAACCCTCCCTCTGCCTGAAGGCACTGTGGCCATCAAAAGCCTAGAGGCTTATAGCTAAAGTGGCCCAGAGGTGGTGGCCCCTGTCAGCTCTAATCGCCTGAACGAAAACACTTCACCCCTGTCTACTTTGCACTAATCTCAGGAAAGGCCTGAGGTCACCTTTTCAAACCTCAAGCGTAGCCCTCCAGAGCTGCTCCCTTTCAAATTCAGGAACAAATACGGAAAGGCCCGACGGGTGTTCCTGTAACTGTATGTACGATTTTCATTTTCAAATCGGGAGGATTATCCTTAGCTGGGAAACCTTTCTAAAAGGAGTTGCAAATTAATTGTTACTTACCGATTTTTGTGTTTAAAACAATGCGTACAGTTTTGAACTCGGCATCTGCCAGAGAGGAACATCAGGGTCAGAGCGCTCTAGTGCACAGAAGGAACACAAATTGGACTTGGACACGTCTGGATTTGAGTGCTGGATGCATCACGCCCCAGCTGTGTGGCCTCGGGCAAGTTACCCAACCTCTCTGAGCACTGTTTTTTTCATATCGAAAGGACTCCTTCTATCTATCCATCCACGAAGTATGGTTTGCGAATATAAGGGCACCTAGAGTTCACACAGGGAAGAACTGATTCAGGGCCAACGGGAATCCAAATCCTTCTGTTCTCTAGAACTGATGAGCGTTCCTCTACTGGCTGCAGTTGGTTACCATGTGGTGTGTGTGCTTCAACCTCCAAATCCGGCACCCACAAAACTTTTTGCCCTGGGCCTAAGGGTAGCCTCAAAATTCTTTCAACGTCCACTCAATGCAATGTCAACCCACCAGTTTGAGGTCCCATGAGAGGAAACATATCACCATGTTGGCCCCTGACCCTTATCAGCCCAGAAAACTGTGCATGACAGAGGCTCAGGGGTGGACCGAGGGGAGCAGGAACTGGCCTTTCTCTGGGTTTTCTCTGTCTTCCGTTTCTAAGACTGTAGACTCACAGGCCATCCAGGCTGAACCAGACTGCCCAACCTCCTCAGTTTACAGGCAGGGAAACTCAGGACAGAAGAAGCAAGGCCTTCTAGCAAGCCTTCCTTCGGACATCTGCTTTCTCGGACTAGCCAACCATCTGGTAACAACAGCCAGGAGACTTCGTGCTGTGCGTTAGGGCTCTCTGACGACACAGGGAGGCTCAGATCCTCAAGCCCAAGACCAGTCCTGGCTCGTCCTGTGGCACCCAGTCTAGCGGACGTTGCCCAGGTTCCAGGAGCGTCTGGCCAAGGCCAAGGATGAGAACAGCTACAGTGCCTCCCATCCCAGTGGAAACGCCAGCGTTAGAGTCAAAACTGCCAAGATGTTTGCTCTGCCACTGAGACCGGAGGGACCCTGGAGATTTTACCCAGTCTGGGCCTCCCTTTGGGCCTTCCTCACCTACAAAACTTTAAGTAAACTTGAAAATAATAAGAATAAAATAAACGTAACCATCGCAATCAGACTGAACTCACATATTTGTCTCCCAAACCACTTTGCCTGGCGCATTTCACTCTGCTCGGCGCAGGGAGGAATTTCCCTGGAGACCCATCCCTGGCCGCATTCAAGCAGAGACTAGATCATCCACGGGTCCGTCCTGCTGTTTCCAGGATTTCTCTACTTTGCCGAGGAGCTTCTAAAACCCTTTGAGAGCCAGAATTTCTGCAAATCTTTGATCTGTCCATCTGGGTTGCTGCCCAAGGAGGGTTAGGAGATGAACTGTGGAGAAAGTTAATTTAATCTTGTGAAGAGCCAGGAAACAGAGCAGGGCTGTTGCCAGAAAGACTCAGTGTAGTCAGAAGACAAGACTTTCTCATTCAAAATCGCCCACGGCAACTCCATCCTTATTAAAGTGGAATGTAAAATCGTAACGTGGACATTGTTCCTATTCATAAAGGATCTTATAAAAATGACTGCAAGGCAAGTTCACTGTCCCTCTTTACTATGGGGGCCATTCCACTGCCTCAGTAATACTGGGGATGTTAAGAGAGACTTACTGGGGTCACAGAGCTGAGGATGTCAGAAGACACGGGCATGATGCACAGACTGGCTCCTTTCTGATTACCTAACCCCAGTCATTGAACCCTAAAGCCCAGCACTTTGGGAAGTGGGAAAACGCTTACGTGAAAAGAAAAAAAAAAAAAAGTTGACCCCAACTACCCTCAGTTTGCTTAACAGTAGACCCAGAGGCTCTTCCCGAGAAGGGTCAGCCATGCCTTGTGACTCAAACAGTCCCGAGCAAGGGCGGGCAGAACCTTGACGCCCTCCATGCCTTCAGCCTGCTGCGCCTGCCGTGGATGTGAGTCTATGGCCCCAGCCCAGGCTGAGATTTCCCAGCTGACACGACCAGGGTTCCACCTGAAATCCTAATTGGGATCTAAATCACCCACTGGGACAGGTGCGCTGGCCAGACCTCAAGCCCCGTGCCGGGTGACTCAACACGGTGCCCCTTGTGTGGGCCACATGCTGTAACACACGTGCTTGTCCTTGTCTGGTCCTCTGGTCCCCGGTGAATAAGTCCAGATTCATTCTCCCACCTGAGAGGTCTTCAGAATTTGAACGAGGTTGGCTGAGCAAGTTGTAGTCCCCAGGCCTGGAGGGTGGCCCCTTCAGGATGGGCTCCAGCTTGCAAAGAGCCTAGCTCTGGGTACCCCCCCACCCCAGGGGCTCCAGCTGAGGTCAGAGCTGGACCACTAATATTCCCACAAGGCTGCCCCTGGGACCTGAGGGTTTTGGCATCTTATCTTTGACTTCTTATCATCTCAACCCCCAGACCCTTCTGCGAGGGATAGGGCAGAAAGCAGTCTGTCCTCCAGTCTGGGATGAGAAGGAGGGTATCGAGCTCCTCAACTCCGGTAGGTGAAACACAAAAGAAATTCAAAAGAAATTCAGCTCTGTAGTAGGGAGGGTCCCAAAGTCCTACAACCTGAGCAACCGAAAATCCCTATTGTTTTCAGAGGAGATGTGCCAAGGGCTTGGGAAGGAGGAGCAAACGGGCTGCTCTGGCCCATCCCTGAGATAGAAAGAACCACCAGGCACATTCCCTGCTGTCCCAGCTAACTTGGAGTATCTGCACACCGGTCACTTCAGCCCGTGACATAGCAACACGTCTCCACCCACCCCAAGTGGCCCCAGCTCCTAATACACACACACACACACACACACACACACACACACTGTGTATGTTTGGGAGGTGCTCCCATCCGGGGCCCTGCAGCAGCCGGTGACCCGGCTGAACTTCAGGGGATGCAGCAATCCTCGAGGTCGAGGGTGATTCCTGGTGTGTGTGTGCAGGGCCTTCCCCGGAGCAAAGGGGCTACAGCCCTCCCCAGATTCCCAAAGCAGGATCTGGGGGGCCATAGACACTAAGGAAAGTGAGTTTCAAACATTCTCAAAGCGCTCTGCAAATTGAAGAGTCTGGGGATGTAGTGTTCTCTGAACTGACTCAGTCTCTGAATCTACACGTTTCCTCTCACCTAGTTGACAGGTGGCTTTTACTTTTCAAGTGAGGCACGTGCCCTCAGTCCCTGTCCTGTCCTCTTGCTTTGCTGTGGCTGCGTCCTAACACCCTCAGAGCCAGAGGGTGGGGACTCACCCAGCGGGTCTTGGCTGCAGGAAGTAGGACTCAGCCCATCTGGCTGGGAGGGTGGGGTTTCAGGGTAGGGAGAGCAGACTCAGCATGTGTGTGTTTATGCACTAGGATCCGGATTGCTTGTGATGACATCTTAATCCCACTCTGAATTGGCATTTACACTAGGAAAAAGTCATGTACAGAAAAGATCATTAAAAACCTGACATACATCAGTGTTAAGAGGCATATTGGACATCTGGGTGGCTCAGTCAGTTAAGCGTCCGACTTCGGCTCAGGTCATGATCCTGGAGTTCGTGAGTTCGAGCCCGGCATCAGGCTCTGTGCTGACAGCTCAGAGTCTGGAACCTGCTTCGGATCCTGTGTCTCCCTCTCTCTCTCTCTCTCTCTCTCTCTCTCTCTCGGCCCCTCCCCTGATCACACTCTGTCTGTGTCTCTGTCTCAAAAATAAACAAACATAAAAAAAATTTTAATATTAAGAAACATAAGCCTGCTTTTATGGAGTTGGAGTAGGCTCTTCCCACGCGTATGACCATAACCATAGTAATCCCAGGCCTGCGTTAACAAAATACCACAGGGGCCCCTGGGTGGCTCAGTCGGTTGCATATCCCACTTCGGCTCAGGTCATGATCTCACGGTTCGTGAGTTCGAGCCCGGCGTCAGGCTCTGTACTGACAGCTCAGAGCCTGGAACCTACTTTGGATTCTGTGTCTCATTCTCGTTCTCTCTCTGCCCCTCCCCCCTGTCTCTCTCTGTCTCCCAAAAATAAATAAATGTAAACAAAATTGTCAAAAACCCCACAGATTGGGTGGCTTAACTAATGGAGATTCCTCGTTCACAGCTCTGGGGGCTGGAAGTCCAGGAACAGCATGCCGGCAACGTTGGTTTTTTCTGAGGCCACTCTCCTTGACTCGTGGATGGCCATTTCTCCGTGTTTTCCACATGCACACTGTCTAGTGGCTATATGTCCCGACTTCCTCTTTTTATACGGACACCAGTCATATTCGATTAGGGCCCATCCTGAAGACCTTATCTTACCTCACTATATCTCTTTAAAGACTCTTCCCAAATACAGCCCCATACTAAGGTCTTCAACGTATGAATTTGGGGCATGGGTGGGCCTAGTTCAGCCCATAAAACGTGGCTGTAATATGTGGGGACCCTCCCTTGTGCCAGAAGCCCTATGTGACACCTGCCCTGTGTTACTCTTATCCTCACGAGACTCGCGAGCTCAGGAACATCTAGCCCAATTTACAAATGCGGAAACTGAGCCACGTGGTGAATCGGCGAGTTAAAAAACAAATATTTATTGAGAATCTCTTACCTGCTAGGTACTAGGAGTGTAAAGAGAAAAAAGAAAACCTAGCTTCTACCTTCCAGCAACATGCGGTCTGACGGGGGCAGCCTTCTGTTTTCCTAGAATTTTGATAGACTTTTGTGGGCAAGGGCAGTCCTTGTCTATGGCCAACATTGGAAACACACGATTTTATGTGTCCATACTCACTTAAAAATCAGCCCTCCCTCACCTGCTCTAGTTCTCTGGAATGAGGTGAAAATGTACATGTACATAATGTAAATTAGTCCCAACGTCAATGTCATGAAGTAGGGCATAGGGTTGGAAGATCAAATCATTTCCATAGCCTCGGCATTGCCACCGATTTTGAGACCCAGATACGTCTACCTTTAAAACAATTGTGCCTCCTTTTGCACCCTGCTATGTTTGTTTGCCTATTTAATACATATTTTTCTAATCAGTCTGTTGACAAAGTATCTAAATTTGCAGGGAGGGAAAACCAAGGTGATAAATGTCAGTTGCTGGAAGAATATTACAAGAGTTTAACATGTAGTTGGAAACAGCTGGAACGCGGTGTATGAGGCAATGAGCTAGGTATGCGGTCAGTCAGCCATTAATTAATTTACTTAGGAACACGTCCTAAGCTCCTACTCTGTGCCAAGCCCTGGGCGAGGTTGTACAACAGAGCAGGGAGTGAAGCTTGGATTCTGACTCCCCACATTCCCCCTTTCCTACTATCACAGCTTTTGATAACAAACCCGATTGTCAGTTTCCTTTACACATTAATCTGTTCTCCCACCAAAAGCCATTTAATTGCATACTCTTTCTATTTTTAGTGGAAAACAACAGTCCTCATTTGTTGTTTGATTATGAACAGTCTCCCTCCCCACCCTCCTTCTCTATCTGTAACCCTCCTCTTCTCCACCATGTGAGCTTGAAGCCTACCGGGTTTGCCCTTCCCCCACGGACTTCTGCTAAACACGCCCACTGCGAAGGAAGGCAGCTCTAGAGTGCCGGGGGCTGTGAAAACCCATGCTGGAAAACAGAGAAAAAGAAAAGGGGATCCCTTCTTCATGCATCACCTCTTCATGTTTTACTCGCATCCAACACAATAGTCCTCTCCACAGTTTTTGGTGGAGGGGTCCTGTGTCTCATCCACTTGACAAGGGAAAGCATCACCAAACAAAGAAGTAAAAGAGGAGGGGCGCCTGGGTGGCTCAGTCGGTCGAGCCTCCGACTCCGGCTCAGGTCATGATCTCGCGGTCCGTGAGTTCGAGCCCCGCGTCGGGCTCTGTGCTGACAGCTCGGAGCCTGGAGCCTGCTTCGGATTCTGTGTCTCCCTCTCTCTCTCTCTCTGCCCCTCCCCTGCTCATGCTCTCTCTGTCTCAAAAATGAATAAAACATTTAATTTTTTTTAATTTTAAAGAAATTAAAGAGGAAAGTTTGCCAACATAACCTGCTTGGCCCCAGAAAGCCACCTGTGCCTGTTATAAGCACCAAAGCCATTGGCAATCATTGTTGAAATGAGACATAGTACTACTCACCATATGTGGACTCACACCAGGATCGGTCGTACTGGGGAAAGAAAGGGTTACCAGTTTTATGGCCAATTCCAGTTCAGATAATGCCAGAATTTTTCTGACCCTGGCGGGGGGGGGGGGTGGGGGGGGAGTGGGGGGTGCACAGCAGCCCTGCAGGCCTGTGTCTTCAGAAAATGGTGCCCAGTTATTCTCCTAGGTTGTAAATGGAAGCTTTAACTATTCTTTATCTGCCTGTAAATGATTTATTGGACTAAATGGTTTTCACGTCATCTGTTCTGCTCAACCATAAATTTCAGAATCAGAATCTAAGCTTTGTTCCTCGCTGTATCCCTCATAACCTAGCCTAGGGCCTGGCATGCTATAAAGGCTTAATAAAAGTTTGTGAAATGAATAAATCAAAGAGCGAATGGGCGATTCACGGACACTTGGCTCTCCCTTTTATACACAGCGTCTAAAGGTTTCCGACTACATGTTACAGTTCCTAGCTATCAGCTCGTTTTTTTTCTCTGCCTGCAAACCTAGACACGTTGCCAACAAATCACTTCTAAAATTATGCGTTAACCAGGAAAACACAACAGGTTGAAGAAGAAGAAGAAGAAGAAGAAGAAGAAGAAGAAGAAGAAGAAGAAGAAGGAGGAGAAGGAGGAGAAGGAGGAGAAGAAGAATAAGAATTATTCTTTTGGAATAGATTTGGCAAAGGGAGAATTTGTATTACTCTGAAGTTCCAGCAAAGGCTGCGGGTGACCCCGCAGTAGCTAAGAGATGGGGAGCACTGGACGCAAATCCTGGGGGCAGCTGATGTTCCCTTGCAGGGTCAAGGCCTCCACATCCTCTTCAAGCAGAGGGGAAATGTTAGTGCCTTAATCGAGGATGAGGGGCCCGGAGCTTCAGAGGAGTCTGGAGAGTCCAGGTTTGGGGACGTATCAACCCAAATATTTCCCGGCCAGGGCCCAGAGACCTTGGCGTAGCAAACCTGCCTACGTGAGGAGTTTGCTTTCTTTGGAGCTTGAGTGTTCTGATAATTAAGGCCTCAGCTTTCCCTGCCTTCTTGTTGTAGGACTTGAGAGTCTCTTTGCATGTTAAGCAGGAGGTCCCTGGCTTGCACACTCAGCTATCACTTGCCAATTAATCACTCTCAGGTTTTATTTCCATCTCCCGGAGTATCAATTGCACTAAGCAAGACCACTCCATTCCACTGTCCTGATATTTACTCTGTGCCCCGTATTTGTAAAACGTCTCACACGTCACACGGGCTCATGTGTCCTCTCCCACTGCTGGCTGTCCCAGCTCACCAGCAGTGAAAGATTAACAAATGGTCTGTTGCCCAGCACTGGGGGCCTCTGGCCCCACCAGCCCCCCAGAGATGGGGCCTTTAGCCCCAGACAGACAGCAATGTTTCCAGTTCCAGAATCTTATCTCGGTAGCTTCTTTCTCAGGCAATTCCTAGAACCAACTCTCAGGAGCTGGGTTCTCCGGGAAGCAGATGCAGACGGAAATGTGAGTGCAGGAGTGGTCTGTTTGCAGAATAGAAGCAAAGGACGTATGATTGGGGAGAGGAAGAAGTTCAGCCCTGATTCAAGCCAAAAGAGGCCTCAGCAGCCCACGAGGAGCGGAGAGGAACATCCAGAGACCTCCCAGCTGGGAAAGGGACCCCTTCCCCATAAAGGTGGCATGGCTGCCCGTGGGACGATGTCAGGAGGGGGCTGATGGGGGACATCTGGGCACTACATCACGGAGCCCTCCCACAGGGGCTCCTAACTTGTTTGCTTTCTAGTTCCCTCCGGTGGAGATCTGGGATTGAGTGTGCCAGGGAGGACAGCTTTTCACCACCAAGCCATTCGGTTACTCTCTTCCCATAAATCTGCAGGTGGCTCTGCGAGACGTGCCAGCCAGGAAGTCCCGGGACAGCCCGGGACCGCCCCACAAATGGCAGATTAGGGGAAACTGGCCTCCAGAGGGAGATGACGTTAAAATGGACAAGCAGAGAGAAGTAAAAAGGAGAGCTAGAGGCCTGAGGTCCTCTTCAGACCCACTTCCAAAGCTTCTCTGAAATTCAGGTAAATACTGGGACGCCAGGCTCTGTGAGACTCTGTCCTTGCAACGCACGCACTCTGTGCGCTCGGAACACACGATCTCCACTTTGCTTCTATCCCATGCACCGAAACACGGAGTAGACCTAACAACGTGTCAAGTGCAGTGTAAACGTTAGCTAGCTTTCTTTCCTGCTATTTAGGAGAGTGCTGATTGCAGGTAGCACGGGTGTTCTTATCCTTGCCTCTTGACCTTGTTCTTTCCTGTAACAATGTTCCCTTTGCTAGATGTTTGTGTCTTTGAGGGAGAATCTTGGCAGTGATTTGGATATCCAAGCTGTGTTCTCGGTCTCTTTCCCCCATGTTAATTCAGACTCTCCCTGCAGGAGAGACCATGAGGTAGAGTAACAAGCCCACAGAACGTGGTGTGAGCAGAAGTGGATTTGAATCCCCGCTCTACTACGTACAAGCAATTTGACCTTGGCCAAGACCCTCGACACAGCAGAAATGCAGTAATTGCAGCCATACAATGGTGATAATTACATCTCTCTTGTAAATTGGTAGGAGAGAAACAGCCAATATTTGTGAGGTGCCATCGGGTGTTCAGAGAAGAGGTATTACCAATGTGATCTTAATTATCCTTACTCAAATCGCTTGGGTGATCTGGTGCCCCCTTGAATTAGTCAGAGTCCTTTCTGTTGCAAGGGACAGACCCTCCCTTTGCCCCCTTAAAATATTTCCATTCAGGAAGGGAATCAGGACCTACTGGGCGTACAAGATTCAGGGATGGCAGGATCCAGGGTCTCGAAGGAGTCCTCGGGACTCAATTTCTCTCCCTTCTTGGCTGGTCTTTCCTCTCTGACCGCTTCTTCTCCAGCACCCACCCCTGAGCAATCCCAGCAGAGAAAAGAGACACTTTCTTCCTCCAGTTCCAGGAAATGCCTTTGGCCATCTTCAAACCAGTCCCTCCTGACCGGGGTGACTGGCTCGGCACTGGGGCTAACGTGTGGCATAAGCCTTCAGAGCCAGAGAGGGAAAGGGGAGGTTTCCAGGAAAATCCGAGCACTCTCCCAGAAGGGAGGAGGAGGAGCCAGTGACCAGAGAGGCTCACTCGACCTCCTGCCGAGAAGGTTCCCTCCTCCTGGTCCTGTTCCCTCCTTCCAGTGATTGGGGAGTCACCCATTTGCCCCCATGGTAGAGACGGTGACTCACTCTTCTGTGCTTTCCGCCGTCCGTTCCGAAACCCCAGTCCTGGGTGGAAATCGGACCGGCAGCCGGGCCCCCAGGACCCTGTTAAATGACCCCGTGGAGTGAAGGAGTCCTCTCTGTAACCGCGAGACTGGCAGTTGCACCCCCGTGCTCTTGCCAAGACAGATGAGGCACCGTGGCACATGCAGTGTCAGAGGCCCAGCCACGTGCAGCATGTCAGTTTGGACTAGACTGACTTATTCCCTGGCCCTGCTTTGGTCAACAGTGCACGAGATCCCAAGTGTTGCTGGAAACATCAGTCCCCCCGTGTGTTCTCAGTAAGACAGAAACCAGAGCTCTCGGCCTCTGTCCTACATGGAAGATTAGAGTCCAAAGCCATTTTGGAAATCATCAAATCCAATTCTGAAATAAGAAACTAGGAGTTTAAGATGACTAAGGGACTTTCCAAAAGCCAAATAGCCAATAACCTTTAGAGAGTGAATTTAAATAAAGGGCAACTGGCTTCTAGATAAGCGTGTCATGTGCATGAGAAGAAAATCCACAGGAAACAGTGAATTTAGGCTGTCAGCTCTCAGTCGGTAAACAGTCAGGTTAGTTCTGTTTCGAAACTGCCTCTCCCACTGACTGGCCCTGCTTCTCCAGTGACCACCCACCCTGACACACACACACACACACACACACACACACACACACGCAGGCTCCACCCACAGATTTCTTTCTGTCCTTTGCAGATGCTGTGTTTTCCTTGCCTCTGCTCGTCTTGCAAATTCTTTTCCCTTCGGCCTTAGACACGACAGCGTCTCTTTCTCCCTTCAGCTCACTGATTTTCTCCCCCTTAGAAGACACTCCCTCCAAGGAGCGCCCCCTTGCGGGTGCCCCTCGAATGCCCCCTCCAGGCCATGTGAAGGCCCGCCCCACCCTTCAGGTCGCTGGGATCCCAAAGCTGGCACCTGGCAGTTTTGTCCTCCGGGCTTCAATCCGCACAACAGCAAAGAGCATTTCAAATCCGCCGGAAGGACTGGTGACGCACAGTGGTCACCAGCACTGCATTTACGGAGTGCTCGGTCCCAGGTGCTACACTAAGTCTACCGGAGTTGTCTCATTTAATCTCAAAACCACCTTGTAAGTAGCTGTTAAGATGCGGGAGTTGAGGCTCAAAGGAGTTATGTGACTTGCCCAAGGACACAAAACTACCCTCGGGGAGAGTCAGGATTGCAAAGGGGGATCTGAGCACTTCAAACTCGGGACCCCTTTCCCCTGCAGGAGGTTAGTGAAATAATGGGGAGAGAACCATTTAAACTGATAGAGATAATAGTTGCTATTGTGAAGACATTTAATCACGTATATATGTTCGTATATCTGTCTTTGCTAAAGGAGGTGACTCAGTAGTAAGTATGTAAGTAGCCGGAGTCTCAGAAATTCTAGATCCCAGTTCAGTGCATGGCACAGATTAGGTGTTTTATTGATGGATCGATTGATTTTAATTCACCTAAATGGTGGGGCTCAGTGGGTTGAGCGTTACGATTTCGCGGTTCGTGAGTTCGAGCCCCGCACAGGGCTCTGTGCTGACAGCTAGGAGTCGGGAGCCTGCTTCGGATTCTGTGTGTGTGTCTCTCGCTCTGCCCTTTCCCTGTTCACATTCTGTCTGTCTCTCTCTCTCAAAAATAAATAAAATTTTTTAAAAAGTTGCCTAAATGAATGACATGGAAGGGAGAGGGGAGCAGAGGGGAGCAGCCAGCAGGGAACAGGGGAGGGAAGGGGACATCCTCCCCAAGGCTCCCGGGACGGTCATTCTACGTGTGAGGCACGACTGGGACTTAGCGTGTACCTTGTACCGTGTGGTCCCCAGACTACCTGACAAAGCCAACGGAGGAGCAGCTTCATGTTGGAGAATGTGTGTAGCTAATCGGGGAACTCTGCGTGCCATGGCCAAAAATCTTTTTCAGCGTAGTTCAATGTGCGTATCCGCTGAGGTCATTACCGGTTACAACGATCCAAAGGGGGAGTGGGGTAAAAAGCCAGGCTCCAAAGAGGAGGCTATTGGGCCACGTGTCGCTGAAATGCTTCGCCCTGCTGATGGCCAGGTAGACAGCGTGGCCACGGGTCTGGCCACTGAGGGAGGGCACGGGCCTGGATGGGGTCAAGAGCCCTGACAAGGTTCTGAGCCGGCGGTGACACTCGTGAGTGCTGCTGAGATTCCTGTGTCTCTGTGCACAGGCCACACTCGCTGTCCTGCGACCGGGGTTGGGCACGGGCATTTGGAAAGCAAACCCGCCAGGGCCCGCTTCCTCAAGTGCATTTTATGACCACAGAGGCCATCCCAGCCAGGAGCCACGCGAGGCGAGCCACCGTCAGCCTCCAGCCAGTGCGAACGCTTTTTATCAGTCCCCACAATCTCCCTCCAGACGGCAGGGCTCCCTGTGAGTTGAGGGTTTTGTTGTTGTTGCTGCTTTTGGTGAGTCCTTGAAATACCGCTAGCATGAGGGAGAAGCTGAACTTGAAATTTTCATTCGTTCTAAATGATTTAAATTTAAATCCAAAAGCTAAAAACAGAGTAACGTATTTTTCCATTAATACATCATGGTTGGAAAACTTCTAGGTGTCTTTGGAGCAACTGAGCCGATTTCTTCACCTGCACATTTTATGAGATCGGAACGTCCGTGAAGAATTTCCGGAAGAAACTGAGCATCTGACCTGGGATGGGCTGCCTGTGGACCACACGCCCCGGGGGCTGCAGACTTAATAGGAGGGAAAGGATACAGAACATCTCATGAACAGCGTTCACGTTGATTACACATTGAAATGATAATATTCTTGGGATACGTCGGCTTAAGTAAAATACATAATTAAACTTAATTGCACCTGCTTCTTTTGAAAGGATCTTTTTAACGTTTACTTATTTATTTTTGAGAGAGAGAGAGAGAGAAAGAAAAAAAAAAAAAAGCGTGAGTGGGGGAGGGGCAGAGACAGCGGGAGGGAGAGGATCTGAGCTGTCAGCACAGAGCCTGCCCCGGGGCTCCAACCCATGAACCACGAGATCATGACCTGAGTCGAAGTCGGACACCCAACCGACTGAGCCACCCAGGCGCCCCTTTTCACGTTTTAAATGTAGCTGCCCGGAAATTTAAAACCACACACGTGATTCGCAAAATATTTCCATCGGACATCCCTGTTCTAAAGGGCATGGCCTGACGAGGCTGATCATGCTTTGAGCAAGGGTGGAATAAGCGTCCAGGGAATAAGCAAGCATCCAGAAAGAAGCGGGCTAGAAACCACAAGGCAGGAGGTCTCAGAACTCGTTCCTGTGTCTTCTGACAGCCTGTGCTGGGCTCCCTCCACCCTATGAGGCTTGACCCTCTGCTTCCGGATGCCGAGAGGGCAGTGCTCCCGCTGGGGCCTTTGCTTACTTCCGCACGTGACTGTTAGTGGGTTAACGAGTCATACCTGTACCCGAGGTAAAGCAGCTACAAAAGCACAGGAACGGCGTTCCAGGTCCTGTGCAAAGGTCCTGCGCAAAGGTCCCAATTCTGGTGTGCTTCCATTTTGCGGTTCCAGGAATGGGTTGAACCCAGGTATGCGTAAGCAGAGGATCGAAAAGTGAGAACATCAGATTCCAATAACCATCCTGACTCAGACCTTGCCTTTGTTATTCTTACCACACCTCCCCGCATAGTACATCGAGTTTACCTTGCACCCATGATCAGAGCCGATGCCCAGGAGCACGGGCCGGGGCCGGGCAGTGCACGTTACATCTGTTCCTGCCCCCTTCCCACTCCTTTCTCTCCGTGTTTCAAAGCCTCACACCTCACACCCATTAGGATGGCTACTGCAAAATATAACAAAAAAATAGCAAGTGTCTGCAAGGATGCAGAGAAATGGGAAGGCTCGTGCCCTGCGGTTGGGAAAGGAAAATGGCACAGTTCCTGTGAAAACGGCATGGCGATTCCTCAAAATAGTAAACATAGAATTACCCTATAATCCGGAATTGCCATCTCTGGGTATGTACACAAAAGAAGTGAAGGCAAGGGCCCCCGGGCATTTGCACGCCTATGTTCACAGCAGCATCATTCACAATCTCCCAAAGGTAGAAACAACCCGAGTGTCCACCGACAGACGAGTCGATAAACAAAATGTGAGGCACACACACCATGGCCCGTGATTCAGCCTTCAGAGAAAAGGAAAGACCGACATAGGTTACCATGTGGATGTACGTTGAGGACATCATGCTGGGTGAAATAAACGAGACACAGAAGGACAAACGCTGCACGATTCCATTTATGTGAGGCACTTAGAGTAATCAAATTCATAGACACAGAAAGTGGAAAGGTAGTGGCCCAGGGCTGTGGGGAGTTGTTTAGTGGGAACGGAGTTTCCGTTTCGCAGGGTGAAGAGAGTTCTGCGGGTGGATGGTGGGGAGGGCTGCCCAACAACGTGAACGCGCTTATCACCCTCAACTGTACGCTCAAAAACGGGGAAGGTGGCAGGGCGCCTGGCTGGCTCAGTCGGTTAAGCGTCCAACCTCTGCTCAGGTCATGATCTCATGGCTCATGAGTTCGAGCCCCGCATGGGTCTCTGTGCCGACAGCTCAGAGCCTGGGGCCTGCTTCCGATTCTGTGTCTCCCTCTCTCTCTGCCCTTCCCCTGCTCACTCTGTGTGTGTGTGTGTGTGTGTGTGTGTGTGTGTGTGTACATACTCTCTCTCTCTCTCTCTGCCCCTCCTCTGCTCACGCTCTGTCTCTCAAAAACGAATACATGTTAAAAAATGTTTTTAAATGGCAAATGTTACGATCTATGGATTTCACCACAACTAACATTCTACAAAGCGACAATCCAGGTATTTCTCTTTCCTGACACATCTCTGACCCTCATCCTCTTTCCCTGCCAAGACACAAGACCTGGCAGTATTCATCCTCCTCCCGCCATGAACCTCTGCTGCCCTGTTCCCCCCGCCACAACCTCTTAACAAAAGAGGCCCCTGTTTAGCTTGCCTTCTGTGTATATCTCAACCCCGGCTTATGTATTCCTAGGGACAGGGAGCTCAGCCCCCCTCATGCAGCCCTTCCACTGTCAGAAGAGTTTGACCAGTTAAAATATCGTTCCTTAGAATTGTCATCTGCCTCCCAGAATGGGTATTTTCTCCCAGCAGGACTGTCACAGTGCACTGGGGTTCCACAGAACAAATCCAATTCCCCCTTTACATGCAGTCCTTTCTGATACAGTTCTAATTATCTCCCCTGGGTTTTCTTTGCCTTAAGCTAATATGCCCCAGACACAGGTATACTATATTATGTCACATACTCTAGTAGATGCTAGGGATACAGAAGTGAATGTGACTTGGTCCCTTCTCCTAAAGAATTCACAATATGGAAGTAGAGACAGACACTAAAAGAGACCCAATAACTGAGAGGCAATGCCTTAGGGACACCCACTTACAGAAGTTGGGGAAATAACGAGAAGCTTGGGGAGCTCCGGCAGTTCAGAGAAGCAGCAGTAACTCAGTCTGGAAGCGCAAGGAAGTCTCCTTAGGAGAGGGGAAAGACTTGGAGACTGAGCTGCCACGGCTGATTGTGTAGGTTGCGCACTGCATAACCCCAGCCTCTCATGATGGTTTCCCCGGAGGTATGTGGTACACAGTCTGGTCAAATCTGAAACAGCATCCCTACGGAGATGGGTCATTAAGGGGAAGGCCAAGAGAAGGGAAAGGGGATTGGGGAAAGGCACAGTGTGTTCAGGGAACTGCACGTCACACCTTACGCCTGGGGGACAGATTTGAGGGTGACGGCAGCCAGAAATAAGGATGGAGAGGGGAGGCAGAGCTGAAAATCTCCAAGGAAGGATCCTGGCAGTGGTGTGCCAGGGCCTGCTCATGCAGGCTCATGAGGACCGATTGCATACTTCTCTTTCCCAACTTCTTGTTAAATAACATAACCTTCGTAGCTTGAAGTCGGCCATGGTGGGAGCATTTACACCAAGGAAATTGGCAAATACTGTAAATCGGGCTTTTTTTTTTTTCTCCCTAAGAAGCCCGTTGTTAAATATTTATCAGCACACCATCAGTTCTCAATAACTCCTCAAAAGACTTGGCCCAGACACAAGCAGACCTGGGGACGTACCCCTGGACTGAACCCATTTCAATGCAGCCTAGACCCTGTGCCTCCGTCTGGACCTTGTTTCTCTCTTACCCCAGTTCGCTCTCCAAGGAGGCCATGAATCGCTACGCTCTCGCACACTAGCCTGAGCAATTCCAGCTGACCCTCCGTGCTGTCGAGCCAGGGATCCAGGATGGGAGGACTTCTCGTCATCGGAATCCATTCCTTCCACGTGTTTAACCGCCGACGGGCAGAGGTCAGGGTTGTGGGCCGTGTAATTGGTCACAGACCTTCCCTGGGTAAGAACCACCCACACTTAACCTCTTCCTATGCATGAGGCACTGTTCTAAATACTTTGCACACATTAACCCACTTAGTTGCCACGAGACATGAGATAGTGTACTACCATGCATCACAGAAAAGATATGTTACTTCACAAGGCCCACAACCAACAGGGGGAAACGTGAGCTATTTCTTTCTCTGTGCAGGAACTTTTTAACTGGATATAATCACACTCGTCTGGGGGCGCCTGGGCGGCTGCGTCGTTTAAGTGTCAAGCTTTTGATCTTGGCTGAGGTCCTGATTTCACCGTTCGTGGGGTCGAGCCCCACGTCTGGCTCTGCACTGACAGTGTGGAGTCTACTTAGGATTCTCTCTCTCTCTCTCTCTCTGCCCCTCCCCTGCTTGTGCACTCTGACTCAAAAATAATTTTTTTTAATTAAAGAAAAGAGTTTAATCACACTTGTCCATGTTTATTTTTGTTGCCCATGCATGTGGTGTCCTATCCAAGAAATCACCGCCAAAGCCAATATCCAGAAGCTTTTTCCCTGTGTTTTCTTCCATGAGTATTGTGGTTTCAGATCTCACATTTATGTTTGTTGACCATTTCGAGTTGAGTTTTGTGTACGGTGTAAGATAAGGGTACAGTTTTATTCTTTTGTGTGTGGATATCCAGGTGTTCTCAACTTCATTTGTTAGCCTTTCCCCCATCGTATATTCTTGGCTCTCTTGGCAAAGGTCAGTAGACACGCTATTCAAGGGGTTTACTTCCAGGCTTTCTATTCTTTTCTATTGGTCTATGTGTTTTTAGTGTCAGTACCACACTGTTTTAATCACTGTAGCTTTGTTACATATTTTGAAATCAAGAAGTGTGATGCCTCCAAGCTTTGTTCTTGTTCACGATTGCTTTGGCTATTTGAAGTCTTTTGTGATTCCATCTAGTTTTTAGAATTGTTGTTTTCAGGGTGCCTGGGTGGCTTAGTCAGTTAAGCATCTGGCTTCAGCTCGGGTCATGGTCTCATGGCTCATGGGTTCAAGCCCCGGGTGGGACTCTGTGCTGACAGATCAGAGCCTAGAGCCTGCTTCGGATTCTGTGTTTCCCCCTCTTTGCCCTACCCTTGCTTGCACTTTGTGTCTCAAAAATGAATAAAGATTAAAAAAAAGAAAAAGAAAAGAAACACAACTGATTGCTGTATGTTGGTTTTGTATTCTTCACTTCTGCTGAGTTTGTTTATCTGTCCTTTTGTGGAATGTTTTGGGTTTTCTACACCTTAGATCAAGCCTTCTGTGAACAGAAACAATTTTACTTCTTCCTTTCCACTTTGGATGTCTTTTATTTCTTTTTCTTGACTAATTATTCTGACTTGAAATTTCAGCGCTATGTCGCATACGATGAGAGTGGGCTTTTTCTTGTTTTTGATCAAGAGAGTAAAAAGGCAGCCTGTGGAATGGGAGAAAATATTTGCAAGCTATATATCTGATAAGGGATTAGTATTCAAAATATATGAGAACCTTCCATAATTTAATAGCAAAAAAAATAATAATAAAAACCCAATGAAAAACTGGGGAAAGCACTTGAATTAACATTTTTTTCCAAAGAAGGCAAGCAAATGGCTATGAGATATAAGAAAAGCTACTCGTCATCACTCATCATCAGGGAAATGCATATTAAAATCTCAATGAGCTATCACCTCACAATTGTTAGGGTGCCTAATATATATATATATATATATATATATATATATATATATATATATGTGTGTGTGTGTGTGTGTGTGTATATATATATACACACACATATATATACATATATATAATATAAATAATATAACATATAATATATAAATAATAAATATATGTAATATAATAAATATAAATATAGATAAATAATATAATATATAATAATGTAATATATAATATTATATATTATATATGTGTATATATATATAAAAGATAACAAGTTTTGGTGAGGATGTGGAAAAATTGAAACCCTCCTACACTGTTGGTGGGAATTTAAACTGCTGCAGCCACTATGGAAACTGGTATGGAGGTAACATATGACCCAGCAGTCTCACTTCTGGGTATTTATCCAAAAGAATTAAAATTAGGATGCTGCAGAGACATTAACACTTCTGTGTTCATTGCAACATTATTCATAACGGTCAAGATATGGAAACAACCGAACTGTCCACTAACAGATGCATGGCTAAAGGCAATGTGGTATATGCCACAATGGAATATTATTCACCCTTTAAAAAAAAAAGGGAGGGACGCCTGGGTGGCACAGTGGGTTGAGCGTCCGACTTCAGCTCAGGTCATGATCACACGGTTCATGAGTTCGAGCCCCGTGTTGGGCTCTGTGCCGACAGCTCGGAGCCTGGAGCCTGCTTCCCATTCTGTGTCTCCCTCTCTCTCTGCCCACCCCCCTCAAAAATAAATAACCATTAAAAAACAAAATAAATAAAAGGGAAATCCTACCATTTGTAACAACATGGACAAACCTGGAGGACATTATGCTAGGTGAAACAGGCCAGCCACAGAAGGATAAAATATTGCACACTTCCACTTGTATGAGATATCTAAAATAGAGTCATAGAATCAGAGACTCGAATCGTGGCTGCCAAAGGCTGGGGAAAGAGGGATGGGGAAGCATTGCTCAGTGGGTATAAACTCTCAACTATGCAAGATGCCTAAGTTCACCTGGCCGTTCACCTTAGTATCTACAGGTAACCGTATAATATTGTGCACTTTAAAATGTTAAGAGGATAGAGATCGCGTTACGTGTTCTTCCTACAAAACAAAACACACACACACACAAGAACACAGAAGTTTGGGGAGGCAACGGATATTTTAGTACCTTGATTATAGTGAATGGTATCACGGGTGTACGTGTACGTCCAAACTCATTAAAATGTATACATTAAATGTCATTAAATATGTGCAGGGTTTTGTTTTGTTTTGTTGTAGCTTAATTAGACCTTAATAAAAATAAAAACAAGAGGATATTCTGGGATTGGAACTTCAGAGGCTGCCCTCAGAACTCATGCCCTTTCCTACTATTATTAAACTGCCTGAAACAGGAGGTCATACTTATCTATTGGATACGTACCATGTGCCAAGACCTTTGCATATTTCATCCTTAAAAATTTTTTTTTAATGTTTATCATTTAATTTTGAGAGAGAGAGAGACAGAGCGTGAGCGAGGGAGGGTTAGAGAGAGTAGGAGACACAGAATTGGAAGCAGGCTCCAGGCTCCAAGCTGTCAGCACAGAGCCGGACGCAGGGCTTGAACTCACGAGCTATGAGATCATGACCTGAGCCAAAGTCGGAGGCTTAAATGACTGAGTCACCTGGGCGCCCCCTGCATATTTCATTTTATTCCATCGTCACATCACCAAATGGTAAAGTATGTTGGATATTTGTTGGCTGTGGCCCAGCAGCCATTTCTTTATTACAGTTACAGCACCTTGAATCGCTTCGGGGTAAATCACTGTACTATCCCGCTTGGTAAATGTCATCTGGGGTGGCTGACCTCACTCCCACTGCAGGGGCACATGTGATCCAAGCATATGCCAGTTCAATTCTTGCAGCCCTCCCCACAGGCCCTGGGGACTGGGTGAAGCATGGGCACAAGGCCTGAGTCAGGGCAAAGAAATTTAGGCCCAAGGCCCATGTTCGAACTGAAGGAAAGATAACAGATCTTTTTTCTATCAGACTTGAATCTGGGAATGGCGGCCTGGAACCACTACGAAAACTAAGACTCCGAAATGACATGTAAAAATAAAACTTTGCCATTCTGAGAGTTGTATTGCAGGAAGGAAGGAGGGGGAGGGGAGTGTTCCTTAACATACTATGATCCCTGGCTTTATTTTAGCAGTAAGTGAAACCTGAGACAGCCCCTTACTAATCACCTTGAGGTTAGCAGGGGACAAGGGGTCTCATGCACTCGGTCAAAAAGGCAAGGCTTACAGATGCTGTAAGGAGAACGTTAGGGGACAACGTGCACAAAAGACTGCTTGAGAGGTATGGCGCTTACGTACCCTTGAAGGACGTCATCATATTTATGCGCTAAAAACTAAGGAGCTGCGAAGGTATCCCAAAATTGGTCCGTGGGAGTACAGCCCAAGACCCGGAGAGGGGTCGCCCTGTTTGCCTCCGGAACTAAAACTTAATGATCACTTTGTAGTTGGTGTTTGAACTTGCAGAATACGCGATGAGGTTCTATTTATGATAGAGTCTGAATGCCTCACTTGCCAGCATGCGGCTTGTGGGAAGAAAATCAGCCTGGGGGAGATCAGAGCTAAGAGATGGCAGAAAAACTGGGTCAGAACACCTGTCTTTGTGCCCCTGGACCAAACCACACGTAAGTATTTCAGTTGCAGGAGCCAGTATCTCCCCTTTTCCCTAAATCATCTCAAATTGGATTTTCTGTCCCTTGCAGCTGATGGAGTGCTGACTAATCAGGTTGGTATTGACATCCTTGTGTTAAAAAGTCAGGAAAGAAGGCTCTGTGAGTTTCCACGCGCTGGCCAGGACCACACACAGGATCCTTGGCCGGGATCAGTCTCTGGTTCATCTGATTCCATGGCATCCATGCATTTGGAACTCCCCGCTGACTCAAGGCTCAGCACCCCCTTCATCCGCGGTAAGCCCCTCCCTTCTGCCAGCCATGTTGCTCAAGGTGTTGGCACATCATTCATTCATCCTTATCAAAGACTTAATATCTTGGTGGACGAGGCATCCTGGTAGTCGTTTGTAAGAGACACAGAAGCAAACAACACAGTTAATCTTTTCGAACCGTTAGACAAAGCTGTCCAACTGCACATGCGCAGTTTTCTCCCCTGGCTGGGACCACCCCGTCCGCATGCGTCCTCGGACCTCCTCGCACCACCCTGTGGTGCGGCCCGCGAGGGCTTTCCCCCAAGCTTCTTTTTACCTTCCTAATGATATTCCTTCTCTCCCCACCTGCCCAGTCCCCGTTGCCCCGCCCCCCGCCTGCCTGAGTCATCCTGTGTCTCCAGGGCAGACCTTTGGCACGTTCTGTGTCCAAATCTGTTTGCCACTAGACAGAGCAAGTGGCCGGCAGGGACCACACCTTGGCCTCCTGTGCCTGGCAGGATGGCAACCCACCAACTAAAATATTCCTTCAGAAACATTTAAAAGTAAACATTAAACTTCTCCTTATCATTAAGTCGAGCCCAGTCTGTGTTTTAGTGTTTAATGTAGAAGTGATGATACCACATGACTCTAAAGAAATGTTCCGGAATTCTCCCTTCCTACTAATTCAGCCTGGCCTTTCCAGGACTGGCTGCCACTAGGCTGATGAACTTCTGGTGGAAGTTTCCTGGGACTCAGAACTTGCCGTCTCTTCACTGTTACCTCTCCCTGTCTGTCTGAGACCATTTCACCTGCAGCTCCTGGCTGGCTGACAGTCCCCTCCAGGGGTCTGCATTCCCCACCCGCCTGCCACGTCTCTGGTCCACGACCTGGTGCTCCTCGGGCACCAGACGCATCCCTCTGGCGAGCAGGTCGGCTGCTCTCATGGTTTACTAGCTTAATTGGTCATCTTTCTTTTAAACTCAGAAAACCAATTCTATTTCAAAGCTAGAAAAACCGTAGTCTGCTTTGGAAATTGGAGGAGATCCTCTCTCCCCGCTGAGAATCTGTAATCTTATACCCCAGAAGATGGCAACTCAAATACACTTACGAAGATGCACAATATGCCGGGGCATTTGAAAACAAAATCTTGATCCCGGAGCCCAGAGGCCTGGCCCTAGGAAGCGCACTCACGCAGCCTCAGGCAAGTCACAGACCTTCTTGGAGTCTGATTTCTGCTCAGGTCATGACTTCCCGGTTTGTGAGTTCGAGCCCCGCATCAGGCTCTGCACCGACCGTGTGGAGCCTGCTTGGGATTCTCTCTTCCCCTCTCTCCAAAATAAATAAGTAAACATTAAAAAAAAAAAAATCATCCTAATGAAAACATCACACGCTTGATGCCTTATTTATCTCTGCATCCCCAGCAACCATCACAGGACCTGTCACATGGTAGGGGCTTCCTGAGGGTGACAACGGTTAGGAAAGAAAGGAACCAGCATGGAGCAGGCTCGTTCTGTTTGCCGGGCACTGTGCTAACACCTGCAGACGTGCAGCTTCATTGCATCCTTTCTGAGATCCTGAGAGGCCAATGCTGACGGGCTCTAATGCCGTGGGGCCGGGAACCTCCGAGGCAGATCTGCTCAAGGAGGCACAGCCAGTGTCCTCTGAAGTCCCGCTCCCAAACTCATTAGGCGAAGTACTGAGACACGAAGGTGTAAAAGAGCAAAATTTTAGAAGCACAGATAAGAACCAGCTAAAAACCAGTGAAAGGGAAAGGCCTCAGCATGACAACATTCATCAGGACTTCAGGAAACAAACAGACAAAATCAATGCGACTCAGTCGATCAAGGGGAAGCATCCTTGAACCTGCTTTTTATTGTAGAGACTGCTGCCCATCACTTGTAGACCCAAACCCTCGGAGCTGGGGCTGATACATTAAGGAAGGCTGTTGAATGTGCAGGGAGCCCGGCTTCGTGGGGGAAGAGAGAGACTTCATCTGACCAAATACGTTCAGAGAGCGGCAGAAAGTGGCATTTAACAAGAATGGAAGATACAAGAACCCTGAGCTACAGAAGGAATGTATCAAGGGTTGTCCGTACAGAACGGACCTCCCCCAGGTTTAGTATCTTAAAATCACAAGCGTTTATTTAGCTCCTGTCTGTGGGTCGGGTGGCAGTTCTGTGGGTCCGGGCTGGGCTCTGCTCAGCTTACCTGGGCCGGGTCCCGCGTCTGCACTTGCCAGCAGGTGCGCGAGGACCTGGCCAGCTGAGGAGGCCAAGACCCCCGTCTCCCCGTGGGCTCAAGCGTTAGCAGACTAGCTCAGGCTTGTTTACGTGGCCGCTGGACAGGCTCCCGACACGGTGAGCAGAAACACACAGGACCCTCCGAGGCCCAACATAGAACTGACACTCGCGGCTGCCGACGGCTCCAGGCAGAAGCAAGTCCGTGCGCCAGCCTTAATTCAGGACGTGGGGTGGCAGGCTGGTCCTGTGGCCAGGGCTGTGGCTACAGGGAGGAGAATCGTGGCCATTTGTGCTGACATCTACCACGGGAGGGGGCCCCAGACAGAGCAATATCCTCGGAACTCACTGACCCCAGAGAACATCAGAGGCTTACGTACCATCGCACGGCAAGGCATGGTGGGAGCCCAGAAGCCAACAGGAGGGTTACAGAAGATGCTGTATGTTGTTAACCCTCCTCAGCCCCAGCCCCGGGTACCAGGGCATTTCTCCAGCCTTGTTGGCAGCTTCTGTTACCGTCCACCCCCCACCCCTCCCTGGCCTGTGTATGGACTCTGGAGTTTCTGTTGGCCCAGCAGGTCTCTTCAGTAAGAGCACCCCAATATTCTTTCGAGAAAACCTTCTTCTTCCCTGTTCTTATTTATTTATTTGAGAGAGCACACAAGTGGGGGAGGGGCAGAGAGACAGAGGACAGAGGATCCAAAGCAGGCTCCAGGCTCCGAGCTGTCGGCACAGAGCCCGACGTGGGGCTCAAACTCACGAACCCCGAGACCGCGATCTGAGCTGAAGTCAGACACCCAACTGACTGAGCCGCCTGGGCACCCGTTTCCGTGTTCTGTTTGTGAGGCCGGACAGGGCTGACCCCTTCTCTGTCTCTAAGGTGAGCTCACAACCCAGTCCATCAAAGAAGCCATCTCTCCAGCCCGGGTTCACACGTGGGCGTAAGATCCGAGGAAGACCAATCACGTCAGCCACGGGAATGCTGTGTGGCCACCGGGAGAGGGCTGTCCCCTCACAGGGCCGCCATTTTACAGGTGCAGGAGCCTGGAGCTGCTGGTGGCCTTCTCCACCCCATTCGGGAGAGACTGACACTGAGCCAGAGCAGAAGGAGTGGCGGAGACGAACGCCCAGTGAAAGTGGTACAGACTCGGAGGAGAGGGGCGTCCCTGAGGCCGGACGCGCCCTGTGAAATTCCTGGTCTTCTGAAGCCATTATTCCATTTTCTTCCTCCGAGGCAGATTGAGGTGGGTTTCCGTCATTTGCAGCCAACAGCATCGCTAATACACGAATTAAAAAAACGCCTTCCTACCTGCCCTCGTGGTGCTTGGCTCTGTAAGGAAAGCATAACGCGTGTCCACACATGCTGCCCTTGAAGGGCTTTCTATTCTACCCGAGAAAGAAGAAGAATATGAATGAATCAGTGAGAAGGGGTGGGGAGAGGGGAGAGAGAGAGTGCAATAAAAGGCCCAGAAGTCATCCATTTGACAAATACCGAAGGCCGGAACGGAACCAGGCTCCAGGGCTCCCGTCCCAAACCTGCGCTCTCCTGTCTACCAGTTAACGCTCTGGCAGTCACTGATCTGTGTGAGCCCTGCTGCTGAGACCGTCAGCCCCAACCGTGATATTTTTGCCACATTCTGTGGCACTTGGTGCAGACCTGACAGGTGGGGCAGGCGTCCACTTCCTCCCTGATTATTTCTTCAGTATACTTATTTATTGTTTTTAAGTTTATTTATTTATTTTGAGAGAGAGCGAGAAGTGAGGAAGGGCAGAGAGACGGGAGAGAGAGAGAGAGAGAGAGAGAGAGAGAGAGAGAGAGAGACAATCCCAAGCAGGCTCCACACCACCAGTGCAGAGCCCGACGCACGGCTCGAACTCACAAACCGTGAGATCGCGACCTGAGCCAAAGTCCGATGCTTAACCGACTGAGCCACCCAGGTTCCCCTCTTCAGTATCTTTAAACCCCATCTTCCCAAACCTCAATTCCTTGGAAGCCGGCCATCCTCTGGCACTCTTCCATTGTCATCCACACCCACTTGCTTCCCTCCCTACCTTGGGGACCATGGCTTATCACTGCAATTACTTCCTTGAAAATGACCTTAACCCATTAAAGTTCTTTTTATGTAAAAAAAAAAAAAAAAAAAAAAAAAAAAAGAAAATGACCTTAACTCTTGCCTCTGTCCCGTCATTCTTACCTGGTCAAGCCCCAGACCTCATCAATTTCTTGCTTCCCGGACACCCTGGCCTACAGCTGAGTGGTTGAATATTGCTGTAGGTAATAAACGCATCACCTCGCTGACTCTCTGTTACTCCACTTATTCATTGATACCTTTGGTTCCTGGATCACTGTCTTCCTTCCCTTCGATCTCATCATTATTCACGAAGATTTAAATATCCATGTGTATGGTCCACCTGCCAACCCTGGCTTCCCCTCCGAGAATCTGTTCCTCTCTCCTCCCCCACTTCTTGGGTCTTTTTCTATGATCTTCTCTACACACGTCCGTGTGGATGCTCTTGACCTTGTCTTACCAATGACGGCAACCACCTGACATCTCTTCCAAGCTGCATCACATGCTCCTATCACTTCTTCTATGAGGATACCCACTGCAACACTTGTGGGGGAATTCATTAGCCCTACCAAGTTATCATTTTAAGTTTTAAAACGCAACCTGGTCGGGGACCATGGCTCACTGCTGGAGCCACTTGCAGGAAAACACCCCTACGTCATTTGCCCCACCCCCCTCTCTCCATCATTCTTGGCCCATCAAGGCCCAAACCTCATTCATTCGTTTCTTCCCTCACACAGTGGCCTACACCAGAGATGCTGAATATTGCTGATGAAAAACACACCACATCGCCCAGGGACCTCACTTTAACTTTGGGGCATCATATTTCAAATCAATATGCAAAACATGCCTGTTGCTCCTACTTTCCTAAGTGACAAGTCCTCATTTTCCCTCTTTTTTTTTTAAGTTGATTTATTTTGAGAAAGAGAGAGAGAGCAAGCAGGGAGGGGCAGACGGGCGGGAGGAGAGAGAGAGAATCCCAAGCAGGTTCCGCGCTGTCAGCGCAGAGCCCGACGCGGGGCTTGAACTCACGAACTGTGAGATCATGACCTGAGCCGAAACCCAGAGTCAGACGCTTCACCGACTGAGCCACCCACGGGTCCCTTCCCTCTTCTTGAACCTCTCTTCCGTCTCCTCCTTCCACGCCATCCTCCTATTATGGGATACGTCACTTATGGGTAGAATACAATTTTGATTCATGGAGAACAGGGAAAGAATCATATAAGTTCTCATTCATCTTCCCTCTACCCGTAGCAAACACCTACCCACATACTCTCCCTATTCTATCTTTTCATGAAAAAAAAAAAAAAAGTGTCTCTGGTTCTCACGGGTGAGCCTCCCACTTGTGTTCTAGAACTCACCGACTCCGATCCACTCAAGGACTTTGCTCCTGTCATTGCACCCTCCTTTTCCATCTTCCCCAACTATCCCCTCTCTACCGGATCATTCCCATCGGCATCCCAAATGCTATAGTATCTCCCATCTGTTTCCTTTTCTGAAGGACACTTGGCAACTGTGCGCCATGCCCAGCTCCATTTTCTCACCCAGTGTTCTCTCCTCAGGTCATTTGCTTGGGTTTCTGTCCCTGCTCCCCTGTCAGGACTGTTTCCCACAGGGTCACCAAACACAACTCAGCCGAACTTGACCCACATGACCACTGTGTCTTTCCTGCATCGCCTCCTTCTCTCGGCTTCTATGAGCCCACGCTTCCCAAGTTCTCCTCCCAGCTCACGGGTTGTTCCTCCCCCGCCTTCAGTATCATTTCCTTGTTCTTGCTCTTCTGCTTCCCTCGGGGATGTGGGAGCCTCCTAGGGTCCTGTCTTCTTCACTACACCCTCTCTGATGTGGTTGTATAGCTGTGAGTGTCATCTAATCACTCAGAATGCTCAGGGCTCTGTTTGCCCCTCTTCCCTGTCCCAAATTCTGCAACCACTTACAGTCAAATGTCTACTGGGCACCCTGACGTGATCTCAGTAGGGACGTCAAAAGTCACGTGGTCAAAACGGAACTACTGGGGCGCCTGGGTGGCTTAGTTGCTCAAGCGTCTGACTCTTCATTTCAGCTCGGGTCATGACTGCATGGTTCGTGAGTTCAAGCCCTGTGCTGGGCTCTGGGCTGACAGTGCAGAGCCTGCTAGCGATTTTCTGTGTGTGTGTGTGTGTGTGTGTGCCCCTTCACCACTCACTCTTTCTCTTTAAAAACAAAACAAACAGAAACAGAACTACTGATGCCCCTCCAAGCCTGCTCTTTCCCAGGATTCCTCACCACGGTGTATCATACCTGGTTGCCCCAATCAAACCATTGGAAATTATCTTTGAGACTCCTCCTCACCAACAGAGCAATCGCCTGCCTGGCCAGTGACTTCTCACCCTCGTCACCCGCGGATAACATCCCAACTCCTTCTGCAGGTTGATGGAATATCTACGTGATCTGGCACGTACCTGCATCCCTGGACGCATCCTGTGTGGCTTTCCCCTCACCCACTTGGCCCCTCCACCGGAGTCTCTCACCCCTGCTCACTCCCACTGGCAGGACTTTGACCAGCTGCTCCCTCTCCTCCGAAGGTTTGTCACGAGCCCCTCTCCCTTCTCTTACTCGGATCTCCATTGAAATGTCAACTTGACCAGGAAACCTTAACGGGCCCACTGCCGGTCACTCTGACGCTGTCCTTTCTTCCCTTTCCTATAGCTTCTGGAACACACATCGCACGTGCATCCAAACGATACAAGAGACCCCGCAGAGGAGAAAGAGGCCTGCAGGTGCCCGTGCTTCCCACTTTCTCACAGAGCCTTTTCCTGTGTGGTTTGTGCAACCAAGAACATCTACTCTACTGAGTTTTCCCAAAATTAAACAGCAGCACACGAAATAACTTTTTTCACTTGCCAAAATATTTTAGCTGTCATTTCATCTATGTATCCAACTATCTAGCCAGCTGTCGATCACCCATTTATGGGCTGCTTTACTCCTTTTAACGCCTACGGTGTCCTCCACCGAAGGCCCACGTCACGTCCTATGTAATCAGCCCCCGCAGTGGGTGTTCAGGTCATTTCCACTCCGGCCGTGAATATGCTTGTTCGGTGACGCCATGAATATGCTTGTACACGTGTCCGTGGCTTCACGCAGGCGCTGATACGCCTGTGGGATAAATTACCCGGGAGTCAAAGTGCTGGGTCGAAGTGGAAGTGTGTTTTAGATTTCAAGAGCTATTGCCCAATCATCCTCCGCGGAGGGCGTCCCAGTTTACGCTCCACCAACCTCTGCCAAACAGACATCACTTTCTTTTTTTTTCTTTAATGTTTATTTAGTTATTTTGAGAGAGAGGGAGGGAGAGCGCGCGAGAAAGGGAGGGGCAGAGAGAGAGAGAGAATCCCAAGCCGGCTCTGCGCTGTCAGTGCGGAGCCCGACACCGGGCTTGAACTCACTACCGTGCGATCCCGAACTGAGGCAAAACCAAGAGGTCTACACATGACCGGCTGAGTCACCCAGGTGCTCCCAAACACCCCTTTCCAGTAGTGACTGTTGGTGTCTATCTCCCACCATGGCAGAAACCAGTTCATTGCTGTTGGACTTTCAAGTGCTGAGATTACTGTCTGGTAAGCTCCCAATAAATAGTTTTGGAATAAATGAATAAACAAGGAAAAATACACAGAATGAGAAGAACAAGAGGTTTGACATCCAATTAACACCAAGTCCTAATGCTCTGGTCTGTCAGAACTGTGTGGCCTGGGGCACATTACTTAACCACTCGGAACCCCATTTCCTCATCTGGTAAACGGAGAAAATAATAATCCTTACTTCAAAGACTTACTCCCAGGACCAAAGAGGAGAACCATGAGTCGAGTATTTTATGACCGTAGACAGCCACTTACCCCATGCAGTTACTAAGACCCCGGGATGATCTGAAGCCATAGTCAGCTAAAAGGCAAGTCCTAAATAAACAGGACATTTCAACTTAGTGATGGCAAGTGTTGAACCCCATAAGCGTCTGATTCAATCTGTATAAACCACAAGGATAACCGGGCAGGGTTTCAACTCGCTAGTCCTCATTGCAGGGAAGGTCGTTCGCCAGCAAACATTCCCTACAGAGAACCTGATGTCTGGAACCCCAAGCTTAAGGTCTATCAGAGAAATCAGGGCACACGCCATCCGGCCACCACACCAACGACCAGCACTAATATTCTAGTTGATCCGAAACCTGTCCACTTACAGAGACCACTGATGGCTGGCATGAGAAGGATAGTAGTAAGAGGATATATTTTAGCATGGATCAGGGGAGACGCTTTTTTTTTTCAGGGATGCAAGGGGTTCTTTCTTTTACTTATTTTTTATTTTTTATTTTTTTCTTAAGGGGTCCTTTCTTAAAGGTAGAAAACTGCCCCCAGAAAGTGGGCAAATAAAGAATTTAACAGCTCCTGCGGGAACTAGCCAGAACCAATTATAATTAGCGCTGGCCGGGCTTAGCATGGCACGTCTACTGGAAAACTCTATGCTGAGAGATGGAGTGTCTTTATTGGGAGACAGGGCTGGCTGGTCTCCAGAAATCACTGGGCGTAAGGCTGCCTCGCTGTCTCTGTTTTAGATTGTGATTGACCACGAAATAGCTGCCCAAATTGAGACGCCTGCCCAGACCTGGGCCTGACGGAACAATTGGCCAGCGCAGCCCTGGAGACCGAGGGGGCAGGAGCGGGTAATTGACAGAGAACTCATTACCGGAAGCGAAGAACCGCAGCGCAAACCAGGAACCGACACCGGCAGAGCCTGAGGGCGCAGGCGTTGGAATCAGTGGGAACAAACAGCCAGAATGGTATGCGTCACAATGCACAGGGAGCTCTGGTTTTGAAACCCGACCCTACGGAGCTCTCCTTGCGACTCCGGACACGCTTCTGTGCGCCTTTTACCACCTGAGAAACAGGAGAAAAAAAAAAAATCTTTAGAGCAAAATAAGGATGCAGCGCTTGTGACACTGAGGGTCATTTTATAACAGCCAATACCTATCTCGCGACTCAGAATCCTAGAGATGCCTTAAGTAATTTAAACCTGACAGCAAGGACTATGCTGTTATTCTTGCCATTTTACAGATAAGAAGACCAAAGAAAAGAGATTTGTGGAATTGCCCAAGGTCACGTAGCTAGAAGCTGGCAAGGTTTGAATTTTAACTTGGACAGGCTATAACAAATAGGGAAGAGAACCCTTCCAGGTCTGGCAGAAAGTCTGTGCTGAGTAAAAATGAGTTCCTTCTTTCTCCCACCGCCCCCTCCTCCAACCCACCAATGAGCATTCCAGACTAATTTTAAATCTAACCCCCGCCCCCTCAAGCTGGAGAGGAGCAGACTTTTCTATATTCCCCTACATTGGTGGGAATTCAAAACTCCTCTCGTTGGTTCCCAAAAGACCGAGCCCCGTATAGTAACCTCCTCACGTCTGCCATTGACCTTCAAGGGTAAGAACGATATGAGTGGATTGAGTCTGGGGAAAAACAGTCTCCCTGTAGAGAGACCAGAGGGGCAGAGCTTTGAGGCCTGAACATTCCAGGCCCTGGAGGGTGGCATGGCCCTATCAGGGGGAACTGGTGCAGACTGGAAAAGGAAAGACGGGGAAATGCAGGTGCAGCCAAATTGTTAAAGATCTCAACCATTGTGGGGTGCCTGGGTGGCTCAGTTGGTTAAGCGTCCGACTTCGGCTCAGGTCACGATCTCACGGCTTGTGAGTTCAAGCCCCGAGTCGGGCTCTGGGCTGACAGCTCAGCCTGGAGCCTGTTTCGGATTCTGTGTCTCCCTCTCTCTGCCCCTCCCCTGTTCACACTCTGTCTGTCTCAAAAATAAATAAACATTAAAAAAAAAAAAAATTTTTTTTAAAGATCTCGACCATCGTGCCAAAGGGTTTAGAGTTGATTTCTGACAAGGCTTAGCAGCCACCTGTGCCCCAGAGCAGGAGCACCCCCGGGGCAGGGAGCTGGCCTTATTTACGGTGTCTCTAGTGCCTTGAGCAGAATCCGTTGCACATGGGGATTCATCTCATGGCTTATCAGTTTAGAACAGGAGAACATCCCTCCCCCACTTCCCAGAGGCCCAAATAGCTAAAATAAGGCAACCACTGAACTGGGATGTCTGTAGGAGGGGGCCATGCCTGGCCCATCTCTGTGCCTCCAAGGTCTTGTCCAGGGCTCTCTCTGCACACTGAATAAATACCTGAGGTGGAAAGGCTGGTTACAAGGCCACCCAAGGCAGCTTCTCCGTGCTTTCCCGGGCAGGCTGCCCACAGACCCTGAGCCAGGGGTCCTCAAGTTCGTGTCATCCGTGTGCCCCAGAGAGGCCCCAGTTCTCATTCCAGGGTCCTGCGGTAAAGGTGCTGCGTGAGACACTTTGCTGCAATGAAGGCCTTTTTCTCACTGTCCTGGAAATAGCCAGGCCGCTGTCACTTGGAACCCCACCCTCAGTCGTTGCTCTGTCAAAGCCACCTTAGACAGAAGGGCAGGCGGTCTGACCCATGTCCCCATTCCAAGTCGCACTTCTTCCTGGGAGCACTCCTGGAGGTGACTTCTATGACCCCTGCTTCTCCAATCGTGACCCTGAGCTTCAGACGTTGTGTGCATGTCCTAGGGGCTCCTCCCTCCAGAGCTCGTGCCCTTTCCACCAGAACAGCGTGAGGAAGGAGACCACCGCTCCAGGAGGCAGTCCTTTGGGAGCCACAAGTCCAAACATTCTGGACCTTGAATTCCCATCTCACGGAGCCCATCCCCCTTCCGTGCATGTGTCCACAAGTGAAAAGTGTGGACGGACACGTTGCTCTCTGCTTGGGTCCATCTGGGCGACTGAGGCTCTGCTCCCTCAGAGGTGGTTGTGCTGTGAAAACAAAGCACCCACAAATGCTGGCGACAGACCCAACAAGAGAAACAAATCACCCCCTGGGGGTTCTCCCCTTCCAAACATCAAATAGGCTCTGGATCCTAAAACCATCAGTGCCTCAAGATGCAGAAGACAATGGCTTCTCCCGGGGGCTATTCGCTGAAGATTTGGAGGCAGCGGGAGAAAAGGAAATTAAGGTTTTGCGAAACCCGCCAACTAGGCCAAGCAAGGCAGATCCTTCTTCCAAAACACAGGACATTCTGGGTCAGCTAAAGCGGTTTTAAAAAATAGTATTGGGCTTAATTGTTCAAACAGGTCAATGAATATATTAATAATTAATAATTAAAATTAGAAGCAGGCTTTGCGCGGTCAGCGCAGAGCCCAGTGCGGGGCTCGAGCTCACGAACCGTGAGATCATGACCTGAGCTGAAGTCAAGAGTCAGACGCTTCACCGACTGAGCTACTCAGGCGTCCTTATTTTATTTTTTATTTTAGAGACAGAAAGAGAGCACACGAGCATGTGAGCAGAGGAGGGGCAGAGACAAAGAGAGAGAGAGAATCTCAAGCAGGATGCACGCTCCGTGTGGAGCCGGACGTGGGGCTCGATCCCGTGACCCTGGGATCATGACCTGAGCCAAAATCAAGAGTCAGATGCTCAACCAACTGAGCCATCCCAGGTGCCCCTAAACAGACCTACTTTTTAAACAAATATACATGGTGAGTGCTTGAAGCTCCAGTGTTCAGGCATTTGGGTGAATAGAAAGATCTGGGCATCTGCCCAAGGGTCAAAGGTCACGTCCTCTTCCAAGGCTAAGTATGTGGGTAGGCCTTGACATGTAAGGAGAAAATCCAAAATTGAGGGCACGTCTGGGTCAGCCCATGACTCAAGCAGCCCAAGGGTATAGACAGGAGTCTCCACCTGTTTTCACACGTGTCAGCCACCCCACCGGCTCCCCAAACCCTCTGATTCCACTGACCCCTTCTCGTCCTGGCGCCTGTCTTGCTGAGTTGATAATCGTACTGTCTTGTGTCTACACGTCCTATATGCCAGGCCCTCGGTATTTATGCTTTCCAGACCCACGGGCCATTCCTAGAGACTAGTCCCATTGGCCAAATGAGCTAACTGCATAGAGAGAGGTAAACTGACTTGCCCAAGGTCACACAGAGGGGATGTCTCTGGGTCACAATGGGGAGGCAAGTCTATTCGATTGACATCGGTCTAGCCTCAGACTTCCCATTACAGAGTCCAGGGGGCTGCAGAAATGCATGGTATTCGCTGGGGCAGAGGCCTGAAGATCGTCCACGTGGCCCGGAGACATCCGTCCTGGAGGGCCAGCTCTTTACTCTGCCATCACTGGGCTGTGCCCCGGCCAGCTGCTCCCAGCACCGGCCCGCTGAGGCTTCCAGTAGCTGCTGAGTGGCAGCATCGAGGCTCCTCTCTCCATCCCGATCCGTTATTCTAAAGAAGCCCGGGGCTCAGGAGCAGGTGGGGTGTGGAAGACATGAAGAGCCAGCTCTGAACACGGTGGAGTTTCCCACCTTCCGCCACCACATTTGCGTGTCCCTGTCTGTGCTCCTTTCATACTTCAGTTCTCCCCAGGCTCTGTTCAGTCTCTTTCCTCCAGGCTTCTGTTCCGGGGCCTCCTCCTTCTCCCCCTTCTCTCAGTGTTTGCTGCACCACACTGCATTGTGGTTTTCTTGTGTGTCCATCTTCCTCATCGACCATGGGTTTGTTGTGGACATGGGGAGGGGCGTATCCACCTCTATACCCCCAGGGCCCAGGGCTCGCTGCCACCTGGCACACAGTAAAGTCCGAGAACACCCATCTGTCTCAGGCTGATGTAACTCCAAGTGGAAAGGGACGTGGGCGAGAGCCTTGGATCCTGGTCAATGAAACCCTCAGATTCCATGAACTCCTTCCCAGCTATCAACTACACCTGTACAGGCGAGGGAAGGAGGGAGGACAGGAGACACAGAGGGTTGAGAGAGGGAAGGGGGGAAAAACGTAGAAAGAGGGGTGAGGGAGAGAGGAGGGGGAGGGAGGCAAAGGTGAAAGTGCCTTTTCCGCCTTTTCAAGGCGCAAAAGTGCTTTCTTTACTCTGATTGGACCAACTTGAGCCAATCACTGTGGTCAGCGGTGACAGCGAACTGATTGGCTTCGGGCTGGGCTACTAACCCAGTCACCACGCAGCGCTCACCAATCAGGATTCCCCTTTGCGAGGATCTGGAGGCGGAGTCACGCCCAGGGAGGGAAGTCGGGCGAGGCGGGGCGGGGGGCGTACCTTGCTTGCTGAGCAACTTTGGCCCCCGCACCTCCTGCTCCAGGGCCAAACTGGCCAACTGCCTGCTTTTGTAAATAACGTCGGGCAGGCACGCTCCTCCTTTGTGCTGTGGTCCACGGCTGCTTTTGCACTACCAGACGCGAGTTGAACGCGGCCCTGGATTGGAAGATATTTCCGCTGGGGCACGTCACGGGGAACATGGGCAGCCCCTGCTCCAGAGAGCCCCAGACGCCGCTGCTCAGGTCCCCCAAACCTCTCTAGTCCCCTCCCTTTAGGCATCTTTGCTGTTCAACTCTTGCTAGCCAGCGTCCTTCCAATAAATGAATCTTTTTGAGGCTTAATTAAGCAAATTGGGGTCTCTTTAACATTGCATACAATCCGAATAATTTCAAAATACACGGCTCTCCCCTGCACCCCACCTCCAGCTCCCCAAACGCGCTCCTGGCTGTATTTCACAGCATCTTCCTGGGAGACGGAGCCCCGCCACAAGTTTCCGGGCCTGGGAATCCACATGAGGGGTAGGAAGTAAGTGCCTGTGTGACCCACGTTAGGGACTTGGTTCCCACAGGAAAACTGTGTACAAGCAGCTTCGCGTCAACACCCCTTTGCCCAAATATTTCAAAACAGGGTCAGCCCTGAAGTCCAGCCTGGGAGAAACACAGAACTAATTGGAATACCAGACACTCCCCCGGCATTCTCTTTCTTATCTCTGCCAACACCAGCCTCTCCCCAGCTGCAGAGTCAGAAATGAGATGTGACTGCCAGCACTTTACGTTTTCCTGGAATATTTTATCGCCACGGAAACTCCGTTTAAAGGGTTGGTGTGGCTTCCCAGGAATCCCTCACATAGCACAGAGAAGTGCTGATTACCCAGGCGCTGCACCCCACGCCCGGGTGTTCCTGGGGGTCCGGAGCGCCCTGCACACTGGACCCTGCCCTGCAGGTAGGGCCTCGAGGCTGCGCGGCACCCAGAGACAGCATGCCCACAGCGGCCAGGGCGCCCAGCGGGGGCATCTGAGGAGACTCCAAAGTGCCCGCTAACCCCCAGAGCTGTGCACTGTGGGGACCCTGGCCCGAGGCAAGACTCCTCGGACAGTGCTTCTGGGAAATGTGGAGCATCGGGCGCCGGTGGCCGCTGCATTCATTAATTACGGTGGATGACTTAGACGTTTGCTATGACCCGGGCTCTGTGTGGGTGCCAGGGCGAGGGCTGGGGGCGAACAAGGAGGCACTGCGGCGGGTGGTGGGCAAGGCAGGTGAAGATTGGTAATTACAAGACATCCAGGAGAACGAAGCGGGGGGGGGGGGGGGGGGCGATGTGCAGGGTGTTAGAAGGGCACCCTAAAGGTGATAATTATTACTAACATTTATATGTTAATGCTTTACCTGTGGCAGAGGTTGTCCTGAGAGCTTTGCATACATCGATTAATGGAATCATGAAGGTGGGTCCCGTTTTTTTCTCCGAAGTCGCTTGCCAAAATTGACAGAGCGGAGAGACGAAACGCGACCATAAATGTTTATATTCCTCCCCCCACCCCACCCCCATCCTGTACCAGAGGTGGTCCTGGGTGTTGTTACGTATGCTATCTCAGGTAATTTCCGTGGCAACCCAGGAGGCAGGTGTGGGGCTCCTCTCTTTAGAAGGGGGACATGAGGCTCAGAGAGGTTATGTAACTACCCTGTGGTCACACAGCGGATGAGAAGCCAAACAAAGGTTCGAATCTAACATTTCTGGACCATGACCCTGGCTTGATGGGATGTGGCCCCTCCATTCGAGATGCTAACAAATCAGTTGAAAAGTTATGAACGCTAGGCTGAAGGAAAGTAACCCTGCAAAAGACTCACTCAGCCTTAGGATTCCAGAAACTTAGAATGAACGCAGAGGTCACCCATCCCGACCGGTACCCCGTGTGGAAGAAAGCCGGACGACACGTCAACCGTGTCCACACCCAGCCACTAAGAAAGTCTTCTCACACAGGAGGCCCAACTCACAGAGAAGCTTCTCCCTGCGTCGTCAGACCTCTTGGGGGAGCTGACATCTGCTTCCCAGAGACTGTAGGTCTTTAGACGTAGGTCTTTACAAGTATGAGGAAAAGGGATCACACATCTCCTCTGTGTTCTTTCGAATGCACATCCTGGCGAGGACCATACCCTCACGACAATCTCCAGCCTTGCCATCGCCCCGCTTCGTTGGTGGAGGACGGTGTCCAGAGCCAGCAAATGAACACCTGGGTTTCTGTGACGGGAGCAGATCGAAAGACAGTGTTGAAAGAATAAATACATGAATGCATGCATGCATGCATGAATGAATGAATGAAGTGCATGAGTATGTGTGTTAAATTCCCTCTCACGGGTACATATGAGAAAGTTGTAGAAAGAATGCTAACGCTTGCTGTCCCACAGTACTGCGGAAGTTTGGCAGGAGCAAAGATTCGTTCAGCTATACTTTTCACATATGACCCTGTAAGAAAATCCATTCCGGCTCCAAATGCTTCCGATCAGACACTTCGGATGTGACAGGCAGACTCGGTGAACGGGAGGGTGAACGAGGCAAGTGGGACTCTCGCCCTTCTGGGGCTTATAATCCGGTGAATCGCAAGTCCGGGGTAAACGTGCCGGTCCATTCAACAAGCAGTAATTTAACACCCTCCGTCCTACAGACGCTGGGAGCACAGAGGGAAGACAGTCCCCCCTTTCATTAAAGCGTGCAGAAGCAGAGGGGCGAGCTGGCAAGGTCAAGGGCGCTTAGGAAGAGGAAATGGCAGGATGCCGTGGGAACCTGAACAAGCGAGTTTGGAAGGGGAGGGTCAGAGGAGGCTTGGCATGCGTTTTCAGGGACTCGGGGAACTAGACTATCTCGAGGTGAACGGTGTGCTCCAAGGCAGAGAATCTCGGGGGCGCCTGGGCGGCTCACTTGGTTGAGCGTCTGACCCGTGATTTCCGCTCAGGTCACGCACAATCTCATGGTTGTGCGATGGGGCCCCACGTCGGGCTCTGTGCTGGGCCCACGTGGAGCCTGCTTGGGATTCTCTCTCTCCCTCGCTCTCTGTCCCTCCCCCACGCTTGCTCTTTCTCTGAATAAATAGACATGTAAAAAAAAAAAGGCACGGAGGTTCAAAAGCAGCCCAGTATCCATCCACCCGCCTGAACGGGCAGGCAGCACACTTTTGTCAAGCTCTCTGTCTGCTCCGTTGCTCAAGCCAGGAGTCCGTGCCTGGATCCTCATGACTCCTCCCTCCGTGACCTGCAGATACACCCCACCCTGCACGCTTGGATCCCGGGACCCTGCTGTCCCGCAGAGCTGACCGCCACTCTATTAAGGGTTTCTCTGGTGGCCACACTGCTCCCTGTCACTCTCACCTGCCTTCCAGACTCCTCCACTGTGAGCTGTCAGAAAGACTCATGTGAATGTGTCATTCCCCTTCCTAAACCCTCAGGTGGCTTTCCACTGCCCCCCGGGGGGAAATGATTCACTGCCTCCTGATCTGGCAGCTTCTCGCTCTCCAGTCCCATCCTCCAGGCCCTCCCTCCTCACCCCTCACCGCCTCCTCCCCTGCAGCACTGGGCCTGCCTCTGGCTCATGCCTGGACCCTGGGCTCTCCGCCCCCCACTCCCGCCCCCGCCTCCAACTTCCAGACCTGCTTTTCCTTCTACCAGAGCCACATCCACCCCCTCTAACCCTGCGGCCGCCCAGAAAGACTTTCCAGAGAACCACCATTCCCAGAATCCGTTCTCTGTGCATCCACAGCCCCCCGGAGTCTATGATTTGAACACCTCTCTTCCTGGATCATAAAGCTCCTTCCTTGGGCCTGTCTTCCCCTCTAGAAGGTGGGCATAACCCTGCCAGGGATCCTGTGTGTCTTTGTCCTTGATTGACCCCCTACCATCTGGAGGGACATAGTAGATACCCCACACTACACGTGCTTTCCCTTCTTCTTCTTTTTTTTTAATTTAAATTTTATTGGGGCACCTGGGTGACTCAGTGGGTTAAGTGTCCGACTCTTGATTTCATCTCAGGTTATCATCTCAAGGTTTCTGAGATCGAGCCCCACATCGGGCTCCTGCTGACTGCACTGAGCCTGCTTGGGATTCTCTGTCTCCGTCTCTCTCTCTCTCTCTCTCTCTCTCTCTCTGTACCCCTCCCCTGCTTGTGCGCTCTCTCTTTCTCTCTCAAAAGTAAACTAATAAAATTAATTTAAATTTTATTTTTAAGACTTTGATAAAACATCCATAGTATAAAATACCCATTTTATATTTTAATAAAATATTTTATATTATTATTTATATATTATATAAATTATATAATATAACATATTATATAATTATTATATATAATATATTAATTAATATATGATATATTATATAATTTATATATTATATTTTAATATAATATATTAATATATATAATTAGATAATAATGAAATAAATAATTACATTTAATTACATATAATTTTAATATCGATTTTATTTAATATAATTTTAATATCCCATTTCAGCCATTTTAAGTGTGCAGTTCAGTGGCAGTAAGTACATTCAATTGTTCTTGTCACTGTCACCACCAGAACCTTCTCATCCTCCCCAGCCGGAGCCCCCGACGCTCCGTATCTGTTAAACACTAACTCCCTGTTCCCCTGCACTCCCAGCCTCTGGCAAGCCCCGTTCCACACTACACATTTTCTTTTCTTTTTAATTTTTTTTTTAACGTTTATTTATTTTTGAGACAGAGACAGAGCATGAACGGGGGAGGGGCAGAGAGAGAGGGAGACACAGAATCCGAAACAGGCTCCGGGCTCTGAGCGGTCGGCACAGAGCCCGACGCGGGGCTCGAACTCACGGACCGAGAGATCGTGACCTGAGCTGAAGTCGGACGCCCAACCGACCGAGCCACCCAGACTCCCCCACGCTACACATTTTCAAGCGAACAACATGCCTGGATGCTCCCACCAACTCTGTTTCTGTTCCTCTGGACACGTGGCCAAACTGGTCACCGATTCGGTATTTTAGTTGTTTATTTACTCTGATAGTTCAGAGTTCTACAAAGAGGAATGAAATGTGCGCTTACCTGGTTCTCAAATGACTTCGAGGACCAGCGAGTATTTCCTCTCATTCTGCGATGGCACAGAGGTGGCCAAGTGCACCTTGGCCAAACCAGACGATGATGCAGGCATGGCCAGATGGGTGTGTGCTCACTGAGGGTTCTCTGCACAGCTGTGTGTCTGTGAAAAGACGTCAGAGAGATGCCCCAGAAATCCGCACGTTTCCAGCCAACACCGTTTCTGGGTATGTTGCTGCGTAGGTGTCCTGCCGGGGGTAAAGGGACTTCTTCCCAACTCACAAACCGTCATAAAGGCGGGAGGAAATGGAGGTCCCATCTCACGCGGCATCAACCAAGGATCGGTGGAAAAGCACGGTGGGGGTGCTGCGCACAACCCCGTTAGACCAATTTCTCTCCGGTCGAGTAAGTAATAATTATTTAGTATAATAATAATAAAATAAAACAGGCAGCATTTATGATGGGGGCACCGGGAAGAGGCTTCTGTATGTTCTGTATGTTCGAGTCACTTTTAGTCCTCACCTCAACCTTGTTATGCTTATGAAGCTGACCTTTCACACAACTGAGGAACTCACTCTGAGTCACAGGACCATAAAGTGGCAAGGTTTTGACCAACCTCAAGATCTTTGTCCCTCTACTTGACTGCCCTGCAGAGTGGCATAGCCATCTTTCTTGGTCCCCCTGGAGTTACCTGGCCCTCAGCGGACAGTTTGTGGCTTCTGACCTCATGAAGCTTCTCTGTCTTTGCCTGAGACCTTTCTCAGCCCAGGCAGAGTTCACACTTCCAGGAACAATCCTCAAACAATGAGGCACAGGAGTTGGGTGTTAAATACCCAGATTCCTCATCCCTTGGCAGGACAATCCGTGGCATGTTGCCTTTGGTGTCTCAAGGGATCCCAGGAAGATAGAGCCCCTCTTCCTCACATTGGCAGCTTGCCCCTCAATTCGCCCTCTGTGATTTTCCCGTCTCCCTTGTCCAACTTCTTGACCCTCGCTGTGCTTCTCAGGATCAATTCTTGACTAATCCACTTGTCACCAAAACCTTTGCTCAGATTATGCTTTGGGGGGAACCCAAACTAAAACAGGTCATTTCTCAATGACCATCTGATAGGACCCAAGTTTTGCAGAAAACACTTTGGGAAACACGTATCGCCTCAATACCTTTCTTTTTATAGATAAGGAAACGAATTTCTAGAGAGAGGAAATAGCAAGTGATGAATTACTGGCAGAGTCTTGGCAGTATCTCAAGCCCATTCTTCCCCATCTAGGGACTTTGCAATCACCCCACACAGCCAAACTCTGCTTCCTGTCTCGTGAGACATGGTCATGTGGTCCCTGTTCCCCCTAGACTCCTCCGTGCCAACCAGGAACGTAGGGAGGTCCAGAGAAAATGGAATGCTTGAACTCCCAGATTGTGGCTCACGGGACCCAGAGAAGATCACAGGTAAACAAAAAAGTGAGTGCGGTTTACAAATTAGAATGAGTTCTAGGTGGCCCTGCTATCTTCTGATGGGGAAGATTCATGAATATCTATTAAGTAATGACTGTGTCTGAGAATGCCCTAAACACTGTAGAATTATTATGTCCGGTGCTGATTCCACAAACGAAGAAGAAGAGGCAGAGAGAGGTAAAGCAACTTCCCAATGATTGAAAAGGTGACACGTGGGAAGGATGGGATTCGAAGCTGGGCCCTCCAGCTCGGAGCCCGCACCCCTAACCGCTGTGCTGTCCACTTACACGTGTGGTGGAAGGCTGAATAAGGACATGTAGGTGCACAGGACTTGCTTAAAGAGAAGCTGAGGAAGCACCTGATGAGGAGGACTGGGATGCTTTGGATAGAGAGAGAGAGAGAGCTTGAGAGAGAGAGAGAGAGAGGCATTGAGGCAAGTGGAAACCTGAGATCTAAGATTTGTCTGTGCTCAGCCAAGGCACCATCAGAACCACAGGCTTATTCCCTCTGTTGACACTTCAGGGTTCTCAAACAGGCTGCCCATGTGGCTTGAGTTCCTGTCCCCTCCTGGATTGCTTCCTATTGATCCCTAGTGACTAAGGATCCTTTTGGAGCCTCATCATGTGGCCTAGCCAAGCTTGAAGGAGAAAAGGCAAGTTAGCAAGCGTGGTGTTTGAAAACCAGATCCTTTCAAAAGGGGGTGTGACTGGGGTGCCTGAGTGGCTCGGCTGGTTACGCATCTGACACTCGATCTCGGCTCAAGCCTTGGTCTCAGGGCCGTGAGTCCAAGCCCGCGTTGGGCATGAAACCGACTTTCAATAAAGGGGTGGGGGTGTGGTTGTAGTTGGGCATTCAGGTATCTTCACATTCATTCATTTGACCAATGTTTAGCATCTATTATGTACTGGGGACAGTGTTCATTGTTGGGATCAAATGATAAGAAAACAAAACAACCACAGTCCCACAGAGAGTTGAGAATCTAGTTTCCAACACCGTCTAGTCAGAACATAATACGAGCTACATATATGATTTTTTTTTAATATTCACATTAAACTTAACGAAAAAAAGTAGTTGCGATTAATGTCAATGCTGCGCTTTATTCAGTCCAAAATATCCCCCTATCGTTTCAATAGGTAACCAATATAAACATTATTGAGATATTTACCTTCTTGTTTTTTGCACTAAGTTTTTATTTTTATTTTTTGATATAATGTATTGTCAACTTGGTTTCCATACAACACCCAGTGCTCATCCCCACAGGTGCCCTCCCCCATGCCCATCCCCCACTTTCCCCTCTCCCCCACCCCGCATCAACCCTCAGCTTGTTCTCAGCATCCAAGAGTCTCTTATGGTTTGCCTCCCTCCCTCTCCGTAACTTGCACCAAATCTTTAAAACCCAGTGTGTTTGCCGCCGGCAGTGTATCTCCCGTGGGACTCGTCACATTCCAAGCACCCGATGGTCACATATCAATTGATGGCTGCCAGACTGGGTAGTGTAGTTCTCATTGGAAAGATAGTGGAAATAAGTGATCTCATAAATTGTGGTGTCTAACAAAATAGGGATAATGTAGTATAAGGTGGATGGAGCCCTGGATTGGGAATCCACAGAAACGAGCGTGCCTTAGATCTTCCACTAACTAGTTGAGTTCAGAATTATTAATTTGCCTCTTTATGTCTCAATGTTCTTATCTGTAAAATAACACAAAGGATTGTGTGTGTGTGTGTGTGTGTGTGTGTGTGCGCGCGCGCGTGCGCAGATGGCAAAGATAAGCCAATAAGTGGAATTGAAAGATGGATTGTAATATTTGGGAGGGAAAATGAGCTTGGGACGTCACTTCATAACCAGCATCAAAATGACCTCCAGATACGACGTACACTGTGAGAACTTAAAACATAACAACACGTGCTAAATTAGATCACCTTCTTACCAACTCTCTTTAACAGGGAAGACACTCTAACCTTTAAAGTGAAGAAATCTCTCAAATGAAAATATTCAAGAGACACAGTGTCAAGAGACACGCAAACGGGCTACACTTGGGAAAACAAACCTTGAACTACAATTAAAACAGCCAAGAATTTGGAGGACAAATTGTCACAACGTGGCCTACAGTGACTAATTACGTTCTTTAGTATGCACTGTGCTCATGAAAACCGGTAAGAAAAATAGTATACTGAGACCACAAAAAATAAACAAGCAAAGGACAGAAATGAGCACTTTCCAAAACTGTTGAAACTTGCCCCAAATCAGCTAATATAAAAAAAGCACCAAGTTACTCCCATTCGATTCATATTTAGAAATAAGAATTCAAAGCACCCGGGTGGCTCAGTTGGTTAAGCATCTGACTTCGGCTCAGGTCATGATCTCACAGTTTGTGAGTTCGAGCCCCACATCGGGCTCTGTGCTGACAGCTCGGAGCCAGGAGCCCACTTCGAGTTCTGTGTCTCCCTCTCTGCCCCTCCTCTGCCCCTGCTCACTCTCTCTCTCTCTCTCTCTCAAAAATAAACAAACATTAAAGAAAATAAAAACTAAATAAAAATAAGAACTCATAGTGCAGCCTAGGGTGTCACCAGTAATGCATCAAATCGAGGAGAGAGGTGAATACAGAGGAAACAATCATTCTCACTGTGCAACCACATCATTGGACTTGAAACTCAGCCTACCTTACAAGATGATGGGTAGAAGCAAAACCCTCTCCATTCACTTGACTCAGCAAGTCTAGCTCCTACCGTATTCCCTCTGCGGTAGGCAGATTTTAGGTGGAAGAAAACGAAAGTCCCACCTCAGAGGCTCGGAGGCTAACAGAAGGGGGAAGACAGTGAGACAGGACTGTTACAACTGAAGTCGGCCTGGTAGTGGCATCCAGGCGGGGTAAGAGGCATCTTATCCAGGTGCCGCTCCAAACATTCATGTTCTCCTATTAATGGAGGACGGTGGGACCCCCAGAAGCACTGTGAGTGTTCATCTGTTTATTTTCCGGGCTGGGGAGAGGGGCAGAGGAGCCAGCCCCGGTTGAGAGAGTTCGAGAGACGCCCTGCCACTCAGCCTCCATGCCCGTGTGGTAAAACCGAGCTTCTGCTGAGAAACCGAAGCCCTGCGCTCAGATCCAGGCATGGAGGTCAACGTTCTTGGGTATTTTCTTGGCTTCTCAGAACCCTCAGGTGCCTGACCTGTAAAAGAGAACCCCAAGGGGGCAGAGCGAGGACCCACTGGGATAAGGCAATGGGGGTGCTCCAGGAACCGTGACAACCTTTACAGTCATATCCTTGATGACATTTCCATTGTCCCGCGTGGCTGGGTCCAGAAGAGACCTCATCACTGCAGCCCAGACCCATGGCGCCAATGTGGAGAGGGGTGCATTACGGAGATGAGCCAAGACGAGATAGGAAGCCACCTGCTGTCCAAATAAAGATACGGTCAGTAGCCTGCAAAACAGCTGCTGGATGCAGTGAAAAATATATATTTACATGAAAAAAGTGCTCACTGAATATAGCTAGGAGAAGATAGCAATATCCCATTAAAATGTATGTTTTACGTGTGCGTGCATTTACATATGTACATGCACAACACTAAAAGGGTAATTCGTAGGTTTTATTTCCGGATGGTGACATTACAGATGACTAATACCTCCTCCTTGCTTATCTCTATGTTCTAACGATTCTATAATGAACATATATGACTTCTGCAGAAAGAAAAACAAGGGCTATTTTTTAAGCAAACAAAATGGACATGTCAAATCAGGACACTGGTTTTAAATTCAGAAGAGAAGCAGCTGTCATCTTCCGTGCACTTTCTTTTTTTTTTTTTTTTTTAATTTTTATTTATTTCTGAGACAGAGACAGAGCATGAGTGGGGCGGGGGCAGAGAGAGAAGGAGACACAGAATCGGAAGCAGGCTCCAGGCTGAGCCATCAACACAGAGCCCGACGTGGGGCTCGAACTCACAGACCGTGAGATCATGACCTGAGCTGAAGCGGACGCTCAACCGACTGAGCCACCCAGGCGCCCCTTCCACACACTTTCTACGTGCTTCCTAGTGGGCTAGGAACGCCGTGTGGGTTTGCTTCGGCGTCACCACTGCCCTGTGAGATGGGCATGGCTAGGCCCATGTCAGAGCTCGAAAGGGAGCCTGAGAGAGAGTTTAAGCGATGCACTCGGGGCCACACAGCTGGGGATTACGGTCAAGAGTCCTCAGCCCTGGCGCGAAAGCCTCTTCTCTTGATTACTCTCTGATTCTATCTCCTAAAAAGGCAACGCCTCTGTCTTAGTCGGTTCAGGCTACTGTAACAGAAATACCACAGACTGGGTGGCTCATAAACAACAGAAATTTGTTTCTCACTGTCATGGAGGCTGGAAGTCCAAGATCAACATGCCAGCAGACTGCATGTCTAATGAGGCCTTCTCCTGGTGCCAACATGGCCGTCCTCTCACTGTGTACTTGAATGACAGAAGGGACAAAGGGGCTCTCTGGGGTCTCTTTATAAGGCCTCCAATGCCATTAATGAGAGCTCCTCCTTCATGACCTAGTCTCCTCCCAAAGGCCCCACTTTCTAGCATTGGGGGTTCGATTTCAATGTATAAATTTGTGGGGTGTAGTCCAACATTCATCCACCCGATGCGCGGCCAGCCAAGAAAAGACTGACATGGGTCTTTGCCGTGAAGAAAGACAGGCTGTTTACTGGTGTGGCTCCACCCAAGAGAACAGGAAGTTCCAGAACCGCCCTCCAACCCCCCCACCCCCCCCACCCCCCCGGGGACTTGCAAGTGAGAGCTTTTAAGGGCAAAAATCAAGGGTGAAGGGTTCAGGGTCGTGAGTTCTTCCGAATGGCCAGGGATTGGGTAAACTTCAAGATGGACTTGTCTTCTGGGTGCCGGTTGGTCTGGTTTCATCGAGACTGTGGTGGGGAAGCCGTTCCTATCTCTGGTCCAGGTTTGCAAAACATCTCAGCCACGTGTGCAGTGACGCTCTCTTTGTTAGCAAGGGCAGAGGCCGTACGCTTTGTGACTGTGTGACAGCACAGGCTCCTTCGTGTCATGTTCCCTAGGCTACGTTTTCATCACGTGAAGCAAAGCATCCTGATGCTTTCCCCAATAATCTTTCACCATGGGTTACACGCCTCTCTGCAGACTTAACTCTGTCGGGGGGGTTCAGGGGTACACGGTCCGTTGCAGCCTCCCTGATATCTCTCCAGCAACCCCAGATGTCGGCAGCTGTTTGTCCTGGGTTGAAGGGCCCCAAGCATCTGTCGGCACTTCTCAGGCACCACTTCCTCGCTGGGCTGGTGGAAGGATGGAAGAAATGCTTCATCGCAATGGCAAACATGGCCCTGGAATAGAGCAGAGCTTGGCCTGGCCCTGCCGCAGCAGAAGCAGTCCACACGTGGGAACTGTTATTAGTTTCTGATGACGTGGAAAATGCTCATGGTCTAATTTTGAGGGAAAGAGAGCAGAGTTTTAAATTGGATATAGGATATGATTTCAACCAGGATTCATGCTGCTTGGAAAACTGATCGAGAATAAGCCAAAGACGGTTGTCTGTGGGTTGTGGGCTAACAGGTGATTTCTTTTTTTCCTTCTTCACATTTCACTGTTCCGTCTGTGGCTTTCTTCTTCTCGGTAAGCATGCACCACCTTTTCACATAATTTGGATAGCTCCTTCCAACCCCAAGAAGGATGTGAAAACAAGTAACAAATCGTATAATACAGCCAAAGGCATTCCTAATTGTCCACCTGCCTGGTCAATCCACCCCATGCTTTCCTATTTTCATCAGAACAAACAAACATAGAGAAGGCAATTCATTTATTATTATTTTTTTTTAATTTCAAATTTAATTAGCGTACAGTGCAGTCTTGGCTTCAGGAGTAGAACCCAGTGATTTCTCACTTAACATACAATACCCAGTGGTCATCCCAACAAGTGCCCTCCTTAGTACCCATCACCCATCTAGCCCCTCCCCCACCCACCTCCCTCCAGCAACCCTTAGTTGGTGAGAAGGTAATGCATTTAAAACTGCTGTGCAGAAGGAGTCCCACTCTGCCTGCTGGGCTGGGCTGGCTGGGGTGGGGACAGGGGAGGTGGGTAAGGGACACAGGGGGTTCTCTCTCAGCTGTTCTCCAGGGACAGCGTCCACAGGGACAGGGGCTCCGGCTCCAAGGAACGAGGGAATCCCCAGCCTAATGGGGCACTGCTGATATCACTGGGACCATCACGGACAGAGGTGCAGCCCCTGAGGGTCACCTGGACTCCATCTTCCAGGAGGCATGTCATGACTGAGTCTCTGTTACATGCCAGGACCCACTGGGAGCAGTAGCAGGGAGAAACAGACTTAAATCCCGGCCGTTTTGAGCTTGCATTCTTACACCTGGAGTCCAAAAACAAGCACCACCACAAGAGAGTCTATCAGACAGCCATCAATGCAAGAAAGAAAAAGAGGGATGGGGTGAAATGTGCCCCCAAAGTTCATGTCTACCTGGAAGCAGAGAACATAACCTTATTTGGAAATGCGATCTTTAGAGATGTAATTAAGGTAAGAGTCGAGATGAGGTCTTACTTGTTGAAAGTGAACCCCAGCTGTAAGGACAATGTCTTTACATGATACTGAAGAGGACACATAGTGATACAGAGGAGGAGGCCACATGGGGATGGGGGCAGAGCCCATGGTGATGCGGCCACAAGCCAAGGAACGTTGGGAGGCACCAGAGGCTGGAAGAGGAGAGCGAGGGTCTTCCCCTCTGCAGGGTGCTGGGCCCTGCTGACACCTTGATTTTGGACTTCAGGCCTCCAGAATCTGAGAGAATAAAGAGAGAATAAAGAGAGAGTATAAAGAGATTTTTAAAAGAGAGAATAAAAATCTTTTCTCTTAAGTCACCAAGCTTATGGTAAGTTGTTAGAGGGGCCACAGGAACTGACAACTGAGGGTAGTAGGGTGACTGGAGCTCAGGGCAGGGTAGTACTCTGTTGTGGAGGGAGGTGGGGAAGTCTTCCCCACCAGGTGCATCCAAGCAGTTGCTAGAGGAGAGAGCCAGGCCCAGAAAAGGGCATTCTTGTGCAAGGAACGACCACTGCAAAGGTCCCAGAGGAGGGCAAGAGAGAGAGCAGAGGAAGCTGAGTAATGGGAAGTTGCCAGGCCAGGGATGAGACCCTGCATGGCTGTGGGCCATGGTAAGGGCTTCCTCTGCCATTTACCCCAGTTTCATGGGCAGCTGAGGCGCGTCTGAACAGACAGACACTCTAAGCTGCTCCAGAGTTTGAGAGGACCCCTCTAGCCTGGTGTGCGAAGGGCTGAATTAGGGAGACAGTTAGGAGTGATTGCTAAAAGGTGGTGAGGAAGAAAGGTGACCTGGGCCAGGCAGCCTGGGGGAGGAGGTTAAGAGCCATGGCATCCTTGGTAGATGCTCAAGGTAGAACCGATGGGTTGTCAATGGATTAGGCACAGAAAGTGAGCAAAATAGACAAGTCAAGAAGACTCTAAAACTTTGACCTGATCTCCTGGGTAAATAAAGATGCCATACCCACACGGGAAGGCTGTGGAAATGTGAGGCTTTGGGGAAAGGTCATGAATTTCCAAGTTGCCTTGAAGCTAAATCTCTCAGATTCTAGGGCTTTCTGGAGGAAAGACCAAAGCCTCTATGTGTGAACCGAAGAGGCAGGCACTCACTTGACGTTATAAATGGGTCTGGAGTTTCCAGACTTGGCAGTCTCAATGGTCACATGTGGCTCTGCGCACCAGTCATCCCTGTGGCCTGGATGGGCCACCACAGGGGCTCTTGGGTCCCTTCAGTGGCCATAATGATCCATCACTTGTTGGGCAGCCAGCTTGTTGAGCTTATACTTTGCACTCACATGGATAGACCCTTGGCTGGGTTTAAAAAGGAGCCTGTGAACAAATCATTGATGAGGATGTGGAGGAACAAGAGCCTTTGGGCACTGCTGGTGGGAAAGTAAAATGGCACACCTCTTATGGAAAATACTACGGCAGTTCCTCCAAGGCTTAAACATAGAATTGCCATAGGATCCAGAAACTCCATTTCTGTGCGTACACACAAAATCCCAAGGCAATGGCTTCCACAGGTCCTTGTACCCCGTGTTCATAGCAGCATTAGTCCCAGTAGCTAGAAGGTGGAAACGATCCAAGTGTCCATCAGGAAATGAATGGATAAACAAAACGTGGTCCATCCATACAATGGAACGTTCACCAGCCTTAAAAGGGAGGAAATTCTGATACCTGCTCCAACATGGATGAACCTTGAAGACAACACGCTAAGTGAAAGAAGCAGGCACAAAAATACATGTGATGTTTGATTCTACTCTTATGAGGTAGTTAGAGTGGCCAGACTCACCGGGGCAGAGAGTTGAATGGTGGTTGTCAGAGGCTGGGAGGGAGGGCAAGAGGGGCTTTATTGTTTAATGGGGCAAAGTTTAGTTTAGTCTGGGAAGACAAAAAGCTCTGGAGATGGATGGTGGTGAGCACTGCACAACAGTATGAATGCACTTAATGTCACTCGACCGCACATTTAAAAAGGGTGAAAGTGGCAAATTTTATAGTGTGTATTTTTCACCACAATAATAATAATATGAACAGATCCTGTGGGGTGGAGTTTTGGTCCCAAGATTGAAACCTGACCAGTTTGGGTATTAACATCCTGGGTGGGCATGTATCTCCCCGAGGCTGAGCTCAGCCCCTTCATCTAGGAAATGGGACAATTGTGCCTTCACAGACTTGAGAGGATCTCACAAAAGAGCAACATGTTTTAACACTGTGAGACACTTTCTATTGTAAGCAAAAGGAGTGTGGACAAATCAGTCCTCCCAACAGCCCCAGGAGGTGGGAGGGAGTGTCATGCCCATCACACAAATGAGGAAACTGAGGAGACAAGTCACAGAATGTCACTGCTGGAAGGGTCCTTAGGGATCCTGTTGATCAGTGGGGCTTATTATTGTCCTTTGCAGATAATCTAACCACGATTCAGTGGGGAAGGGACTTCTCAAGGCCACTCAGCAAGTTAGTAATTAGAAATGGCACCAGTTGGCAAATGCTGGAAGGTCTCAGAGTGCACCCGGAAGAGGCGCTCTCCAAGGAAAAGCCTTCTTTCCACCTTTGTGGAAACTTCGTTAAGGTCAATATCCTTGTATTTATCAAGATCTATAGGTTGCAAGTGAATCTTCTGTGACCATTATAGGATACTTACACAGCCACAAAATTGGGCAAGTCATGTTCTTTCTCTGGGTTACAATGTTCCCACCTGTTAAAAAAAAAAAAAGATTTCAGGGTGCCTGGGTGGCTCAGTCGGTTGAGCTTCTGACTCTAGATTTTAGCTCGGGTCATGATCTCACAGGTTGCAAACTTGAGTCCCGCATCCAGCTCTGTGCTGACAGTGTGGAGCCTGCTTGGGATTCACTTTCTCCCTCTCTCTTTGTCCTTCCCCTGCTTAGGCTGTCTCTCTCTCTCTCTCAAAATAAATAAATAAACTTTTTAAAAAAGTTTTTGTTTGTGCACATTTTAAGAGAATTTTGAAAACCATGACCATGTACCGATTTGACATTTTAGATAGACATCTAAAAGTTTTGTATTGTATTAAAATAATGCCAAGGCATATATTTTCTAAAGTAGCACTGCCCAACAGAAATATAATGAAAACCTCACGTGCCATTTAAAATTTTCGAGATTCTACAATTAAAAGAGAAGCAGGTGAAATTAATTGTAACAACAGATTTTATTTAGCTCCATATATTCGAAACATTACCATTTGAACATGTAGTCAATATACAGACTATGAATGAAACACTTTACATGCTGTTTTCCATACTAAGTCTTGGAAATTCAGTGTGTATTTCATACTCAAGCACATCTCAGTTTGGGACTACCTACCTTTCAAGTGCTCGGTAAGCACGTGGGGCTAGTGGCTACCAAATTGAACAGTGCAGTTCTGGAATATCGTACAAGAGCTTTAAATCTGATCTGTCAAAACCTTGGAGGTTCTCATTTAACTGATTTAATTTATGGGAAATACCTGCCATGCAGCCTAATTGGCAAAGCCAGTGCTTATTGTCAAACCCATCATCCAAATCTGACTTGCCATTCAATGGGGAAGTCTGATTTTATTTTAAAATTCAAATAGTGTGTTAATGCACAAGCCCTGTTAACCTTCTCATTCCTGAACTCAAATTTTAAGAGAGATGGGAAGTTGGATATGTGGATGGATGGATGGATGGATGGACAGACGGATGGACGTATGGATGGACGGATGGATGGATGGATGGATGGACAGAAAGACAGATTCGATAGATGATAGATAGATAGATGATAGATAGATAAGATAGATGATAGGTAGGTAGATAGATAGATAGATGATAAATAGGTAAAAACAAAAGAGAATGAGAATTGCCTCTGCATGCATTTGCTACCTTAATGAACAAGATGCCTGCTGCTCTAATATTTCTCACAGAGACTCTTTTTCTTGGCATTCAAAGAATTCCTTTCTTTGTTTGATGCCCCAGATACTAGTTTCAGGATGAAGGAGAAAGATGGCTTTCTTTCACGAATGGGAACAGAAGTGCTATAAAGGTGATGTGGGAAAGGGAAAGTGACAGAGCTTAGACACATTTCAGTTGGCTCACTCTTCAAAGAGCACTGAAGACATCGGGAAGGCAGAAGCAGCTTCCTTCAGTGCCCTGTGCCCTTGAATGTTTCCGAGTACCCCAAAGGAGAGCGTGCTCAGCCTGGAGACTGCTGGACAGGGTCAGCCCTCAGGAGTTTCTGAGTGATAAGAGCTTTCCATGGAAGAACTTGTAGGATCATGGGTCCAGGTCAACCTCTACTGACGATTCAGGGCAGAGCGTGAGGGCATGATCTCAATTCATCATGGGATCTCATGATCTCAAAGACCAGATCTTGACTGAGTCACTTCCTAGAGATGTGAAAGTGTGTAAGGTACTCCACCTTTCTGCATCTCAATTTCCTCGTCTGTAAAATGGGATGACCAAACATCCACCTTGCCTCACCTTTACAGGAGCGAGTCAGGTAACACACTGAGCCCATGAGGCCTGGATTCTAGAAAGTGCTTCAAAAGTGTTAGCTATCATTCACCTCATCCCAATACCTGTTAAATATCAGCCCCCAGAGAACCTCGCAGAGGCCAAATGGAAGCTATTCTGGACTACTATCTTGATAAAATCAGGTGTAAGAAAAGGTGACTTTCTCTATTCTTCTTACCTTATAACTCAACCTCATCATTTGAGAAACGAGGAGAACCAAGGCTCAGAGACGCAGAGATGGGGGCAACGACTAAGCACCTTGCAGGTGCCGGAGAACGTGCTCGAAGGTTTGCACGTGTCCCATCCCACAGCACCTGTAGAAGTAGCTGTTATCCCTCCATTTTGTAGATGGATAAACCGAGGCACAGAGAATTGTGGCACTGTGGTCCTCTTTCCCAGGATGGACTCAGGAGGCTGGGATGGGACATAATGAGCTTCACCCCCCTTCACCGCCCATCCCCACTGCATTTGACTTTGGAGTTCATGAACTGCACTCGTGTACGTCATCTGCGAGCATGTACATCACAACAGGGGGGGGAAGTTGCTCTTCGTAGATGAGAAAGCCATGACTCGGAGAAGAAAAGAAACCTGTATAGCCTCGTGCCCAGGTGGCAAGAGCTTCCCTTCCAATAAAGTGTGTGAGAGAAAGCTCCGGCACTCCGTGCCCCATTTGCTGGGGCCAGTTCTCTTTCCACAGATGCCCCCTGAGTCTGCAAGGCCCCCAGAGGCCCCCAGTTCCCCAGCCCATCTGGGGCCCCAGGTATCCAACCCCCGACCGGAGCCAGCATCCTGGAGGCTCCTGGGTGCAGCAGGGCGGCTAACAAGGTAGAAGATATAATCCGCCAAGTCCGTAAACAAGCCGACAGGCCAGGCCTTATCCTGCTTCGGGCTTCCTGCTCACGGTGGGGACCGCTGATAATCACCGGCTGTTGTAGAATCACAGAGCCCAGGGGCCCACTACACAGTCATTCTAGAAGCTGGCACTGCCCGGGCAAGAAGCTGGCAAGGAGGGCAACTCAGACGACCTCTCTGAGGCCTCACAGAGAAGGGGTCTCATCTGTTTGGTTTCTGCCCTGCGAGCTGAGAAACAAAAAGCTGCAAACACACGCTGAACGCGGAGAGGAAGAAAGATGTCCAACAGCTGCCCGAGGCATAAGCAGAGAGAACGTAAAATTGTAACAAAGCCAAAATGATAACAGCAGCAGCCACAACGGCACGTTCCTGCATTATCAGCTCATTGCTCGTGACAAACCCAGCAGTACTTGGGTGTGTCCAGTGCAGCAAATGAAAAGACGGAATGCAGACGGGTCAAGTCATGTTCAGGGGTACACCTGTGCTGGTGTAGACAAGATTCCATCCAGTGTCTGTCCGGCTCAACACCCGGCCAGGCTCACTCGGAGCCCTCACACCCTGCTGGGGAAACGGGGCTGGGCTTCCCGCGTGACCGACCAAGCAGAAACTGCATTGGCTGGGCCGTGTGGGCACAGTGGGGTGACCACGGCGTGAGCAGCGTGCCGGCCGGTCCTGAGCAAGCCTGAGTCTGGGTCACTTCCTCTGTAACAAGAGCGTTCCAACCCACCCTAAAGACTCAGTTCAGTGACTCTCTTCTGAACTGCTTCCCTGATCTTTGCGTCACAGGTCGGGTGCCCCAGGGCCGGTCTGACCGCACCCTGGGCTCCCCCTCGTCTTCCTGCCGATCTCCCCACAGCTGGGAGGTACTTCTGTGCCCGGCTCCCCAACCCCCTGCCAGTTCCTGGGCGCTGAATAAATGCGAAAGGGTTTCTCAGCAGGGCAGAAGAGGCATAACCAACATGATATCAGCCACTGCGGCCGGCCACTCCACGTGGGGACCCTTCCTTCCTCGGTGCCACCGGCAGCCTCCACAGCCAGGCACCCCAGTCCCGAGGAAGCTTCTGTATCCTTCCTCCATCTACGTTCTGCTTTTCCTTGTTTCCTGTTCCTCCCCACTCTCCTAATCTTACCTTTACTGCAGCATACTACAAGGAGTCATTTATTCATGCATGCATGCCTACGGGCCTTCACTTATATCTTTTATACGAAAAGTGCATGGAGGCCTCACGGCACGCCAGGCCCTGCAGGTGTGGTCCCTGACCCCATAGAGCTGGTACTCCGGTGGGAGAGAAAAACGTTAAATAGAAAAACATCCCATCCTTGAGAGGTGGCTGGGTCCTTCAGGAAGGCATGGGAAAGGGCCAAGGAGACGGTGGGGACGTCGTGCAGTGATAGCAGGAGAGGCGGGAGAGGCAGCGGGCCTCACTGGAAGCCTTCTGGCCCTTTGCGGGCGCCTTGCCAATGCACTTCACCCGCTTTCTCCTGCTCAAGACAACAGCCGCTCTGGGAGAGCACGGTTTTCATCCCGCCTCACAAAGGAGAGAACAGAGGCTCAGACTGGCCACATGGGGTGCTCGGGGTCTCTGAGTCGTTAAGGGACTGAGCTAGGACCGTAGCCTGGATGTGTACCAGGCAAACCCTGGGCAGCTTCCTCCAAGTCCCACAAACCTCTCCCTGGCTGCAGGAGATGGTCCAGTCCCCAGCTCCCCAGGGGGACACGCACCCTTGGGGCTTCCAGACTGGGGCACACACTGTGGGCTCCAGAGCCAGAGGGATCTGGATCAGACCAGGCCCGACTTCTCAGGCTCTACACTCAGATCTTCAGACAAAGAGGGATTTCCTTACCTTCCCACTTCCCCCAACTGGGAGAGCTTTGGTTCAAGGCCTTTCATTGACTTTCCTGACAGAGAGCTAATCAGGGAAGATTGGGAAGTCTATGCGTCTAGTCCCTGAATGATTTGGTGCGGGGGTGGGGGGGGGGGGGGGATTGCCCTTTTTCCATATCAACTTTTGTCAATTTCAGAGGCCACTTAAGAGAAAATGTTGATATCAGTGTGAGGTCACATTACGAGACATCTGTACCTGGAACAGAAAATGAGCTCATCTGTCACATCTACTTTGTTTCTTTTTATGCCCCAGAACCAATTCCAAAGTAACAGCATTCTGAACAGGAAGGTGACTTGGCCAAGGTCACGACGGAGTCAATGGGTCTGGGAGTCTCAGTCATTTCCTGTTCCCACCACCTGAAGTTCCTTCCCTCCATGCCTCCTTCCTCCCTCTATTTCTTCCATAAATCCTGAGCAACATCTATATGTTAGCCACTTTGCTGGGAATGCAGGTGTGGTTCCTGCTCCTGTGACAATGACAGTCCAAGTGCCCTTACTCTCAGTGGCCTCCTGACCAAATGCGCCAAGAAGGAAGTATATTTGAGTGCTGCTGGCTCTCTGCTCATTCAATGCAAAATACCCCTTGGCCCCCAGACTTTCAGAGAACCACAATCTCAGCATGTCCTCTGCATGTCCCTGAGAAAAGAAGAGCCTTCCCCCCAAATAATATAAAAACAGAGAAGGAGACAAACCGTAAGAGACTCAAATAGAGAACGATCTGAGGGTTGCCAGAGGGGTTTTGGGTGGGGGAAGGGGCGAAAGGGGCAAGGGACATTAAGGAGGACACTTGTTGGGATGAGCACTGGGTCTTATACGTAGGGGATGGATCACTGGAATCTACCTCTGAAATCCTTATTGCACTACATGTTAATTAACTTGGATGTAGAGAAAAAAAGAAAAAAAAAAATAGTAGAGCCTTCCCTGACCACAACAGGATGACTCAAAGGCCCTGTGCAAGGGGTAAAGGGAATTCCATAAGGTTCAGTTGACGCCGTCATCATCGTTACTGTCATTGTTACTATTCCTGCTCTCACACCTACTCCTGCCATTTCTATCACAAGGAGAGACTGGAGAGATCCCCCCGAACAGTGAGACAGAAGCCCGGAACGTTCCCTGCCACATCACCTCCCTATAGTCCGTTCACTACGGACATCTCTAAACCCAGTTATTCCAGCGCACTATCCCAGGTTTCTCTGTAATGTGACTAATCAACCTTATCGATCTGTTTCCCCCAATGACATTTCCTTAGAGTGTGACACATCCCATCAACATTTGCACTGGTCCAAGAATCAATAAGCCTGGTGATGTCCAGGAAATGAGAGGGTGAGACAGAAAGAAAGGGAATGTGTTGCATTTGGATAAAGTCTCTTGGGGTGTATTAGATCGTGTGGTGGCCACCCGGGGAAAGAGAAGGGCAACTTCCCAATAAAGCAATGCTTATCTGATTTCCGCTATAATTATGTAAGCAGGCAAGGAAGTTAATATGTTCCGTAGGGCCAGCACATCGCCCAGATTCATAATCATAAAAGAGGCTTTGTGGAGATACATAACGAACCCCTATCGGTGCCCAATTAGCGATCTCTGTTTTCTCCCTCTTCAGCCTCTGGAGTTTCAGATTTAGACAAAGGAACACCATGGCCTAGTTGTTGAAGCACTCACAAAACACTCTGTCCATTTTACAAAAAGGATTTGGGATTTTGTAGTTTCCCTTAGACAAGTGGCTGTTTATAGTATATTATCCTTGATGAGAGAGGAAAGGAAGGAGAGGACGAACAAATAACAAGAACAACAGAAATAGAGAGCTCAGCTCTTTCAAGTTCAACTGGAAAGGAAGACGGACGGAGCCACTCTGGAATTAAACCATAGCTGAACAGGATAAAAAGATTTTGATTTAAAAAATCTAATCACATAAGGACACTTGAGTGGCTCAGTCGGTTGATGGTCCAAGTCCCGGTTTCGGCTCAGGTCATGATGTCACAACTCGTGGGTTTGAGCCCCGTGTCGGGCTCTGTGCTAACAGCGCTGCACTTTCCTGGGATTCTCGCCCTCCCTCTCTCTCTGCTCCTCCCCCCACTCATGCTCTCACTCTCTTTCAAAATAAATCAACAAATAAATGTATAGAAAACCTAATCACACACTTTTCAGAGTATACCATCATTCCAAAGCCACTTGGTTTGTCTGGCTTTTCTGTGTTGGATCCTAAGACTTGTTACACCATTCTTGGGGCTCTTCCCAGTATGTTGGCTCAGTGCAAATGAACACTGGATCAGTGACCCTTTCTCTGCCTGTAAAGAAGGAGACCTGATTCTCCTCAATACACATGGTCGTATGAGGACCCAGTGAAATTTGAAGTGGGGCAGCACTTAGGAAAAACCCTCAAGATCTAGCCATGCAAGGGGAATCGTTTTGATTATTTGCAACCCAAGTGGCTGTCTTTCTTTCTTCCCATCCGTAGATATACTGACCGATGTACAAAGACTCTCCTTGTCTTGAAAGCTAAAGGTTATCTTTTTGGTAAGTTCTTTGCTTCCTCAATTCATTACCTGCCCCTCTTGACTACTCAGTGGACTGTTGGGGCAAAAGATGGGGCCAGAGAGCATTTGGTATCCGAGCATCAGGACCCCTGCTCCCCTCCACCATGAGTTGCTATGTCACTCCAAGTAAGTATTCCTTCTCTGGGCTACAATTTCCCCACTGATACAGTTGGGGTAATTTTGTTCAAGCGGATGTGGGTCATTTCTTCAATTCCAAATACCAACATTTCATTCATCAGTGAGGGTGGTATCAAGATTTACCCTTATCCTCCTTTTAAAGTACCACTTGCTGACACAGAAACAAAAGCGTCTTGTAGAGAAAAGGTCAGACACTGAATTGACAGGAAATCCCAGTCGGTCTTGTCATGGAGTAGGTCCAAGAACACCAGGAATATTGGCTTTGACCTAGGGCATTGGGCCAGATTCAGCACAGATGCCCTCCCAATGCCCTTTCTACACCCCCATCTGTTGGCTTAGGCGAGCATTCACTCATAGCATCTGATAGGAGAGGCGCCTGTAACAGAAATCTGACCATGGCAGTGAAAACAAATAGAATTTCTGTGTGTCTCAGCACCATAAACCCAGTGGTAGGCGGCTAGGGCCAGTATGAGTTCTCAGCGATGCCAGCAAGGACCCGGTCTCCTCTCTACTACGGCTCTGCTATTCCAGTGTGCTGACTCTTCTCCTTGGACAAGACAAGGTGGGGCCTCATCCTTTCAAGATGGCTGCCACACGCGCACTGTGGGCAAAGATTAGCAATCCTGGCCGGCAGACGGGGGGCAGAGCAGAACTGCAAATCATCTCCTCTTCTTCAGATTTTAGTCTTTCACCTGGGAGCGCAGCCCTTCCCAGGATTTCTACCAACATCTGACTGGTTAGGGCTGTGTATCCGGACCCCCTCCTAGCTTCACAGGAAGCTGGGAAACAAAACAGTTGATGTTCCTGCCCATACAAGAGAAGGCGAAGGAAAAGGTGGTTGGAAAGGTGCCTTGTGAGCCATCCTGTGGGATTTGTCCTTCCGAATTTCAGCAGACAGGGGCTGGCGGCCTCCGATGGCCTGCACCGTGGGCTGGGGACCCTGGGAGGTTTCAGGCAGGAGAGACACAAACAAACAAGTCAAACGCAAGGCACCGAGTGAGTTAGAAACGGGAAGGGCAGTGCAAACGTGGACACTGGGGACTGCCAGCGGGATCTGAGAATGGAACGGGCAGAGCTCAAGTCCCTAAGTGGGATCGGGAGGGAGAAAGAGCCACACTGAAGTCCCGCAGCTGGTGCCACACCAGACCAGGCGGCAAAGCCCCCAGCACTTACCCTGGGGTGCTGGCAATACCCAGGCATGGCACTGCCCAAGGCAGCTTTTTTAGGGCAGTCTTGAGAGCACTGATCTTTTATTTCTTCTAATCATAAAAGGAGAATGCAGTCTATAAAATGCTTTTTAAAATGCAGGGGAAAAAATGAAGAAGGAAATGAAAGTCACCTTGTCTCCAATGCTCCTATTTTGGTGTCTTCCCTTGGAGCTCTCATTTCACAGCACAAAATAGTTGTTTGCAGTTCCAGTGGTCACGGGTCAAAACCAAATGCCCCGAGAGTCCGGGGGGAGGACACACAAGCTCGCCGGTCCCCACAGTGTCGGCCCCCGGCGTCTCTTTCGCTTGCCAACACTTGCCAGCCTGCTGTGCCTCCTGCCCAGACGTCGGCTTGGTGAGGTGAGCCACAGACACACATCTGCGATCCCAGGGGAGGAGACCGTGGCCCAAAGGTCTTCCCAGAAGTGTCTGATCGGCCAGGCTTGGGACATATCCCTCAGGGGGAGCCTTGCAGGATCGCTGTGAACGAGGGGAACTACAGGTCATCATCCCCCCAAAAGAGTGCCAGACGCTCTTTAAAGTTAGGATGAAACTGAATACAAGGTACTGTTTGTGGCGTGAACAAATGAGTCAGTGAGGGAGTTCGGTTCACCCACTGAGCCGCCTCTGGTGAACTCATCACAAAACAGCAGTGTGTGTCTGTTACAGAATAAAGAAGGGAGCCCAGAGAACTGAAGTGATGGGACCCGACGATTTCTGAACCCATTCCCCCGGTTCATGCGGCTAACCATCGTCAAGATAAATTGACCTGCGAGGAACATAGACCAGAGCAGGGTGTGGAACAAACAGGGGGAGGAAATAGACACCTGTCGCCATTCATTTTCCTTATTGGTACCCGTGGTAGCAAGTGTGGACTGACTTCTCACCCACTTGGTCCAAGTGGGTGTAGAGTCCCTGTGAAGGCTTACGCAGCTGGCGGACCTCAGGTCCTGGGCTGGAATTCTTCTACAGAAGCCTGGCGTTTCGGCCCCTCTGCTCAGCTATCACAGGTGAAAGCATCTCTGTCTACTTAGGAGGCCTGCTCATGCATTTATTTCAAACCTGGGGTGCCTGGTGGCTCAGTTGGTTGAGCTCAGGTCATGATCTCATTAGTAGGTTGGAACCCCGCGTCGGGCTCTGTGCTGACAGCTCAGAGCCTGGAGCCTGCTTTGGATCCTGTGTCTCCCTCTCTCTCTGCTCCTCTCTCTCTCTCTCTCTCAAAAATAAATAAACATTAAACATTTTTTTGAAAATTATTTCAAATCTACTCGCTTTTCACTAGAGAAACAAAAGAGCTTCAAACTAAACAATTCAGAATCCCCTCCAGGAAAGGTCTGGACAGAAGATTCCCCACTAACAGAATTTTATCTTTAAATCGCCCAGAGTTTTTTTGGTTTTGTTTTTTTTTTTTTTTTAAGTAATGCATATTTTATAAAAATATAAGCAACGCGTGTTCATTGCAGAAGTTTTGGAAAATACATAAAGATATGGAAGAGGAAATAAATATCAGGTAAAACTTCCCCCTCCCGGAGACAACCACTATAACGTCTCATGTAACATCTCATTTGATCTCCTGTTTATTTTATTTTTTCCTAGGCATATGTCAACACATTTTAATTTTCTCTTCCTCAAATTCTTTCACGAGTGAATCAGACTTTTACTACCTCGTGTAAATACTCACCACCTCTCTTGAAATGTTTTATTATTCAGTCCTGCGAGGCACTGAGCACGTCCGGGAAACATCCTTTGATACATTGGTGCAGAGAGCTCTATAATTCCAAATGGAATTTTCTGTGCAGGGTCCATTATTATTTCATACGGCATTACAACTGAAAACATAAACTTTCCACAATTTTCCCCCCTTATTTAATGAGGAATTCCGGAAGGCGGACAGTGAAGAAAGGGAGTGCCCAACTTGGGCATTAACACAGGCGGGCAGACTCAGCCCAGCTTGTTCTGACCCTTCATTCCGACAGCACGGTGCACGGGGGTGTCAGAACTGGAAATGAGTGTGGAAATAAATGATCTACTTGGCTATATGGGGGAAATGAGGTCCTCGGGGGGTATGTGCAGAGCTCGCTTTAACACACATCTTGGCGTACTATAACTTCTGGTTTGTGCATCTATTTCTTGCATTAGACAGAGATCTTGGGAGCAAGACCCATACCTCATCAATCATGGGATCCCCAGGGCTTATACAATGCCAGGTACATAGATGCTGCCCAAGAAATATTTGCTGAACTCAACTCAGAGGTTGGAGGATTTGCATCAGGTAGTTGATACCCTGGAGGACTAAGGCGGGGGCTCGTGTGGTTCCGTGAATGTGTGATGGATGAATGAATGAAAAAAAAAAAATAGAGGAGAGGAAAAAAGGAAGGGGAGGAGGGAGAAGGAGAGAAAGAAGGGAAGGAAAACGTATCAGGCAATGTCCGTCTGCGGAAAGAGCGTGCAACATTGAGGTCAGAAGACCTGATTTATTCCTCAGCTCTTCATCCCCTACGTGTGACCCTTGAGCACCCGTTTTCTCTTTCCCTTTCTCAAGAATCCATGTCAGGGCCCCTGGCACAGAGCTGTACACACATCGCTAACGTGTGATGATCGTGTAATGATAACGTGTAATGTTACACGTGATAACGTGTAATGATCGGCTGAACGGCACATCGCAATGGGGGCTGAGGCCCAACCTCTTCTAAAAGGCTGGAGTGGAGAAGGTCTTGTCAACCCCATCCACCGGATTGACAGCCCTAGAGAATCAGAGCCCCACGTCAAGGAGCATAAGCTCATCAACCCCAAGGCAATCAGAGCGCGACCGCCTCCCTGGTCTTCTTCCTCCGGTCCACCCTCCATGAGGTCAACTGCCTCATACAAATCTCCAAATACAAATCTTGCCATGTTGATAGCCTTTAGAAACAAGAGAAGGTCCCCTTCATGAGGCACACAAGACCTTTTAGGAACAATCATTGTACCCTCTCCTGAGCCTCATCCCTAATCCTTCTCTCCTGCACTCCAAGAAAACTCAACTCTTCAAGGGCACAACCTCTAGTGTAATACCTAGGATGTCCCCGTGCACTTGACAGCCTGGCCAACTACTAAAATGACAGGCTCATTCTCCTTCAAAGGCTACAGAGTGGTCCCTACGATGCTCCATTCCTTCCAGACTCCATTGAAAAGGGCCCAACTCTATGGGGATTTTCCCAACTGTCGTCACCTCCAGATCCACTGAAAGAGTCAGGCGCAAAGCTTCTGTGACATTTATGTCACTGGGCTAATGCTGGTGTGTGTCTGTCTTACCCTCCCAGACTGTAATCTCGCTGAGGGCAAGGTCTGGGGTTTATCCCACTTTCCATCCACCATGCTGTGCGGGTGGCCCGACACGAAGAGTGGAGATGGCCGTGGTACCCCTTCCCTGAATAAACCTTGCTCCGGCATCTTTGGGTAGCATGGATTTATTAGCGGGTTCTCCAAACACAGGCACTTGGATTTTTAAGGCATTATTCAGTGTTAGGTTAAGCAATTCATATTATCTACCGCCTAGAGGCTCCTTTTACTTAGGGTTTTATAAAGACATCAAAAGGTGAGTTGAGATTGGATTAAAACTGTACAATAAATATAAATAAATAAATAAACCGTACAAAGCTAACTTGAATCCCATAGTATAGTCAGCATGTAATACCCTCTGAAATTTTATTTTTCTTAACTCAAATCTCTTCTCATTAGGGAGGTGGTAACACTGTCAGTCTGGTGAGCTAGAGAAATTGTCCAATCTCTCCTTTCTGGCTTCTCCTCTCTTTGCCTACCTGATTCCATGTTATTTGTTGTTGTTGTTCTTTTATACCTCCCAACGATATTCGAAGGGATAGTTGATCTCTCTGCACAGGGGTGATATATATGCTGCAGAGAAAGCTGATTCCATCTATTCACAATGGCTCACTGTTTAGAAATTGAAGTGCAGCGTGTCCGTTCATCAAGCCACTCCACTTCTGGTTACTAGTAGTGTTCCTAATTGGCCACTGTACTAACCTGGGCAATGTTATAGCCCAAGGAAGAACATTCTTTTCCAACATCTGCAGTTTAAGGAAAGGGATAATGAGCTAGAGTCTGGGCATGGTGTGTGTAAAAAGCTTCTGAGGGTTCTGTGGGGAGATTTTTATAGATAATTGAAAAAGCAGTTGAAGATTCACTCCTTCATTCCCTCAATCATATAGTAAACATGTCTTGAGTACAAATGAGGTTTCAAAACCGAGCAGTCACCAGATATTTGGAGGAACAGGTTATCACTCTGCACTATAGATGGTGGTATGGAAGCGGAGACCTCTGTCCAGCTCTGTCCATGTGGGACCCCTCCTCACCCAAAGGAGAAAGACTGGGTTGACATCACTCTGGAAATGGATTCCGGGTCTGAGATTCACCAGGACCAGCCCATTCAGAGGCACCAGGAAGGGCTGTGAAGGAAAGAGGCATCCATTATGCATTCTCTGGGAACCTTTCTTTCTAGGGCATTCCCACCCTCATCTGGCAGAGCCTGGGGGACAGGCTGACAAGATGATGAATGTCAGACAGGAAAGAAATGGGTTCAAAAGCTGAGGGCTAATTGGCTTGGGATAAACTCTGACTGGAGGAGACCCAAGCAGAAGGCCATTGCCCTGTGGTGCGATAAGCCTGCGGAATGCGGAAAGCTTCTCACACCTCAGTCAGAGCCACAAGGGAGGTGATAATGGCCACCGCTATTGAGCGCTGAGTGTATGCTCTGCACTGTTTTCACATAAGCACCATTGAATCAATACAGCCACTACCCTTACTTTTAGAAGGATGTGTTAGTTAGGAATATGTTCTCAGACAAATCATAGAAAACTAGACTAAGAGTGGCTTTAAAAAATTGGAGGTTTTTCGTTGGGCACGAGAAGTCTGGAGGTAGAGAGTTCCCAGTGTTGGTTGGGCTCTTTGGCGATCATAGGAAAGATCAAAACTCCGCTAGTTGTTTTCTTTGCTATTTTTGCCAGCTGCTTCATGGTTGCAAAATGGCTGCTGTCAGTCCAGCTATCACATCCGTTACCAAAGCACTTCTATCTAAAAGGGAGGTTAGAACAAGAGGAATATCACATCACTGGGCAGAGCCGATGCTCTCCTCTCAGCCTCCTTGGCTTTGAAGTCTCTCTCCTTCACCTGTTACCTGAGCGATCAGGGTCACAAAATAACTTCTCCAGGGGCGCCTGGGGGGCTCAGTCGGTTAAGCGACCGACTTCAGATCAGGTCACGATCTGGCGGTCCGTGAGTTCGAGCCCCGCGTCGGGCTCTGCGCTGACCGCTCGGAGCCTGGAGCCCGCTTCGGATTCTGGGTCTCCCTCTCTCTCTGCGCCTCCCCCGCTCATGCTCTGTCTCTCTCTCCTTCATAAATAAATAAGCACTTAAAAAATTAAAAAAAAACACACAAAACTTCTCCGCATCATGGTCTTCTCATCTGCGAAATGGGGTAATGACCATACCACGCTCACGGGTGTTTTGCAGATTGAAGGAGCCGGTGCATGCCAAGGGCCTGCCCGTTACCACCACGTCAAAGAAGGGTGTTCCATAAACGCTGGCTGCTACCACTGTGGGCCGATGACTCACAAACCCCCAGCCTCCGGCCTGACCTGAGTGCCGGACGCATTGAGTTCACCTCTCCCTCCAGAGTTTCACCCGGCTGCACAGATCCTGGAAGGAAAGAGAAAAGATGACGACAGGCCAGCACCTCCGGCCTTTCCCTCTTTTCTCCCCACCGCCCGGGGCCGAACCAGCGTCAAGCCCTCACTTCTAATCCTCACCAGCCTAGAGTCCTCCCCCTAGCCCAGCGCTTCTCAAACGCTAACGCGCCTGCCAGTCACCGGGGGATCTTGCTACCTCGCGGAGCCTGACGCTCCCCCCACCCCCCCCCCCCCAACCCCAGGCCTGGAGATTCTGAATGGTTAGCAAGCTCCAGGTGAGGTTGCTTCTGCTGGTCTGCGACCCTCACTTCGCAGAGCCAGGCTGCATTGTGGGCAAATCTCCGTGCTCTCCGGAACCCCAGTGCTCCCGACATCGCCACGGCTGCAGCCGCATCGCCACGGCCCAGAGGTGGCGACAATGGCACGTGGCGCTTCTCACCACTCCCGGGCACTGTCCTGATGCTTGCAGAGTTGTGAACTCGTTCAGTCTCTGCGCTAATTCCTTCCAGTGTGGGGATGGAGGAAACTGAAGCTCGAAATGTCACGACGGGTATTTCAGCCGATGACGAACGCGGCCGGGGTTCAAACCTCAGTCTCCACAGCCAGGGGACACTGGATGTGCCGTGTGAAGTCAGTCCCAGGTCTCACGGGGCAGACGATTTGAGTGCCTGGTGTCAGACCTCCCCTGACGCGTGTCTGATCGCAGCCACAGCTGCGGTGGCCGATGGTGGAACAACAACCACCGAACTCAAGAGAGCTGCTGTATTTCCTCTTGTCTGTGCAGGGTCCAAAACTGGGTGTGGGTGTGGAGGATGCGTCCCTGGAGTGACCCTCCATCCGTGCGTCAGTGCACCGACCTTCCGTTCTCAGAGGGGCACCTCTGGAAAGCATTCTGGACACATCTCAGGGGGTCCGGCAAAACCAAAGCCTCCTCCATGGCAGACCCTCCTGGGTGCCTCCTGTTCCCTCTGTCCCCTTTTCTGTTCTATCCCTCTTGCTTCCTGAAGCCAGCTCTAAAATGAACTCTTGGCACCCAGGGCTTCCCTCAGTCACTGCGTCTGGGGACTGTCACAGCGCCCAAATGGGTGCGGTGAGTGGGAACAGGGTTTTAGCTAGAAGAAGGAGGAAGAAAGAGGAATCCGCTGTCCAGGGGACCTGTGCTGCGTCAGGAACAATCACGCAGGCCAGCTCATTGAATTCCAGATAGCTTCGGGCTAAATTTAACATCCCCATTTTATAGGGGAGGAAATTGAGGCCCCAAGGGCTGGAATGCCTCATTCAGGTTGCAGATGGCTGATGATTCGGACAGGACTCAAACCGCCCTCTGCCTGACTCCGCACCCCACGTTCTCTCCCCTACACCACATCGACCAGAACGTTCCATCAGGAGATTCACAGTTCATTGTAATGATGAGGCCATAGGAATGGGCATTTATTTATCTCTCTGCCCTCCTCAGCGGGAGTACAGTGATAATATTTGGACAGTTTAGAATAAACGTCACCACACATCTCTCAGCTATGACTTTGCCCATTTCTAAAGACAGGGATGAGTCCCTCACCAAATATTTGCACAACTTATTTGATTTTTGCTGACTTGTGAACATACATCTCCTAAGGACACATGTAAGGCTTCCTTTTGTTTACTTTTTGGGCTCATCCCACAAATAAATCTAGGGCAGGGGCCACTGAGGCATGGCTGAGAGCCGAGCGGCCCGCACGCTGCCCTGGGAGGGCTGTGTGACCTGAGCCTGAGGGTCTGAGGGAGGCCTGGTTGTGCTTTCTTTCTTGTGCAGCCTCGTCCTCCTGGTGACAGACAACCCCACAGTCCCCAAGGGAAGGAAAACAACAAAAGTAAGACAAAGCTAGAAAAAAAGGGGGGGAGGGGCCCCTGGGTGGCTGAGTCAATTAAGAGTCAAACTCTTGGGGCACATGGGTGGCTCAGTCGGTTAAGCATCCGACTTCGGCTCAGGTCCTGATCTCATGGTTCACAGGTTCGGGCCCCGCAGCGGGCTGTGTGTTGACAGCTCGCAGCCTGGAGCCTGCTTCAGATTCTGTGTCTCCCTCTCTCTCTCTGCCCCTTCCCTGCTCATGCTCTGTCTCTCTCTCTCTTAAAAATAATTAAACATTAAAAAAAATTTTTTTTTTTTTAAAAGAGGCTGATTCTTGACTTTGACTCAGGTCATGATCTCTTGGTTCATGAGTTTGAGCCCCACATCAGGCTCCGTGCTGATAGCTTGGAGCCTGCTTTGGATCCTCTGTCCCCCCGCCCCTGCCCTTCCACCTTTGTGTACTCTTGCTGTGTCTCTGTCTCTCTCTCAAAAATAAATAAACATTAATTTTTTTTTTTATTTCTTCAAGAGTAGAATCAGTCTTAAAATCCCAGGTGTCTCAGATTGATTCAGATACCGTATGAAAGAAACAATGTCCAGGACAACTGGGTGAGCCTAGAGCCCCCATCCTAGAGCTTCTGAGCTGGTGGATAACTGACTTTAAAACCCGATACGGTGTTTTATAGCTCACCTGATAAAATTCCTATAAAAGTCTGTTGGGAAACACACGATAAGAAGGAGTAAACACTCAGCAAGGGCTCAGGCTGCAGGAAGGCAGCAAGATGGGCTTTCTGGTGGAATCCTGAGGTCAGAGGCTTGGCCGGCAGTCAGACCAGGACTCGGGTGAGGCAGAGGGAGAGGTCTACGCTACAAAGGGTGAGGGGAGTGCGAGCGCACGGCCACATCTGAGTTTGGGAGCGTCCTTAAACTTGGCGCCCAGGGCCCTCTGCTGCCTCAGTCTTGTCCCAGCTCCGGTTATCATATGACCTTTTCGGGACCCACCGTCTGCGGGCCTTAGGCAGCTCCTTCTGGACCTCAACTTCCCGACCTGTATAATGGGGAGGTGAGCCTCTACATAACGCCAAAGGTCCCTATTTAACACCACTGATGCGATTCTGCGTATTCCGTCTCTGCCTCTAGACAGGAGGCTCCGGGGAGTCCGACCGGTGCTGGCTCACCCCTCTGCCTCTGCCGTAATGAACCCTTAGTGGGGCCCAGTAGGTACGACTTCTGCCTTCTGCCGAGCAATCGCAGCAATGACCGGACGGCTTTGTTTCCTTTAGTGCTGCCAAGCGCTAGCCCCAAGCTGGCTTCAGAACCCAAGAGACCTGAGCTCAAATGTCAGCTCCACACTGACCAGACGAAAACTTGAGATAAATTACTAAATTTCTCCGTGTGCTTCAATTTCCTCCTCTGCAAAGTGGGGGAAATACTGGACCCTACCTACGCAGACGAGAGCCTCACAGAGGACAGCGGTCCTTCTAGAAAGATCACTCTCCTAAGTAGCCCCAGCGGAAGTTCCGGAGACAGACCCCGTTGGTCTGCTTGGGTCAGGTGTTCATCCTTGGGCCCATCCTGTGGCTGAAGAAACAGAGTGTCCAGCATGATGAGGACTTCGTGCTGACTTCTAGACCCCACTTAGCCCACAGGAGCGGGGAGTGGGGGAGGTCCTCAAAGAAATTAGAGCTACGGCTCACAGATGAAGGACGAATATGGGTCATCAGGAAACATCCACTCTGTGGAGGGTGCATTCAGCCACAGCATTTCAGCTTCGCGGCATTAGTTATCTATCGCTGTGCAATGAGGTTACCCCAAACTGACCGGCTCAAGGCAGCACACGCGTATTATTTCCCAGTATCTGTGGATCCTGAGTCTGGACACGGGTTATCTGGACCCTCTGTGAACCAGGTGTCGGTCAGGACTGTGTTCTCATCTGCAGACTGAACTGGGGAAAGACTCGCTTCCAAGCTCACATGGTTTTGGACAGCGTTAAGCTCCTCACGGCTGAGGGACACAGCCCTGTTCCTTGCTGGCTGTCAGCTGGAACCTGAGACCATCGTCAGTTGCCCTCAGTTCCTTGTCTCGTGGACCCCCACACAGCTGCTGGCTCGTCAAGCGAGAGGGGGACAGGAGCTGTAACATTCTGTAATGTAGTCACGTGCATCCTGTCACCTTTGCCGTACCCTATCATTTGAAGCAGCTCGTAGGTCCTGGCCCCCCTGGGGAACGAACACCAGCAGGTGGGAATCATGGGGGCCACTCTAGAATCTGCCCGCCATATTGGCCAGTCACTGCGTCAGACTACATGAGCAACGAGCGCAAAATTGAGCTTCCAGATTATCAAGAGTTTGGATTAGGTGTTCAGACAAGATCTGAACCAAATCTGTATAAAACTGCCAGGTCTTTATCTATCACTTCCTAGCTCTTTGACCTTGAACAAGTTACCCAGTGTGTCTGAGGTTCAGTTTCCGCATCTGTAAACTGAGCGGGAGTAGAGGTACTTTGTTATGTCGTAAGGTGTAAATGAGTGAATACGTGAAAATGCTTTCATTAGTCCTAGCGTGGATTTAGTGCTTAAGAAGTATTAGCATTCACACACACACACACACACACACACACACACACACACACACAATACACATGTGCTCTGAACCATGTGCTGTATTTTGCTTATGTCAAAACCGTTCAATTTGAATGCCCTGCTTTACAGTTGGGGACACACACCCCCGAAGCATCCGTGTGACCCGCCAGAACTCTCAGAGCTAGTGAGTGGCTGAAGTAGGTTGGAGAACCTTCCAGACGTCCCCACAACTAGAATGTTCCTGAGTGATCACCTAAGCCTCGGCCCTCTGCCCCCAGCCTGCTTTCATGAGGTCTCCTGTGGGAAGGAAGACAGTGGCCAGGAGGATAAGACTACTTGCTTTGATTTGCTTTACAATTTGGGCTTCTGCATAGTTTTTTGTTTTGGGAGGAAGGGGTTCAGCAGCTGGAAAGGTTTAAGCAAACAAACAAATGATTAAAGGAATAAACACATAGGTGCAGAGCTACTGGCCTCTCCTATCCTTCTCGCCTCACAGAAGAGGAGATCGAGGCTCGGGGAAGAGACAAGCTGGCCTGGGTCTCGGTGCTGCTTGACGCGTGATATCAGGCACAGCACCCGGATCCCGGGCTCCCAGCTGCCATCCCTCGAAGTCCCACCCAGCCTCTCTGCCCATGAACTCCCATGGACAATTTTACCCCGAGTTTGAGTTGGAGAAGTGAAGCCATTTTTAAAACACCCAGTTGACTGGGCTCGCTGTCTCCCTGTCCGAAACAACCACGAACACCACTGGAAATACCAAACTAATGACGCCTCAAGCGGGCATAACTTGAGGAATGGATGTGTGTCATGTTCATCGTGGACTGCATTACTAAGCAGCGGAATGCTAATAAAATGCATGCAATAAATTGCATTTTAAAAGCATCATGGGAGACGGAGATGGCTCTTTTAAGAAACCCTATAAGGAATAGTTTGATAGAGTAAGAAGGAAAAAAAAGCCTTTAACAATGGAATAAAAATCACTCATTTGAGTCTTATAAATCTAGACTGTGGTATATGGGGCTTCCTTCGAGCCTATTGCGTTTTATGTATGTAGCATATGCTTGAACACTCACAGATAAATCAGCTGGGTAAGTATGGCTGGAAAGCAGCGATCAGTTTCCTCTTCCCTAGGTGCTCCCCGTTCCTGCCCCCAAAACATCTACTTCCACCCCGGAAATATCCAAGTGAGAGAGGCCAGGGAGGTTTTGAGAAAGGAGACCAGATCGGCTGGCAGGAGACCTCAATTCTAGCGCTTGGATTTTTAAGCAGTTCAACCTGTCCTTTCTCTTAGCCTCCATTTCTTCATCTATCACATGGAAATACTATTTGCTCAGCTGAATTTAGAAGGCAATGCTGAGGATTGAAACAGATGGCAAATGCAAAAGTCTTGATCAAAAGACAACGAGCCGGGGGCGCCTGGATGGCTCAGTCAGTTAAGCATCCAGCTCTCGGTGTCGGCTCGGGTCACGATCTCACGGATCGTGGGATCGAGCCCCGCGTCGGGCTCCGTGCTGACAGCACCGAGCCTGCTTGGGATTCTCTCTCTCCCTCTCTCTCTCTGCCTTTCTCCTGTTCATGCTCTCTCTCTCTCTCTCTCTCTGCCCCCCCACTCATGCATGCTCTCACTTTCTCTCAAAATAAATAAATAAACTTTTAAAAAAAGGCAATGAGGCAACATGAGCGATGAGACCACCCTCTTGACCCTCATCCCAGGCACAGCCATCATCACATCTTGCAGATTGCACTTGAACGAATCTTCTCTCCCTTCCCCGTGCCATGGTCTGACGAGGGCCTACCCCGCCTTTCACCGGTACTATTCAAACAGGCTCCTCCCTTGTGTCCCAGCATCAAGGTGGCCCCGCCTCCAACCCATTGTAGTTAGCGCTTTTTTTAATGCAACTCTGAATGACTCCCCTTTGTTCACAAGGAAGAAAACCACTCAGTTCCTGCATCAAAGCCCAGCAGAGCCTTCAGGGCTCAGCCCGCCCATGTCTCCACCCTTCTGTGTCATACTTCACACAGCAGCCATACTCAACTTCTCGGGTTCACCACACACGAGATGCTATTCTCCACCTCCAGGCATTTTCCCGCGCTGTTTTCTCTGCCTGTGGCCACTGGTGCTTGTAGGCATCAGCCAAGGAGAGTGAAGTTACTCCACAGTAACAAGCATCCCCTAGATCCCGTTCCGCACGTTCAACGTTGTCTCGGGAGGAGAGGTGGGGAACGTCCGCTCGCTGTCATTAGTCTGCAAGCCAGGCTGTCAGAGGCCTCATCTCAGCTTGTGCCCCTGTGACCACAGCAGCAGGGGGCAGAGAACGTGGCAAACTGCGATTGCCTTTTGACACTTTTCCATTCAGCTCTTATCTCATAGGCCAGAGCAAGTCAAGGGGCTGGGAATGCCATGTCCTCGCCCAGAGAGCAGCCAGCCAGCAATCTTTGAATGAACAGCTATAATATTTTCCACACCTTCGTTATCGCTGTCTGCCTGGTAAACAGATGTGTATCTTTAGGCTCCTCTTAACTGCCTTCTCCTCCAGGAAGCCTTCCTTATTCACACTTCCATCATGGACAGCACTGGACTTGCTCTGGTTTGTTCAGTTTCTTTCTCCTTCAGGGCACTCCTCCAGGGCAAGCACCACGTCCCTAAAGGCCCCAGCACAGAGTCTGGAGAGAGGAAGGAGCCAAGTGTCTCCAAATCAAAGGAACGAATGTTTAGGTAAGTGGTTCCCCAACTGGATTGCCGGGCCCGTGTACCCCAAAGTCTCCTGGGTGGGATGGGGATGGAGGGAGACGTGTGAGAGCTTCTAAGGGATCTGGAGCCAGCCGAGCTTCCCCTCCTCTGTCTGGCAACTCCAAAGACAACCATGGGGGAGGGGGAGAGGGAAAAAAAAAGTTAGAGAGGGAGGGAGCCAAACCATAAGAGACTCTTAAAAACTGAGAACAAACTGAGGGTTGACAGGGAGTGGGAGGGAGGGGAAAGTGGGTCCTGACCCTGCTTAGTTACTTCCCAGCTGTCAATTTTTATCTTTTGTGCTTGCCCAAGGTCTTCTCTACACCCTCTCTACCCCCTTGACCGTTCCCTCCCAGGTAAACCCTGCCTTCCCTGTAAGAATTTTTATAAAATAAAATAACTGCACTTCCCAGCCTCCCTCACGACACTGGAGAAGTGGACGAGACTAGACTCCAATTTACCGACGGACGAAAGAGCACAAGGCAGAGAAAGGACGCGCCCCAGGTCAAACCACTGGCCCACAAGGGAGGGAGTTGGGGTCCGACCCCAAACCTCCGTGACCCGCAGCCCGGGCCACACTGGACGCTGGTCAAAGGGAAGGCTGACACAGGCCTTGCAGAACAGGCTCCGGGCCCCCAGTTACCACGATGCCTTGAGGCCATGCCTGACCCTGCTCCCCGCATCTGCCCTGGTTAACCCTCGAGGCCCTGGGCTCAGCCCCCTGGACTGGAGCTACCAAGCTGACCCCTCGGCCCTACTCCTCACAGAAGACCAGGCTTTGTCTCCACGGGACAATTAGCAGCTACCGTGGGCAGCAGGCAGGATCAAAATGAGAGGCCAGGACGAACCCCAGTTCCTGCTGTGTGACTAGCTAAGGGATCACTGGCTACACAGAGCCTCAATGTCCTCTTTGGGAAAAAAAAAAAGTTAACACTACTTTGGCTTGGCTTAAGGATTCAATGAGTTCATGTACAGAAAACACCAGGTCAGGGCGCCTGGGTGGCTCAGTCGGTTACGCATCCGACTTCGGCTCAGGTCATGATCTCGCGGTTCGTGGGTTCGAGCCCCGTGCCGGGCTCTGGGCTGACAGCTCGGAGCCTGGAGCCCGCGTCGGGTTCTGTGTCTCCCTCTCTCTGTGCCCTTCCCCTGCCCTCTCTCTCTCCTCCTCTCTCCCTCAAAAATAATAAATAAACGTGAAAAAATTAAAAAAGAAAATACTAGGTCAGTATCTGGCATGCATAGGAGCTTAATACATGAGAGTGCCATACGCCTTCACTATAACGTGCTGTCGCTCTGTCCTTGGGGGCAGGGATGGTTGAGAAGAGCGCTCCTCAGTGGGGTCCACGGGCTGCCACCAACCCCCAAACTCCATTTCCCATCTGCAATAAGATAAGGGGCTTGCACCAGACACAGACCCCCTAGTCCTCGGCCTGCCCTGCCCCAGGTCCTTCCCGGGCACAGCCGGGATGCATGCAGGAGGTGCTTAGCGCTGCCTGAGGGTTCTCCTCAGAATTCAGACCTGAAGGAAGCGATGGAGATACAGCACGTCCAGGCGGGGCCGAGGGCATTTCCTCTGCCTGTTGCCCAGCGGTGGGGGAGGGATCTGGGCGCCTGGCCCTTCCGCTGACCTTGATTTCCCTCTGGCTCTGTCTCCTCCACAGCATCTGGCTTCCATCACTGGACAGATGATATTGGGCCCCAGGCTCCTCGACCTCCCAAGGACCCTGAGCATCAATCGGACTTATCAGAATTGCTTATTCCGGCCCGAGTAACGTGCCAAGGAAGATGGGGAAGCAGCCTGGACCCAGTGGGAGGTCAGAGATCAAAGTGAGGACGTGGAACCCTGCCCGGGCCGGGTCCAGCCAGCACCAAGAACTTGGGCCGTCTCAGGCCAGCTCAGCTGTCCCGAAATCCTCCGAAACCTCCTGCCGCCTCCTGCCTCCTCATCCCAGGCTCCTTGCAAGGGCTGAGCCAGCGCTGAGCAAGTCAGATTTGCAACCTTCTTGAAAACAGAAAAGCCCTCAATAAGAGGCAGTTGTTTTCATCATTAGCATTATTATAAAAGAACGGGTGAGCTTGCCTCAGTGCTCAGAATGATCTCTCCAGATCCACACCAGCCTTTCCACTATTTTCTGGAAGGACGAAGAGAAGGGCACGAGCCACTCACTCTGGACTCAGATGTGGAGCTCCAGCTTTAAAGCCCCACCTGCCGAACCCTCTTAGTCGCCGGAAACTGCACCTTGGTGTCCTGAACGTACAGAGGAAGATGATCAAATCCCACAGAGCCCGCAGAAGTCAGGGCCTTGCCAGTGTCTCAGAGCTTCCACATGGCTGAGCTGAACTCAAAGCCAACTTGGGGTAGCCGCCATTTTGTGTCATTCCAAAGCCCAGCACTGGGTTCAGAACACCACACTGTGTGCACAGAGTAGGTGCTCAAACCCAAGTCCCTCAGGAAAAACCTGAATCTGACCACAAATGAACTCAGGAGGCAGATATGTAGTGATACAGGACACCCGAGGAGGGGACCCCAGAGATGCCGTTGCCATACTTGAACTTAACCCAGAGCCCTTGTCCCCAGATGCCCACCACAGTCTCGGGGGAAACCAGCTCCCAGAAGCCACCCACAGCCAGCACCAAAGATGCACTTTAGAATCCAGGGGGCTGAGTTTTAGTTTTAACAGCTTGACCAAGACATAATTTTCACACCATATACTTCACCCAGGAAAACTATGCGACGCGGCAGGTTTTAACGTATTCGGAGCTGTGCAGTCATCACCACGATCAGTTTTAAGAACATTTTTGCCACCCCTAAAAGCACTGGTATGCTTGAGCTATCACTCCACCCCCACCCACCCATCTCTCCCCACCTCAGGGAACGGATAATCTACTTTCATCCCTATTTATTTGCCCATTCTGGACACTTCGTAAAAATGGCCTCATACGGTACGTGGTCCATCGTGACTGGCTCCTTCCACTCCGAGTCACGTCTTCATGATTCTTCCTTGGGTGCACACGCCATGCACACAGTTGTAGCGGGCATCAGCACCTCATCCCTCTTCATGTCCTGATAATATTCCACAGCACGGATGTGCCACATTTTATGCATCCATCATCAGCCGATGGACATTTCAGTTACTCTTACATTTTGACTATTACGAAGAATGCTGTTAGGAACACTCAAGAACAAGTCTTTGTGTGGATATTTATTTCATTTCTCCTGGGTGTACATCTAGGAGTGGAATCGCTGAGTCACGTGTGACTCTGTTTCACCTTTCGCAGAACTGCCACACCGTTTTCCACGGTGGCTGCGCACACCGGCTGTGTGTGACCCCGTCCATTTCTCCTTATCCTGGCCCACACCTGTTACTGTCTGTATTTTCTATCATAATAATCCAACTGGACGTGATGCAGTATCCTGTTGAGGGTTTGCTTTATTTTACCCTCATGATGAAAGATGTTGACTGTCTTTTCATGTGCTTCTTGGCCTTTGTATATCTCTTTTGGAGAAAAATCTGTTTGGATGATTTCCCCACTTCCAAAAGCGAGATGTCTTTTTATTGTCGACTTGTAAGAGTTCTTGATATATTCTAGATGCAAGTACTTTCTAAGATATATATGATTTGCAGATCTGTTCTCCCATCTCATAGGCTATCTTCACTTTCTTAATGACCTTCACCAAGCGCGAAAGTTTTTAATTTTGAAGAAGTCAAAGTGCTTTTGGTTTCCTATCTAAGAATGCTTTGCCTAGGGACACAAAAGCAAAAAATGAACTACTGGGACCTCATCAAGATAAAAAGCTTCTGCACAATGAAGGAAACAATCAGCAAAACTAAAAGGCAACTGACAGAATGGGAGAGGATATTTTCAAATGAAATACCAGATAAAGGGTTAGTATCCAAAACCTGTAAACAACTTATCAAACTCAACACCCAAAAAAACAAATAATTCGGTGAAGAAATGAGCCAAAGACATGAATAGACACTTTTCCAAAGAAGATATCCAGATAACTAGCAGATACATGAAAAGATGCTCAACATCACTCATCATGAGAGAAATACAAATCAAAACCATAATGAAATACCACCTCACACCTGTCAGAATGGCTAAAAGTAACAACTCAGGAAACAGCAGATGTTGGCAAAGATGCGGAGAAAGAGGATCTCTTTTGCACTGCTGGTGGGAATGCAAACTGGTGCGGCCACTCTGGAAAACAGTATGGAGGTTCCTCAAAAAATTAAAAATAGAACTACCCTATGACCCAACAATTGCACTACTAGGTATTTATCCAAAGGATACAGGAGTGCTGATTCAAAGGGGCACATGCGTCCCAATGTTATAGCAGCATTATTGACAATAGCCAAAGTATGGAAAGAGCCCAAATGTCCATCGACTGATGGATGGATAAAGAAAATGTGGTGTGTGCGTATATATATGGAACACACACGCACTTCATTATATATATATGAAATGAAATGAAATCTTGCCATTTGCAACAACATGGATGGAACTAGAGGGTATTATGCAAAATAAGTCAGAGAAAGACAAATAATCACATGATTTCACTCATATGTGGCATTAAGATACAAAACAGATGAACATAAGGGAAGGGAAGCAAAAATAATAGAAAAACAGAGAGGAAGACAAACCGTCAGAGACTCTTAAATACAGAAAAGAAACTGAGGGTTGCGGGCAGGGTGTTGTGTGGGGGGATGGGCTAAACGGGTGATGGGCATTAACAAGGGCATTTGTGGGGATGAGCACTGGGTGTCAAATGTACGTGATGAATCACTAAATTCTACTCCTGAAATCATTATTATACTATATGTTAACTAACTTGGATTTAAATTTTAAAAAAGGAAGGAAGGAAGGAAGGAAGGAAGGAAGGAAGGAAGGAAGGAAGGGACAGAGAGAGAGAAAGAGAGAGAGAGAAAGAGAGAGAAAGCAAGCAAGCAAGCAAGCTTTGCTTAAACTAAGGTCATGAAGATTTACTCCTATATTTCATTCTAAGACTTTTAGAGTTCCAACTCTTATATTTAAGTCTATCATCCACTTTGAGACAATTCTTATGTAGGATGTGAACAATGGGATACAACTTTCTACCTTTGCGTGTCGACATCCACTTGCCCCAGCATCTTTCATTGAAAAGAAAATTCTTTCCTCACCAAAGCATCTTAGAACACTTGTTGACAATCCTTTGACCAAAAATGTGAGGATTTAACTGTGGGCTCTCACTTCTATCCTTGTTTATCCTTGTACCAGAACCACTTTGTCTTAAATTCTACAGGTTTGTAGTGTTGAGGAATTAGACAAGCCCAGTAGGCTGAGGTGTCTCAAATGACTTGGGAGCCTCCAATGTGCAAACCAAAACCTATGGTACAGCCAGTACACTCAAGTCCAAGAAAATGAAACCAAAGAACAACTGATCGCAGTCCACTAGACGTTCCCAAATGCGGCAACTGCTCAAGCGATTGCCAGTCACATAACTTGCTTGCTCTCTTCCATGCCTTCTCTGTAAAAACCCTCCCCTAGCTCCTGTCCAACCACTTTCTGTGGGGTGCCCCACCCAATTGGAATTGATGTTTGTCCAAAGAAACTCTTGAAAATTTTAATGTGCCTCAGTTTATCTTTCAACGGCAGCAACCTTTGAAATTGAGAAATGTGAGTTATCTAACTTTGTTCTTTTTTTTTCTACTTTGTTTTTGCTGTGTTGGATCCCTTGAATTTCCATATCAATTTTACCATCAGCTTGTCAATGTCTGTAGCAAAGTCAGCTGGGATTGTGTTGAATGTATAGATTGATTTGAGGTGCGTTGCCATGTTAACAATATTAACTCTTCTGATCCTTGAATGTAGATTCTCTTCCCATATGTTTAGGTTTTCTTTGATTCCTTTCAACAATATTTTGTAGTTCTCGGAGTGTAAGTTTTGTACTGATTTTGTCAAATTTATTCCTAGGTAGTTTATCCTTTTTGATGCTATCGTACATGGAATTGCTTTCCTAATTTCATTTCTGGAATGTTCATGGCTAGTGTAGAGAAACGCAGGCTTCCCCCACTATCTGCAAGCAGAGTGTTCCAATGAAAACCTTCAGTAAGCCAAAATGGTGCAAAGCAAGGAAGCGATCACCATTAATTTATATGGAAAAACTTCGGAGCATCCCCAGACCCCAAAAACAACCCTCCTGGGCTTTTCTGATCGCTTAGGACCCATGTTGCTAAAGAATGCCCAAAGTAAATGGAGATGAAGCACCAATACAGACACAGGTCAAAACTCTGGGGCTTGATGCAGAAGTACTTAGTGTAGTTCCCGGGAACAGTGCTGGCTGGTGCTGCTCTCAGAGTTCGGGGTGCCCTGCCTCCATAGGGGCTTGCTGCTTTTTCCATAAAAGTGAAAATCCTCTTGAGCTTTCTTTCCGTTACCAAAATCCGTACCAATGTAGGTCTTTCATGAAAGCAAAGTGGTGTACTGTGAGCTTTTGAAAAGCGAGGGATACCTGTGCAATCAATCTTTTATATTAATCATACACTAGGCAAACCTGAAGCCATTTATTACTTCTTATAGTTTTTTAGTGGATTAATTAGGATTTTTATTTCCAAGTCATGTCATCTGCCAAAAGAGATGGTTTTCTATCTTTCTTTGCAATCTGAATCTTTTTCTTTTTTTTTTTTTTTCGCCTAATTATCCTTGCTAGAGCCTCCAATACTATGTTGAATAGAAATGGTACAAATAGGCACCCTTGTCTTGTTTCTGGTCGTGAGGGGAACACTTTCACCTTTCACCATTAAGTATGTTAGCTGTGGGTTTTTTTGTAGATGACAAAATTCTATTTCTGGTTTGTTGAGCGTTTTGATAATGAAGGGGTTTGGGCTTTTGTCAAATGCTTTTTCTGCATCTATTAAAGATGACTGCGTGGGTTTTGTCCATCAAATCGTCTCCAGATGTTGACAAATGTCCCCAGAGGGGCAGGGGGCAGAAATCAACCCCAACTGAGAACCAGTGTCTCCGAAGACAACGGTGAGAATTCAGTGTTAGGGCGCCCACTGCCTACTCCACCATCTGGGACATAATAGACACACAGTGGAAAGTGGGCTGTTTTGACGATTATCCTTCCCCGGGATGCTAGGCAGGGCCTGGAGGGAAGTGTGTGTTTAATCAGGAGCTGCCCAGATGCCTGAGGGGGCTCCTTTGGGCCTTCGGCTATAGAAGCCTCACTGCTAGCCCAGATGACTCCAGACCCTGGATGACTCCAGACCCAGTGGAGACAAGTGGATTCGACCACCCACTTTGGCTTTCCGTTAAGGCCAAATTCTGCCAGGTCCTCCCCAAGGCCTGGTAAGAAAAAACCGAGACGGGCACTGCATGTTTGTGAAGCCACTGCTGGCTCAGCAGCCCTTAGCTCTGGCCTGCCCTGGTGTTGGCTCAAAGGGGCTGGCTGATGGGCTCAACCCTGATGTTTGCAGTGTCCTTCACTGGGAAGGGCTGGACCCCCGAGCATGGCAGCAAGAAAGCTCGGAGGCGGAATTTATCCAAACCTTAGATGCCAGGTGCTTTAAATGCAGCATCGCTGGTCCTCAAAGCAACCTTCGGAGGGGCCATTTATGACCGTTTTATTGATAAAAAAAACAACTGAGGATCCTGGAGGCCAGGTGAGGCCATAACAATAAATGACAGTGTGGGTAGTTAGAACCAACAGTCTTAATCCAATGCCTATAACATAACCACCACTCAACCACGTTGAATCACATGCACACACACACACACCACACCATATACTATGTAGGCACCCACACCACACATCACATGCACACACAGACACACATCGCACCCCCCCCACACACACACATGCTGCATACATCACGTTCGCACATGCGCGCACACATCTGCCGCTTCCCGGAAGTCTCTAACTCACGTCTTCTTGAGAGGCAGACCGGACAGGGTGTCCAGGCATCTCATGTTTAAACGGTGGCATTTGCAGACCTCTGTGTTCACCTACAGGTGCTCCCCCTCTGAATCCCTGTGTCTGACTCCGAACGGGGGCGTCCTGGGCCAGGGGAGAAGAAGGGGGCTCAGTCGGTCTCTGAGCAGGGGAGGCGCGAGCCAGGAAGGGAGGGCAGCTGCATGCACAGGACAGAGATGTGAAAGGGCAAGTGGCCGTCCACTCACTCCTGCAGTCCTCTGCCTACATCGATATTCGTTGAACGCCCACCATACCCTGGGGGTGCAGAGTAAGAGAAGACAAAGCCTCTGCCCTCAGGGAGCTCTTGGGACGATGGGGACCCAGATGCCACAACTCAGCAGGAGACGATCTTCCAGGGTGACCGTGCGCCCGCGCTGTTCCAGCACGTGCCCAGCAGAGTCAGGGCTTTCCTCCCCACCAGCTCACGGGGCAGTGCCCGGGGCTCACGAGGCAGTGCCCGGGCACCTTGCGGTTGCACCTCGCCTCTGCCAGGGGCCCCCGGGCCCACACGCCAAGCCCCGCAGGCATCTGGTGGAAAGGGTCACAGTCGTGTGCCCGGTGCTTCCTTTCCAAGGCCTGGCACGCAGCAGGTAGCAGCCGCTGAAGCATTTCACGCGGGAAAGAGAACCGGTCGCAGCCGGAAAGGGGGCTCTGCCCACAGGGTGGAGGGTGGGTTACAAGAGTCCACACTCACACTGCCGGCAATGAGGCAGGCAGAGAAAGTGCTGCTCGTGGGAGCGGACTTGGGCAGTGGGTGTGCACAAGGGCAGGGCTGTTTTAGAGAGATCTCTGGGGGTCGGAGGGCAAGCAGCCTGGTCTCTCCTGGAGGCAAAGGCCGCCTGCTCTGTGCCCCTGTGACTGAGGTTCTCTGCTTTCGGAGAGGACGGAAGGAAGGAGTAATCAAACGTGCAGCTTTGCCTCTCTCTCTCTCTCTCTCTCTCTCTCTCTCTCTCGGAAATCAATAGAAATGGACGCACCCAAGCGTGGGTGACTGCATGAATGGAGAGACGAGTTACAGGTGCTTCAGTGTCAGAGCTAAAAAAGATATTAAAGGGCACCGGGTCCCAGGCTTCCCCACCGAGCCCCCTTGCCTGCTCACACCCGGCAGCTTGGCATTTATCTGTTGCCCGGGAGCCCGTTGTGTGAGCAAACTGCTTAGAAGGGGTTTTATTAACGCATAGGTCCTCTGACCTTCTCATCCCACGAAGAGATAACGCGACCCGAAGCATCCCGGGCCACGCACATATTCAAATCGACCTGTTTCTAAGGAACACCCCGGCCCGACTCTGTGCTGTCAGGCTGGGGGCTGCAGAGAGGCGGTGGTGAATAAAACATCTCCCCTATCCTCCCGGATCCCGCAGTCCAGTCAAAGATCTGGAACGCGTGGACTCATCACTAGGACGCGGGAAGGAAGCGGCAAGAGGTTTCATAACAAAAGCCAATGCTGGTAAAGGGCGTAAAACGATTCAGTTCCTGTTCTGACACTTTGCCTCGCACCAGCGTGCAGCGGAATGTTATTTTCACCCTTCTTTTGCTGCTCAGGAAAATGAGACTCTTATCTGAGATTTTGGAGGTCTCGGTGATGGAGCTGAGGTGGGACCCAGGGAACCCAGCCCCGGGACCTGCTTCTGTGATCAGTGGGCTTTCCCACTACATGGCAAACTGACGTTTACGTTTACAGAACGCTCGTTCTGTGCCAACCACACTTCCGCATGTTCCGTCTTCAAGGTCCCTCTAGGAGGGAAAGTAGCAATACAGCCTCGTGAGTTGCAGTCCCGCTTCACGGGACCAGTTTCCAGTCCCAGCACTCATGAGGCATGTACCACTGGCCAAGTTTGTAACCTCCCCGTGCCTCAGTTGTCTCATCTGTAGTAAGGGAATAATAACACGCCAATGCTGAAGACTATTGCAAAGATCAAGTGAGTTAAGGCACGCGAGGCAGGTACAGAGGGCGAGTTTTTGTCACGGAGGGGAAAGCGAGCCTGACAAGGGCTGATTGAATTACCGCCGTTTCACAGCGGGCAGGTGGCGAAGCCTACATTTCTGCTCGGCTACAATACTATGGTTTTAACCCATCTTGCAGACCAGAAGCCCATCTAATGGATGAGTGAGTGAGCGAGCGAGCGAGCGAGCGAACGAAGAAGCTAAAAATAATTAGTTGGCAACCCTTACGGCCTGGACGATTTCACATTTGTTACTCCCCTTGACAATTAACTGCGTGAAGGTTAAGCGCGAGCATCCTTTTCAGAGATGAAAAAAAAGAGAGAGAGAGAGAAAAAAAACCAGACTGATTCTTATCTGAAATTGTGTGCGTTCATCTCTGCGTTTAGGCTTCACGTCATTTGACTTCCAACCATTTAGGGTGAGCAATACATTCTGGGCGGATGGGCATAGGTGGTGAGAGTCATCTGACCTGTTCTGCGGCTCGACGTAACCTGCACAGTCAATGGTGAGGCGAGCCCATCGCAGCGGCCGGTGGCTGGGAAATCAAGCAGGAGCCCATGGCTCCCTCCAGCTCGGATTGTGGAATATTCATCTCCCCCGTTAATGGACCACGGCTGCCGGATCCAGGGAGCCCCGGAGCTGCCCAAGACGATCTGGTTCCAAGAAAAGCAATTCTGCGTCTGAAGAGTTGGCTCAGCCCTGACTTGCACCTGGAATTAGGGAAGACGCTTTTCGGAGGACAGATTTAAGTTGTCCACTGGGCGGGAGGGGGTTCTTGAACAGGAGCTCTGCCAATGTCGGCCCATTAAATGGACCATCCTTAATGCGTCCGCTCGTTCTGGGGGCATTCACCGGCCAGCTGTGCGTTCCGGGCTCTGATGGAGAATCTGACCGTCCTGGAGGATCCCCAAGCCCTGAGCCCCTTCCCACACCAGCCACTGCCCTCCCCTCCATCACCACCATGCGTGACGGGGAAATGAAAACCACCACAGGGGCCGAGCACTTTCTCTCTCTCCGCACCTGCTCTCCCTCTTGGGTCTCAGACCCTCAGGGGAGAGTGTCGGGAGCTCCCTTTCTTTACACTGTTACACACGTGACCAAAACATATGGCCAGCCTGTGAAGGTCAAAGACAACAGACACCTCAGAAACCATTCGTCCAGAGGCTCTCGGCCCCCGTGCGTGCCATGGACCCCCGTCCACTGCCTGAAACACCTGTGGACCCCTACCCATAAAATAAAATGCACAGGATCAAAGAGAGGCCAATTATATTGCAATACAGCTGTCAAAGTAGTTTACCAACAAATAGTAACACAGGGGCTCCCCCGGCACCGTATTCTACAACCAGGGCCGGCGGGGGGCGTCTGGGAAGGACCGCCTCCTTGAAGGACTGGATTACCAAGCCGTGAGAGAGTCGCGGGCACTGCCCGCAAAAATAAAAGATGCATTGAAATAAAATAAAGGTGAAATATAAAATGCATGAAATGCATTTACAAAATGAAAATAAAGATGCATTTCTGTTCCCATCTGTATGGGCTGAGCGGTGACCCCCAAAGAGATACATCCACGTCCCAATGTCGGGACCCGGTGCCGGTGACCTTGTTTGGATAAAGAGTCTTTGCAGACGCAGTTAAGCTAAGGATCTCAAGATGAGACCGTCTGGGATCACGTGGGTGGGGCCCTAGACCCAGTGACATGTGTCGTTGAGAGAGACAGAGGACAACAGTGGAGAAAGAGGGCGACCGCGTCAAGAGGGAGGCGGTGTGACGGCGAGGGAAGTGGTGTGGCCGCCAGCCAAGGAACACCCGAAGCCACCAGGCCCTTGGGGGGAGAGCCACGGGCACACCGCACCCGGATTCCAGGCTTCTCGGCCCAGGACCGTGTGAGAAGTTGTGTGCCAGCCAGTGCGTGGTAGTCTGTTACCGCAGTTCTAGGAAACCGAGATGCCGTCTAAGGTCATGGACATGCGGTTTCTAGAAGGACCCCCTCTCTCATATAGCTCCGGCATGCATTCATCTACCACATTCCCGTGGGACAGGCACACCGGTTAACACTGCCTCAGTCCCTGCCCTCAGGGAGCTTGCATTCCAAAGTGGGAAGCACAGTGGGCCCCAGAAAATAAGCAACGGAATGTTTGATAAACATAATGTCGGCGAGTTATAAGCGCCTCAGAGAAAATGAAACAGGGTGATGCATGACGAGTAACTAAGGAAGTACTCTAGACTGGGTGGTCGGGGGAGGCCTTGCTAAAAAGATGACAATTCAGCCGAGATTTAAATGATAGGAAGCCAAGGACAAAGGTGGAGGGAGGCACGGTCCCACAGAAGGAATGTGCAAAGGCCCTGAGGCTGGGACAAGCTTGGTAAGTTTAATGAGGAGAAGGACTGAACAGCTGGGCTGGAGAGCGGGGCAGGGGAAGATCACTGGGCCTTAGTCTGGGTCCTAACGGATGCTGACGTGGGGATTGGCACACGGCAGGGTTACTGGGACCACAGCTTGGAAGGGAAGCGGGATTTTAGGAGAGGGGCCTAAATCCCAAAAGGCCACAGTGGGCCCTGTAGGGAGCTCTGGAGCGGGGACGCACCCGCGGAGTTGTTGTGTCTCCAGGCCAGGTGGCCAGGGCTGATGTCCTGCACGGACCAGCTGCCAGCTGCTGACTGATCCCAGGGAGGGGAGTGTGGCCACGGCTGAGCCGCAAGCTGCCAGCAGTCCCGGCAGCTGGGGGACAGTGACTTGCTTCTGCGGGAGGCTCAGACACCGCAGCAAGGAGTTTGGGCTTAACAGCTTCACGTGTGTTTAAAATAAAGCTCAGAGAGGGCAATGAGCTTTTCTGATATCACACAGCAGGCTGGAGACCAAGCCGGGTTTAAGTGCCTCGCTTCCTGAAAATAATTCCTTCCCCCTCTCCTCCTCAGGCCATAATATAATATTTTGCTCCACAATCTGATGCTCAGAGCTTCCCAAGGCAAGGCCCCTTCTCTGCGTGCAATTAGCTGCGTCCGAGGAATTGTGCTGATCAGCCTCTCCTTTCGACCCCTTTGATAAAAAATCACCAGGAGACAGATAACCGGGCCTGGGTGATTTCTTTCTCTTCCGCAGATAACACCCTCCAGGGGCCTGAGGCACCTTCTCCAAGGAGAAACGACATCCTCCGCACGTTTCGGATTCCAGGCCACCCAGCGATGGCCAGTGGGTCCCAGTAATGCTGTCGTTGTCATAAACTCGAGGGCAGCTAGCGGGCACGAGCCGGTGCCTCGAAGAGCCTGGAAGCAGGGCAGACGGGAGTTAAGCAGTCCCCGAGAAAGGCCATGTCAGAGCTCACCTCCGCTTTCCAGAACATCTTGATTCTTCCAACTCATTCCTTGATTCCTCTTTTCAGACAACACACACATGCTTAGGGTCGGGGTCACCGTCTCGCTCGGGTTCTCGCGAGGCTCTCGGAGGTTGGAGGCACCTTGTGCCGTCCTCCTTCCTCTCTGCCTGCCGGCCGCGTTGCCTTGGGTGAGTCACCCAACCTCCTGAGTCACGCCCACGGAACTGAGGCGACAACTCTGGCTCACATCTGTCCTGAGGACAAAGGGACGCTGTGCATACGTGTGCCTCCCAGACTCTGAGCAGGGCGTCCCTTTCTGTAAGAGCCGCGGGAGAGACAGAATGTGAGCCGTCCTAACACGGCACAGGCCGGGGGACGGGTGCGCTCCTGGGATCCCGGCTTCGTGCGGCAGCTGACATCTCTCTGTGTCCAGAAGCGAGTGCGATCCAGCCTTCCCGGAATCTGGTTCTGCCACAGGCTTGCTGCCTGACTCCCGGCAGATGACTTTCCTTCCCTCCAGCTGGTGGCTTCTTCCCCCCCTAGAACGAAAGCTGTCTGGCCTGTGTGCCTGCAAGGTCCGTGGTTGCAGTCAAGGACTCGAGCCTGGAGAGGTGGCCGCAAGCTTCCTGAGGTCTCCTGAGGCTGACACTTGCTTCCCTTCCAGCTGCCACTGTCTGGTCCAGGGACGCTTGTCAGGGCTCAGGGTCCAGACCACTCCTTCCCAAAGTCCCTGCCCGGAACCCCTCAGGAACGCCAAGGCAAACCACGGGAGCTTGAATTTCCTTCATTTTCAGCACATCCTTCACCTGCAGCGGTGAACCCATCTGTGATCACTTTTGCTCCATCAGGGCTAAGGTGCTGGAAAGGAGACGGTTCGTAAACAGAAGAAACGCCGAACACTCTCGCGTGGACCAGCACCCCGCGAAGGCGGGTTTGGGGGTGGGAGAGACTTGGTCGCGGGTCTGCAGGGAGATGTGGCCGTCCCCAGCTGTGAGCGGCAAGCAAGCAGTGGGGGATGCTCCAAACGAGGCAGGATCTGCTGAATGCTGGAGACGGGGTCCTGTGGGAGCGGTTCCTGGAACAAGCGGGGGTCGACGGGGAGCTGCTTTGCGGTTCGACTGTGACCATTGTCCTCACGGGGGTGACTGTGGCAGGCAGCTTCTCACCAGCCTCAGCCGTCACCGCTCTCCCCTGGTTCCCGCTCGGCCGCTTTGTAACCGCATGGTCTGCCGTAGAACAAGGTCACTCCTCCACCCCGGGGACACTCCGCGGGGGGTGAGGCGGGGGTGACCTCGGCCGTGTCGCTGGCCCAGAGCAGTCACAGGTGCTCTGCGGAATCTTTCCTAACTGCACGCAGGATTCCAGAAGGGGGCTGCGGGCATTCACATCTGCTCCTTGAGGCCTATACAGGTTGGCACTAAACGTTTGGGAAATGATTTTTCAAGGCATCCTTTTCTTCACTACCTTTTGGCAAGTTGGAATACATTATGGCACAAGCTGGCCTGGGGCAAAGCAGGAATGTGAATAGATACCCTTTCTGGCCACATCAGATAACTCCTGTAAAGGGGAGGGGCCGGGCAAGAGTTCTTCTCAGAAGAAAAGACTCCCTGTGGCCTCAGCTTAGCTCGGCTGGTGGGGGAGGGGTGGGGGGGGGGCGTCCAGAGGCCATTGGAAGCAGCAGTGAACGCGCATCAGATCCCATCGTCTCCAACACCAGCAGCACGCACCCCTGCACGTCCCACGGCCTCCCTGATGAGGCCACCCTCATCAGAGGCAGGATCCTAAGGCAAGGATGAGATGTGGGCCTTGGTGGGAGCAGGGACTTCAGAGGAACCCCAGAACATGCTCAAAGCAGGACGCGGCTCCAGCATGTACGTGGCCGCGTGTACGAGGAGTCTCCTTTCCGCTGCTCCAGGCTCGGCGGTGAGACCCACAAGCTCTACCCCTGCCCACACTCTCATTTAAGCTAGCGCACGTCTGCAGCGTGAATGGTGCCCCTTTAGGGCTGGCAACCTTGTGCAGCGTGCAGACCGAGCAACCGTACCTGGCAAGCACGGGTAGAAGCGTTTCCTCCACAAAGATGAGGGTGAGAGCCGTGGAGGAGGATGAGATCAGCAGTCAGAGGAGAAGAGCGCAACGAGGTTCACTCACATGTGGGTCCCCCTTTAATTTATTCAGGTATTGCCCACCGGTTCCATAATTCAAAATCCCACATTGACTTCCTGCGTGAGTCCGAGCTCTGAATCAAGGGCTAGAGTCCCAGACACAACCCCGCCATGTCCTTTTCAGGAGACCGTGGCGTGTAGCACCGGAGAAGGTCTTTTGCAGAGAATATTTGCCAGGCGTGTTTGCGTCCTTGTCCCTCGCTTGCTGTCCTGAAACAAATGTATGAAGAGCTCCTCCACGTTCTCCCTGACAGAACGCTGCCCGCACTCAGGATACATTTCCGAGGCGGGTCTCGCAACACCAGCAGATTATCGCCAAAGAGAGGATTCTGGAAAATGTGCCCCTGTGGGTAGTGATTTTGGCTGCTTTGTCCCCCTCGTATCCCTGGGGCCCTAGAACAAGAACCACAGCGTATTTGGCACTCGATGGGCCTTTGTGGAACGAATGGCGGGAAGCTACCTTCTGCTCTGCTGGAGGTTCCAGCCATGAGGAAGGGAAGCCCCGAGCAGGACCAAAGCGGCGCGACCTGGGAAGGTAGCGTTCCTTCCCCGCAGCTGTGAAAACCTCCCAACCTCCTCCAGGAGGCAGCTTGGAGGCCCCGTCTTCCCTGAGAAAACGCTGGCTTCGTCCGGACCAGAATCTGTGTTTTCCCAGCATCAAGCACGTTTGTGACGCTCCTGGATTCTGTCCGAAATCCCCGAGGAGACGATTCTGCCCGAAATCCCCGAGGAGACGATTCTGCCCGAAATCCCCGAGGAGACGGACCTCGGGATGGGGTTCCCAGCTGCAGGGCCCCTCACTTCAGCTGAGCTGGACAAACGCAGGCGGACTCGTGTCCAGTCCCACGGCCCGAGCCCCCGGGAGCCACGTGACTGAGGACGATGGTGCGTGTGCAAGACAGATGGGGAGCAGCGTGGGGGAGGACAGGGAACGAGTGACCGTCTGCGAATGAAACGTACTGGTTACTGGGGTAAAAGATTAACATCCCATATTCTTTTCTTATTTATATTTTTTTTAGAGAGAGAGTGAGAGCGTGCATGACTGGAAGAGAGGGGCAGAGAGAGAGAGAGAGAGAGAGAGAGAGAGAGAGAGAATCTCAAGCAGGCTCTATGATCAGCGTGGACCTCGCCATGGGTCTTGATCCCACAATCCTGGGACGATGCCCCAAGCCCAAATCAAAATCAGACGCTCCATTGACAGCCACCCGGGCGCCCCCAAATCCCATACTCTTAATTCATTTGACTCAAGCTGCCCACAAGCCAAACCCCAGCAGCCAGTATCTATACCTGGACGCTTCAGTCATTTGAGTCAATACACTTCTTTTTCAAGCCAGAGAAGAGTTGCGTTTTCTGTTTCTTGCAGCCCGAACCGGCTCCGAGGTGGCAGGCGGACGCTTCTCACCTGGATGAGACCGACTGTTGGCTGATTGTCTCCTTGCTGTTGCCTTTGACCTTGTCTTACTCTTTGAGATGCAGCCCTGAGTGATGACCCCATAGGACCAGTATCAGGTATGAGCCCACGCTTTGCAGGGGGGACGGAGGGCATCTCAATGTACAGTCTCCAAATGAGGAAGTGTTTTCCAAAAAGGAATTCAGTTCGCTGTCAGCCAACGTGACCGTTAAAATAAAAAGATTACTAAAGGCGCGCCTGAGTGGCTCAGTCGGTTGAGCGTCCGACTTCGGCTCAGGTCACGGTCTCGCGGTCCGTGAGTTCAAGGCCCGCGTCGGGCTCTGTGCTGACAGCTCAGAGCCTGGAGCCTGCTTTCAGTTCTGTGTCTCCCTCTCTCTCTGCCCCTCCCCGATTTGTGCTCTGTCTCTCTCTCTCTCTCAAAAATGAGTAAACATTTCAAAAGAATTGTTTTTAATTATTGCAACAGAATGGACAAATCTGGTTTCCACTCCTGACCCTTCCAGACTGCCCTTCCCTACAGTAGGTACAGCCAATCTTTGCCCCCTCTCAGCTTGGACACAGAGGCGTCTGTTGACTTATCTGCTGAGTCTCCCTGTGCATACAGCGTCTGCTTCATATCTGAGTCCCCTTTCTGGCAATGCCCTCCAGCTATTCCTGCCAGGCCTTGCACATTCCTAGTCCCAGGAATGTGCCTCTTATCGCCGCCCTGTCCATCAGTCAAGGCTAACAGCAGCAGCGGCTTTCCTGCATAACCAGGGTCTGGTGCAATCCCCCGGGGGGAAGCGGATGAGCCGTGGGCCTCGCGCCCTTCTGTTTCTAAGCTCAGGGCTCACTGTCGCTGGAGATCCAGGTTTTCTGAGGCAAACGCTCAAGGGCCCTGCGGCCCAGCGTGCAGAAGGCCCAGCAGCGAAGCTTCTTGGTCTGAGCGGTGGCTCTGCCTTGTGCCCTCTGGACTCGAAGTGTCCCGCGTGCCACCTCCCTCCAAGTTCCTTGTGCCACTCGGACCCTGCACGTGGACACCTAACCCGGATGCTGACCTCGGAGCTCTGTGAGGCCTCCGGACAGTCTCTTCCTCCCCCTGGGTTTCTCTTTACCTGCCCAGCCACTTCCTATCCAAGGTAGGCGTCCCGTCCACAATTGCCCCGGCACGCGCCCTTTCTGCCTCTGCTGGCGCACGCGCAGGGACAGGGCTCTCCCTTGCTCACCGGCGGCCTGTTCCATCACGGGAGGTCTCTAAAGCTGCGGCCTCCAGGGGTGCACGCTGAGCAGAGGTCGGCACAGTACGATCTCCATTCCCTCCACGGCCACGTCTTCCCCGAGGGCTCCGAGTGTGGCTGCGAGGGCCCGGGTCACGCCTGTCCTTCCACAAACAAAGCCTCAGACGGTGGGCGCCTGATCCGTCTCCCAGCCAGGCCTCTCCCATCTGTTATAAGGGCAATAGACCTTTTTTTTTTTTTTTTAAGTCCGCATATGGGGTTTGACATTGATCCCTGTGAAATCCCGGGGACATTCTTGTTCACGGAGTTTGTTTTTGCTCTTCTTTGGGGCTGTCCGTTGACAGACAGACGGAGGCCGCAGAGAGAGGGTTTGGGATTCCCAAAGAGAATGGCCACCCCACTCCCGTGGTGCCGCGTGCGGCGGGAGTCAGACGGACCTGGCTTTACGGCTTGTTGCAGTTTAGTGGCTGGGTGACCTCGGGAAGCTTTCTTCAACTGTCTGAGCCTCCATTTCCTCAACTTAACATCTACTTGTTTTGTGAACGCTCTGAGGGTTCGGTCAATGAAGGCACAGTCTCTGAAGGACTTTCCGCCTTGCCGGGCTCGGGGCGAGTGACCACCCAAAGGCTGTCATTACCCCGTGTGTGATCTCCCGGAGAGGATTGCAGGCGTGTGAAAATACTTTGCCAAGCTCCGTAAGCCTTGCCCTTCTGGACGCCACTGCCCCAGCGTGGTCTCCCTGAGGAAAGTGAGCGGGAGGTAGGCGAGGAGCTTGAACCCCGGGCTCTGGTGAGCCGCCCGCGACGGAGTCCGTGGGGACGCTGAGAGAGCTACGTGGTTTTGTGCTCGTGCCTAGTCTTGCACGCAGGCAAGGAAGCCAAAGCTTCCAAAGGTGAAGGGCTTTGGGACTTGAGGTGTGAGCTTTCGGGCTGCATCTCACGCCAAACAGCCCATCGGCTTGGCCTTTGGACCCAAGCAGACCCAAGTTCAAATTCAAGTCCCACCACAAGACTCAGGTTCTTTTCCCACTTGGATGGGCTCCTTCTATCTCCCCATCTCTGATTCTTCTTTGATGAGTTCTGTGTCCCTCTCTTTATATATATAGGTTTAGTTTAGAGAGAGAGCACTCACAAGTGGGGAAGAGGGGCAGAGGGAATCAAAGAGAGAATGTCAAGCAGGCTCTGCGATCGGCCAACATGGGGTTCGATCTCACAGCCCTGGGACCATGACCTGAGCTGAAATCAAGACTCGGGCGCTCGACCGACTGAGCCACCCAGGCGCCCCTCCCTCTGTTTTAAAGAATCCAGTTCAGGGGCGCCTGGGTGGCGCAGTCGGTGAAGCGTCCGACTTCAGCCAGGTCACGATCTCGCGGTCCGTGAGTTCGAGCCCCGCGTCGGGCTCTGGGCTGATGGCTCGGAGCCTGGAGCCTGTTTCCGATTCTGTGTCTCCCTCTCTCTCTGCCGTTCCCCCGTTCATGCTCTGTCTCTCTCTGTCCCAAAAATAAATTAAAAACGTTGAAAAAAAAATTAAAAAAAAAAAAAAAAGAATCCAGTTCAAGCAGCTTCGCCCAGAAACTCACGGAGACCCCTCTGAGCAGGCTGGTGGGCTACTTTCTCTGCTGTCCCCAAACGGCCACCAGCCACCCAGAATTGAAAGGGCCTGTTCAATGTCCGTCTTCCTGACCACCCGTGGGCACCTTGAAGGGAGGGACAGGGGTTTATTCGTCTGTGTCTCCAGTGCCTGGACCGACTCCTGAAACCACAAAGTGTGCCGCACATATTTGCCGAGCTAATTACTTAAAACTGAAAACAGAATCAGCACCAACGGGCCGGGGGTTCAGGACAGTCATGGACTGAAGCAGGAAGGAGAGGGAACAGGAAGTGGGCGATTTCCTGGACCTGGTGGGCCGGGAGGAACCCTGGACCGGGGGAACGCCTGCGTTCCAGCCCAGGCCCAGCCTCCCACCGCTTGGCCCTCGCAGAAGTCAGCCCCGCACCTTGGCCCGGATCACGGCCTCCCTCCCCTGCGTAGGGCTGCCCCGGATCATTCCAAGCTCGCATCTGACGCACTCCGCGCACAAAGGCCGTTGCGTCGACTAAGGTCAGGCTGTGAACCCCCACCTTCCTTCTGAGCTCAGGGTCGGGCCTGCTGGCAAGGACAGAGCCAGACTGTCGTCTCCCCAGATGAGACTGTAACTGGCCACACGGTGAAAGACAAAGAAGAGAGCCGTTTCTGAAAAATATACGTGCCTCCCGATCCAGCCTTATTACCGGCGGGTTTTCTGTCTCATTTGTTTGCCTCCGAGTGATTTGAGGCGTTCACTCTGCATCAGCAACACTTACAAGAAATATGAGACGAAATAAATTTGCCACAGACATTATACACCATGCTGCAGTAATTACAAACCCACTGTCCTGAAAGCAGCCTGACGGGGCTGAAATACATGAATGCATAATGCTTGGGAGGGGAAGGGAAAAGGAAGAGGAAGAGGGGGCGGGAAGGCAGGAGAGAGTGAAAATGGGTAGCATTTGGCATCAGCGATCTGTGTGCCAAACATCGAGCCCGGCCCCTCACCGGCTCCAGCCCACTTAATCCTTTCGGGCTTCCCGTGAAGCAAGCTTGTCGTGAACTCGGGGTTATAGAGGGGAGAGTGAGGTGAACAGCGGGAACACGGGCCAGCAGCGGAGCAGCACTCTGAGACGTGAGTCAAGGTACCCTGCAGAGCCTCCAAAAGGTGCCACACGCAGAGCACCGGGGACTTGCGAGGCGGGAGCAAGGCTGCAGGTTGGGACTTCTGGGAAGTCTGCACACGCAGACCGATGCCCCCTCCACCCCTGCACAGCCCCACAGACCACCAGAGCCTTGGGTCTTTGGACCTTCCTCTCCGTGTCCTCCAATTGGGCCATTTGTGTCCTTCTGTCTTCTCGTTCACTGATGCTTTCTTCTGCCACCTCCAGTCTGTTGTTAACTCTATCCAGTGAACTTTTGGGGTGCCTGGGTGGCTCTGTTAAGCATCGGGCTCCTAATCTCAGCTCAGGTCATGATCTCACGGTTTGTGAGTTCGAACCCTGCCTCGGGCTCTGAGCTGACAGCAGGGAGCCTGTTTGGGATTTTCTCTCTCTTTCTCTCTCTCTCTCTCTGACCCTCCCCCACTCGCTCTCTCTCTCAAAATAAGTACACTTTAAAACAATAAAGAAAATTAGTCTCTTCGGGGAACTTTTGGTTTCTATTCATTCTTTTCAGTTCTAGAATTTCCACTCAATTCGTCAGGGTTTACGTTTTTTTGTTAAAACTTTCCGCCTGCTCACTCATTAAAATCTACTTTTCCTTTACGTCAACGTATTTACAGGGATCATTTGAAAGTCTTCGCTAAGCATACCGCATACACTATCTTGGGTTTGGGTATCTCTTAACTGTGTTTGTTTTGTTTTGTTTCATTTTTTACTATGGCTTACATTTTCCTGGTTATTTTTTTTTTAATGTCCAATGAAAATTTTATTGAATATTGAACATGGCGCAAAGGACATCGTACAAACTCTGGCTTCAGTTGTCGCCCTCTGAAATCCCAAACCATACAATTACGGGTTAATCATTTGAACTTGCAAAGGCTTGTTTTCACACCTTGTTTGCTCAGATCTGTGGAAAGCTCCAAGGTATTTTCCAAGCCCCTCTAACTTGGCGGGACTCAGACAAGGCAGGTCCATGGCATGGTCCTTACTCTTAAATCGTGGTCTGTCTGACGTCATGGCTAGAGGCTAGGATGTCAAGGGGATTTCCCTACCCTGCAGGGTGAGAACCCCAGTTTCTCTAGCCCTGCTTGACCTCTAGTAGCTCTGCTCTGTTCTCAGTGCCATAACAGTTGCTCCATGATAAGGTTTGAGTGCTTTGCCCTGTGCACATACAGCCCAAGTTCAGCCTGAGACTCTCAGGGACTCCTACATCAACTCACAGGACTCGTTTTCTACATAGGTTGCTCTCCAAATCCCCACCCTGGGGATTCCACCTGCCTCAATCCCTGAACTCTGATCTCTATTTCTTTAGCTCAGTAGGACTACATCTACAGTCCTTTCCTAGAAAAATGCTGGGAAGAGGCACTTAGTAAAATGAAAAAAAAAATAGACAAAGAAAACACAGGATCCAAAGGACAGAGAATTCAACTCAGAAGCGTAAGATGATCAACTGGAAGTCCCAGGACGACCATTGTGTGCCAGCCTGAGAAAGTGATCTGTTCAGATTGAAAGAGAAAGCTCTGGTGATGCAGGAGACAGGTTTCCAGTAACTATAAAAAAAATATAAAACTGAGAGTGTAGAACTGTTTAAGTTTTTGGAGAACTACTGACAAGCGTATGACAGAAGGTAAGAACACCGGAAAAGAAAGCAGTGGGTACACAGAAAATAACCCATAGAAAATCAAGGCAATTATTTTTTTTAAAAAAAATTTTTAATGTTTATTTATTTTTGAGATGGAGAGAGACAGAACATGAACGGGGGAGGGTCAGAGAGAGGGAGACACAGAATTTAAACAGGCTCCAGGCTCTGAGCTGTCAGCCCAGAGCCCAACGCGGGGCTCGAACTCACGGACCGCAAGATCATGACCTGAGCCGAAGTCGGCCGCTTAACCAACCGAGCCACCCAGGCGCCCCAAATCAAGGCAATTATTAACTCCAGGTAAAACAAAATGTTGAAGTCTACATAACTGCATACTCTTTTGCCTGGTGGGGACCAATATTTACATAGTCATAATTCTGTAAACATTACTTATCAGCTTAAACAAAAATTGTGGATAAATCTTATTAAGGGATGTGAGTATGGAAAGATATGCAAGGGAGCTATTGTATAAAGCCAAAAGTATGGGTTCTACATTCAGATAGGTCTGGCTCAAGTACTGGCTTCACCACCACCCTAATGGGTCAACTTGGGCAGCTTATTTAAACTTTCTATGCCTCAGTTTTCCTCTCTGTAAAAGGGATACTCTCTCATAAGATTGCTATATTAAATAATCTACACAAATCCCCATATATAGTCAGTTCATCCCATCAAATTCATCTGCTATCTTTCTGTTTGTTCGACTGGAAGGCAACATTCCACTGCATTTCTCAGCTTGACCTCAGGCTGTAAAGACAGGGCCAGTGGAGGGAAGGGAAATTCAATGTTTTGAGACATTGCAAGAACACAGTTTGTTAGCAGTAACCCTGTGGTGGAGGCAGAAAGACTTGCTAAGGAAGGAGGTTCCTGCACAGCATTCAGAGACCTCCTGTTCCTCTAAGACGCATTTTCATTTGAAAGTCAGAGGGACAAAAAGGAACTCAGGAAGAGCACAGCTCCCTCCTCATTACGGCATGAGCTGCAAAGTGGCTGGACCATAATCACCAGCCAAGGAACCTCCGTCCCCAAACTCTTCCAGGGCAGAGAGGATGGAGAGGGAATCAAGACACTCACTCTCGAACCACTCCTCTGCTCAGGAGTGACCACGTGGCTTTCGGCAGGTCCCTTCACTCTTGTGTTGCCAGCTGAGCGATGGTGACTTGGGCCTGGTGCCCTTGGAGAATCCATCCACCTGTGGTGTCTGTGATGGGTCTTGAGCTCTTTACTTTCTCTGCCTCAGCTTCCCCTACTCCGACTATTTTTGTATCGTAGGGGAAAGGAGATTTTCCTGACAACCTCCCAAATCACTGGGAGGAGTTCATGCTGAGCTGATAGGCCACGAGCTCAAGGCCATCAAGCCCCAAAGCCAGGATTTGTCTCTCTTTCATATTCTCCCCTATGCTGCGGCCATTTGGGGTAAGATTGTCCTGTGGGGCCTTGTTGAACCTTCATCCACACTGCTGGTGGTGTTCAGGTCTCAGGGCCAATCTTGGGGCTTGGATGAAGCGTTTGGTTTCCAGAATAGCGCACCGGGGGTCCACAGGAGACCCAGACCCCATCCCTTTCTCCAGCTCAATTTTCCCAGTGACCCAGCAGTAAAGGATACAAGTTGTTTGCCCGACTATTCTGTGAATAAAACGGGTTTGTCTCCCACCTGGCTCTCTTTCTTGCATATGCGGTTCTCTTGGCCTGGATCTTCAGAGGGCAGGAGAAATGAGTCTTAGGGTCAGAGTACTGTGTCCCCACCTTAAACTCCTCATGAGGTGCAGGAACTCACTGTATAGGTCAATAGAAAGATGCTGACATCACTACATTGGCGCGCATCCTATCAAATCTCCACGAGTGCTTGTTACGTCAAATGGAACACAAAACAAGGAGACGTACCAAGTTCTTAAGAAGCCCGGGGAGAAGCCCACGGCTCTGCCTGGCCCAAGGGTAATGGGGAGGTGTTCCGAAGGTCATGACTGACCCCATCCCTGATGTTCACCCTGACATGTCACTTTCGTAATGACCTTCCAATAACGGTGACTCAGTTGAGCAACTCAGGCCCTTTAGAAACGTTTTGAGAGTCTCCTGCCTTGGAGAAGCTCAGCAGTTATTAAGACGGCAGCCGGCAGCCCTGCCAAGTGGGCAGGGAGTCCCCGCTGAGGCTATTATAAAAGGAAACCATGGGGGAATGCACTAGAAAAGCTAAAGATTGGATACGGACCCCAGACTGGGGCTCCCTGAGCCTTTGATTAAGACAGGCCAAGTTTGTTCTCCCCGCTCTGGAAAACGTGCTTTCTGAGACTCCAGGGCCTAGAGTTCTAAACAAGGAGGCTGTTAAAAGATAGATTAAAAGGCATAAAAATAGTGTAAGATTCCACGGCACAGTGAGGCCTGTCAGGTCCCGGCTCACAGAGGGGATTGCTTTAAGGCGATGATCAAAATGAGTCACCAGTGTCTGCTCGGATTGTGCTGATGCCTCTTGAAAAGGCAAAAACCGGGACTATTGTTTGTGTCAAAAATACTTCTGAAGGGGCTGCAGAAATCAAAAGGTGCTGATGTGCCAAAGTCGGGAGACTGATAAAGGGGAGAAAGAAAAGTTGGGAGTCTTGACACGTAAGGGCCAACAGGTAAGCAAGAGTGCACTTCGGAGTAAGTTGGGAGAGGGGCCGATGGCGGGAAGAAGGGGACTCATGGCGGCAACGTGCGTGTCCCCGCTCTGTCACGAGGGAGGCCCTCCCTTTTATGGAGCTCCTACGATGTGCTAAATATCGACCTCGTCACCTTCCCTTGACACTCAGGCAAAAACGATAGTTGCTTGAGGGGGCTGTGTAACCCCTAAGATGTCATTGCCCCTCTCTGAACCTCAGTGTCTTCTTCTGGAAAACGTAGGTAATCATCCATACGTCCCAGGGTGGTTGAGACGTAGGTCGGTTTGCCAGGTCTGTGGTAAGAGTCCCACAGGGTGGATAGCTATAACAACAGACCTTAATTTTCTCACAGTTCTAGAAGTTGGAAGTCTGAGAGCAGGGAGTCACCAGGGCTGGGGTCTCCTGGGGTCTCTCTCCTGGGCTTGCAAGACGGCCACCTTCCTGTACCCTCACATGGCCTTCCCTCTGCATATTATCTGTGTCTTAATCTCTTCTTATGAGGACACCACTCGTATTGGATCGGGTCTCACCCACGAGACCTCATTTTATCTGAATTATCTCTTGAAAGTCTTTGTCTCCAGACGCTGTCACATTCTGAGCTCCTGGAGGTTAGGGCTTCCGCACGTCAATCTAGGGGGCACGATTCACCCCTTCTCAGGAGTTCAGGTGAGATGTCATGGGTAAAAAGACCAAGCACCTAGGAAGGGTTCGATGTGTCGTCACTGAATGTAATGAAAAATTAATTCTAATAGTGATGACACTTACTGAGAACGTGTTACACCGTGGCCACTGTGGGGAACACACTACCCACGACGCTTGTGCGTTATCGAACTCCTGGCGAACCTGTGACTCAGGTCCTATTCACATCTCCACTTGATTAATAAAGAAACTGAGAAATAGGTGAACTAGGATGGGGAATTGTCCAATGTCATACAATAACTCACGAAGCCAGAATCCAAAACCCCATCTGTCTATTTCCAAAATGCTGCGGTCCTTATCATTCCACTGGGTGGTTCCCCAGAAGGGTAGACAGCCAACGTTGGATTAATCTGAAAGGTGACCCAATATCAAGCTCTCCTCCTCTCCCCAGGTCTCCCCAGACCCTCTGAAACTCCTCACCAACCGGCCAACCTGCCCTCCTTTGCATTCTTCCGAGGACGGGGCACTCGCTCTCTGCCGAGGCAGCCAGTCCCAATTTCTGGACAAATCCAATGGTTGAAAAGTAGTTCCTCCTCCAGGCAAATGGATTGATTTCAGATTCAAAATCGGTACCAAGTAGAGTCGTGCTCGATCATCACTTCCAGGGAGGGAATCTTTGACAAGTTCCCGTTGCTTTTAAAGGTAAAATAGTCATAACTTGCTCTTAAAAACTGCCAACAGCATGAAGAGAATCAAGACTGAGGACCGAAATCGCTTTCCTCTCCTCCTGTTCACACTGTCAGCGGGGAACAGTCCGACTGTGGAAGATCTTCAGTCTAGGCTAAATTTATATTCATTCATGTGTCACCGGACTGTGCTTTCTTGCGTCTCTTCTCTGATCAATGCACTCATTAAAGACCCAGGCTCGGCAATAGATTCACCTTAATGCCTGTCACCCTCGGGTTTCAATAACACAGGCTCTGAGCACCTCTAACAAACCACTGAAGAATGAAGAGAAAAAAGCTCTTTCTTTCCCTCTTTAGATAGAGTCCTGAAATTGTTTCTCTTCATCCTTTAAAAATGATTCTGTTGACTCTATTAATTTTATTTAGGAGCTTTAAGGGGCACATAAGGGAAAGGGGAGGTTGGGGAAATATTTATGTGCAGCAAAAGGTGTTCATGGGAGCCCATGTGTATTTATTCCAAACCATTGACCGATTTGAGCACCTCGGTTTTGCTGAACTTGACATATTTGCTGGAACGCTTAACATAAAAGAATATTTGTTTCACTCTTACCTAATGGCTTTTTTATAAGTTGATTTATTTTGAGAGAGAGAGAGAGAATGAGCGGGGGAGGGACAGAGAGAGATTGAGGGAGACAGAGGATCCAAAGCAGGGTCTGTGCTAACAGCAGAGACACCAACGCAGGGCTCGAACACATGAAGTATGAGATCATGACTTGAGCTGAAGTCAGACGCGTAAGTGACTGAGCCACGCAGGCGCCCCTAACTGCTTTTTTTCTCTTAACAGAACCACGTTTTCACTTGGGCACATTTCCTTCTAGTGTCTGTCCACACGCTCAAGTATTTTCACAGCTCCAACGCGATGTGTGTGTCGCGTTCTTACTATTATTTTCACTACACAATCCATCCTAAGTACTTCCTGTGTTCTTGTAATTAACTTCTTGTTACTGAGTGATGTAGGGTATTCCCACTTCTTATCCGTCCCCGTTAGATGATGGCCTTTCTCCTCACAACTATCTAGAAGGCAACAATAGATATCTCCATGCATGTCGCTATTTTCTTCAGTTCAGCTATTTTAGGTTTGAGCCCCCTGGATGGGCTCACTGGGTCAAAGTCTGAGAGCAGTCTCATGACTTCTGTCTATATGCAAGTGTGCGCTTTTTTTTTTCTAAATAAAGCTTAGCCATTTATAACACATCAGCGTGTGAGAGTGTAGCAGTTTTAGCCACTGTGAAAGACAGTATGAAGGTTCCTCAAAAAATTAAAAATAGAAGTACCCCTATGGTCCAGAAATCGCACTACTGGATATTTGCCCAAAGAATAGGAGAATATCGATTCAAAGGGATATACGCACCCCTATGTTCATTGGAGCATTATTTACAATAGCCAAACTATGGAAGCAACCCAAACATCCAATGACAGATGAATGGATAAAGAAGATGTATACACGACGGAATATTATTTGACCATAAAAAAGAATGAAATCTTTCCATTTGCAACCGCCCGTGTGGATCTAGAGAGCACAATGCTATGCGAAATCAGAGAGAGACAAATACTGTACGATTTCACTCCTATGTGGAATCCAAGAAACAGAACAGTGAGCAAAGGAAAACAAGAGAGACAACCCAAGAAACAAACGCTTCAACTATAGAGAACAAACTGAAGGTTACCAGAGGGGAGGCGGGGAGGGAAACGGGTGAAATGGGCGATGGGGATTAAGGGGTGCCCTTGTCGTGATGAGCACCAGGTGACGTACGGAAACGTTGAGTCCCTATATTGTACACCTGAAACTGACACAACGCTGTATCCCGTCTACACCGGAATGAAAGTTTAAGAAAACAGCACTTGCCAATTTCGCCACCACTTTACCAACACCAAAGAACACGTATACACCTATGCGATGAGCTTCCCGACTGGTCTTCGTATCTGTACATTGACTTAATTCTTACAGGGAAACGCTAATCACCCTTGAAGACCTTCACCCTTTAACACTTGGCTGGCTCAGTCAGAGGAGCATGTGACTCTTGATCTCGGGGTCGTGAGTTCGAGCCCCACGTGGGGTGTAGAGATTACCTAAAGGGAAAAAACTTTATCTAAATAAATAAATAAATAAATAAATCGTTCACTATCACTAGTATGGGGCCCAACTCTATCACCTGAAATCAAACCACCGCTATGATCTCAGCTACCCATTTTGGATGCCATGCCGCTTCAGGCCTCTGAGGACTTAATCAATGGCTTTCTGCCCGTCTATTCCATTGAAATAAGCAGTTTATGACGGATAAGCCATCTACCTAGCTTTGGAACCGAACGTCTGCCGTGGGGTGTTCCCTGCGCCGGGAGCCGCGATGGCCGTGTTTCTTTAACAGATAGGGAAACGGAGGCACCGGCTGACGGTTCGCCACGTAGCGGGCAAGACGGTCCGGAGCCGTTTTCCACCTGACGTTCAGCGCTCTATTTTCTTCACCGAAACTGTACTTGTGCACAATTGCACGGCAAGGCTGGATGTGTGCAATGTCCTCAAGCTGCCGTTATAGGTCTCATGTTTCAAGAAAGCCGGGAAGGATGGGAGACATTCTTTTCAAGCACGTGGCAGGGAACTAATTCTACGAACCCTTTCTGATGCCATTACTGAGTAACTTTGACTAGGCTGTTACTGAGTCTCCATTTGGTCCAAACAAGAGCTGAAATTCATTACATGTCCCCACGCACAAGCTCTGCGCAAAATGCCTCATGGCTGCTGTCTCAGTCTCCCAACCACAGCAGTTTATAGACAAGACAACCGAAGGTTATGGAGTTTAAGAAACTTATCTAAGGCCATATTGGTAGGGTGGAGCTAGCTGGAACCCCTCAGCGGGTCTTGTGCAGCCTCTCGTTTCATGGAAAGGCTGAGAGAGCTTGGGTTACTGGACCAAAAGCGCACAGTGACAGGTCTTCCATTAAAGCCACAATCCCCAGGGTCCCTGGGTGGCCCAGTCAGTTGAGTGTCTGACTCTTAATTTGGGTTCACGTCACGATCCCAGGGTCATGGCACTGAGCCCCATGTCTGGCTCCACGCTGAGCGTGGGGCCTGCTTGGGATTCTCCCTTTCCCTCAGCCCCTCGCCCCTACTAGTGCTCTCTCTCTGTCCCTCTCTCTCTCTGTCTCTCTCAAATAAATATAAATTTAAAATAAGGCACATTCCCCAAATCTTCACTCCAGGAGAATTCCAAATGATGTATCACTGGGAGGTGGGACTTAACTCCTCTCCTCTTGATTTGGTGCTTTATTTAGCGATTTGTTCCCAAAGAGTAAGGTAAGGGAAAGGGAATGTTATATCTTTCTGTTGGAGAAAGCTGGCAGACAGCGTCCCGACCAACGTTCCCATCACCGGTGATAACGTGTGCTGATATCACATACCCTCTGATATCACGCAGCCCTTCATCTCTGTGACAGCGTCTCAAAATCCTACAACCCCAACCTAATCAGCTGGATTTAAATGGATGCCTGCTTCGTGTTCTTCAAAACTATCCAGGGCATGAGGGAAAAAACTCAGGAACCTGTCTTAGATCACGGGACCCTGAAGAGTCATGACAGCTAAATGCAACGTGGGGGTCTGGACTGGATCCCGGAGCAGAAAAGGGACATGAGCGGAAAAACAGGCACCCTCCAAATCTAGTCTGTCCGTTAAGAGCGCTGCACTCGTATCAGTTTCTTAGTTCTGCTAACTGCACGATGGTTACGTATGCCTAGTTGTCCATGCCTTCAGGGAAGCTGGGTGAAGAACGCACTTCACTATCTTTGCAACGTTTTCGTAAATCCAAAATTTCCCCAAATCCAAAGTTTAAAACAAAATAAAAACAAAGATAAACAGGTTTCGTCAACTCACGCCTCCTAATTCCCTTGCCGCTTACGGTTCCCCCCACCGATAAAAGCGGTCCAGAAGAATATTCAGGGAACACCTCACCGTGGACAATTTACAGCTATCATTCCCGAAACGTGTGGGCCCTCACAAACACCATCCCCTACGCACGCACGCGCACGCGCTGCCTTCGGCTAAAACTGGTTCCAAACGTGGAACTGGTTCCAAGCAAAAAACTGGTTCCAAACAAAACTCGTTCCGAGCAACATCCTCTTTTCAGGCTGATGGCCTGGGGTTTCATGGGGCTACTCGTTGGGATAGAATGGTCCCAGGTTGGGTTTCTTTTTCTTTTCTTTACAGGAGCAACAATACTGTAGCTGAGCTTTTGTAGAAAGAGAAGGGCATTCTTTCCGTTTTAAACAAAAAAGGGGAACCGTTAAAAATATGCATTGGTACCTACTGCAATTATCATTCAGAAGGAATGCAGGGACGGTGACATTAACTAATGGGAGTGTAGCAGCTGCTTGCTAATGGAAAGCCACCCTCAGCAGCTAATTGCTGATTTAGTCTGTCTGTCTGATGTAGAAAAGAGACCCAGCAGGCAGAGACCGAAGCTGCTGCTTCCTACCGCACAGCTCAGAGTCGGTTCGCCCTCGATAGGATGTTTGCTGGAAAGGGGGAGAGGGGGAATGTTACAATACGATCACGCTTTCATTAACTTAACGTCGAGCTTCGATTGGCTGAGATTTTCCAGAGGAGCAAGGCTCAGTGAAAACTAGGAACGAAATGATCATTGCGGGGGCCGTAACCCTACCAGAAAACGAGCCACATTCCAGACGATGGGAGGCACCTGACCGTGGCTGGGGAAATAGTACCAGGTCCCCCTTGCCAACGTGAAATGACCTGTCAGGCCTCCGCCTTGAGAAGTGACAGGCACAGACTTCTGTCCTCTGGCCCAGCCTTTTCGACTGAACGAGAGCACTTTATGGGCCAGGGGTCATGCCTGGCCACTGGATATGCCAGGATGATTGGTTTAATCATTTATTAACTTCTGTCTGCCCCCGTTTTCAAAAGCCTTACGGGGACTAAATGAGACTGGATAGAAAGCCAATTGTGTTACCAAATGTGTCTGGTACAGGACGGGCACTGAAGGTTTCTTTGAGCACCGGCCACCCGAGTGGCAAGACCCACGATGTCCCTAAGGAGGCACCATAGAGGAAGTGGGTTGGGGACGGAACAGCAGGGCATGTGCTTAAGGCACATTATGTCCCTGTCCTGAGCGTCCGCCTTACTCTCCGGACTTTTTGTTTGTTTGTTTAACTCTCGTTGGGTTATGTGCCTTTGAGAGCAGTCGACCGTGCATTTAATCATTCCTTCTCTCTCTCCACAGGGTCTCGCACCCACCAAATTGCCCGTGACTCATGTGCTCACCGGTAAATGATAATTCTCACTTCAAAGGAAGGCTGTGAACTTGGTCGGACGATACATGTCACCTGTTTAGCACATGCCTGATACATGTGAGGCTTGACAAGGGCAGCGGGGGGCTCGCTGTGGGTATTGAGTTGAGTTAGATTTCTTAGGGCAGACATAAATTACAGAAGGCTGTATGGTAAGGGGACAACACACTTTGGTGCCGCCTACCGATTAAAGAAGGAGAGGAGAGAGGGTAGGACGGGAGGACAGGGGAGAGGCAGAGAGGAAGGGGCTTGAAGATCTACCCATCCCTCGGTCCACTCCAGCACAGTAAGAATGCCCGTGCCTCGGAAACGGCAGGGGATTGCAGTGCCTGGTGGGCATTAAATCCAGATAGAGTGAGAGGACATTTTTCTAGAGATGCCCAAACACTGGCAAACACACGGGCCACAGAATGGCTTGTGAGATTCCCAGAAGCTTCCAGAAGCATGTGGGTCCACTTTATAAGGGCTGTGGTCCTGCATAGTGAAGCAGTGCCTTTGGGTCAGGCCTGAAGAAACTTGGCGGGTTCTGCTCTGGCCCATAGATACCTCCTCCCGGCAGCTATTAGCCCTGGCACGCAAGACAGGATGGCTTCTGCACTGGGTAGTTCTACATACGTTGTGAGCCCGTGACCGTGCCCCTGAGTACCCCCTCTCAACCACGAACAGTCACTATCCCCCAGCTAGCCCCTCCTGGCACGTGTCTCCCCCCCCCCCCCCCCCCCGCCACTTCACCCTCTCATCTGGACGTGACCCTCCAGAAACGTAGATCCCGGAGCTGAAACCAAGTTCTCAGGTGGCTCTCACCACTCTTGACTTGTGGCCAGCTGGGATGGTATTAGCTTTGGTATGAGCTTTCTGTTGATAACGTGACAAAGAACCACAACCTTAGGGCCTCGCCCAACACCCCTGCGTGAGCTCCCGATTCTGTAGGTCACAAGCTGGGCCCAGTGTGTCTGGCTTCTCTGCTCGGGGTATCACAAGGCTAAGACAAAGGTGATGGTCAGACTGAATCCTTTCTGGAGGCTCTGGGGAAAATCTGCCTCTAAATTCCATCTTGTGGGCAGAACCCAGTAGCTTGCCATTGTAGGGCTGAGGTCCCACTCTCTTGCCAGCTGTCGGCCAAGGGTCATTCTCAACTCCAAGAGGGCACCCACATTCCTCGCCGTATGACCCCCTTCCTTCTTCAGGCCAGTGAGGGCACATTGAATCCTTCTCAAATCTCTGACTTCCTGTGTCTGACCTTCAGATCAAGTTTTAGAGAGCTGTGGGATTGAGTCAGGCCCCTCCAGAAATCTCCCTATGTTAAAGTCCACTACTTTGGAACTCTAATTACATTTGCAAAAGCCTCGTGCCATAATCGTAGGAGTGACGTATCATTGTATCCACAGGCTCCACCCAAACTCAAGGGGAGGAGATTATAGAAGGGTAAGGATTATTGAGGTTGTATCAGTCGAAGTTCTGCAGAGAAAGCAAAGCAATAGATGATATTAATAGAGAGAGAGAGAGAGACTGAGATATAACTGGACATATACATATATAGATGTTAAGAGATTTAGTATGAGGAAATGGCTCACATAGCTACAGAGGCCGTCAAGTCTGAGATCCGTAGGACAGGCCAGCAGGCTGGAAAATCAGGTGAGTTGACACTTCAGTCTTGAGGCAGACTTTCTTCTTCTCAGGAAACCTAAGACCCCCGTGGGTCCTGTACTGTTGCTGTCTATACCACAAGCACACACTTCAAAATGCACAACTAAGGGCACCTGGGGGGCTCAGTCCCTGAAGCGTCCGACGTCGGCTCAGGTCACGACCTCATAGTTCGCAGGTTCGAGCCCCGCGTCAGTCTCTGTGCCGACAGCTCGGAGCCTGGAGCCTGATTCAGATTCTGTGTCTCCCTCTTTCTCTGCCCCTCCCCAACTCATGCTCGCTCGCTCTCTCTCTCAAATAAAAAAATAAAAAAGTAAAAAAAAAAAAAAAACATTAAAAAATGCACGTCTAATGTTATCCCTGCCTTTGCCCAAGAGCAGAAAAGCGCTTACAGCCCTCCCCCCACCTGGAAAACCCGATGAAGTGCTTCGGAAGGAGGACTGGCGTCCAGAGCCATGCCCTCCCTGAGCTGGAGGAGCTCAGGGGGTCTGAGAGGGGCTTGGCAGGCCCCCGGCGTGACCCTCACGTGGAACCCCGGTCGCGAGCTCTGCATCTCAGCGGCCGAGAAGCTATGATGGCACTTCGTGGGGGGGGGGGGGGGGGGGGGAGAAAGTCATCTGCAAAGCTTAATAATGGCACCTTACATACATACACATTTTACACAAAGCCTGTTTGTTTTAAAAATCAATTTCTCTCCTACAGATGGCATATTGCGAGAAGAAACGAGAACACAGCGTCACCCCTGCCAGCGGCGGTCGTGATCATCCGTCTCCGCGTGGCTGCGGCACATTCCGCGGGAGCGCGTGCGCATCTCAGGGAGCCTGAGGACTTGGGGCCCAGGGCCCCAGGGGCGTCCGTTGAGCAGACCGTCTCCCTCTGGGTCTCACCTCCAGGTTGTGCTGGGCGAGAACGCGGTCTGCGGGGGGTCGTGCGGGAGCAAGGGGCTCCAAGCCAGGGTGAAACCAGATGCTGGCACTGGTCTGAGGGGGCTGGAGTGAGGAGGTAGGAAAAGGACGGGGAGATAGTGCCTGGGAAGGCTGCCATATTGCCTCAGTTTCCCCAGTCGTGGAGAACGGCTGGGATCTGATGAGTTGTCAGCTTCTAGGCTGTATGCGCACTGCCCTCGTCACCCACATTCGGCCCCATCAGAGACAGGGCTGGCAATGAGCCTGCCTTTCCAGGAAGACGGCGTTGGATAAAAATACTGGGCACTGGGGGCACCTGGGCAGCTCAACTGTTTGAGTGTCTGACTTGGGCTCGGGTCATGATCTCATGGGTCGCGAGTTCAAGCCCCGTGTCAGGCTCTCTGCTGTCAGCGGGAAGCCTACTTCAGACCCTCTGTTCCCGCCCCCTCGCCGCCCCTCCCCTGCTCGCTCTCTCTCTCCCTCTCAAAAAGAAACATTAACAAAAATACGAGGCACACTATGTTTTTATTGCGAATGGCATCCAAGCGTTGTCGCAGACACAGCTGTCACCCTGACTCTCAGTCTCAGCCCCCCTCCGCCCCAGATCTCCGCTGCAGCTGGTGTGGTCGTTTCTGGGGGCCTTCGGCTCGCTCCAAGGAGCGGGATCTGGCCTCGAACACGTACAGTCCCTGCTTTGTCAGAGCACTTTGCCCACAGTGACCCTCCCCTGGCTGGAGTACAGGACATGTGAGCAGCCCTGAGGGGCACCTTCGGGTAGGGGAGAGGTGGGAAGCAAAACACTTCTGCCCTCCCTGTATGTCTTCAAAAGGTCCTGGAGGAATGGGGCCCCCTTTGCCCACGGAGCAACCTCTGAACACCCTCACAGCAGCTTTTCCTTCCGACCTGTCTCACTATCCCCTGTGTCCTCACTCCTTGAGTGCTCCCTGAGATCACCTTCTGAAGAAACCGCATCCCAGCTCCTTCTGCTTTCAGGGGGATCCTAGCTAGGACAGCCTCTCTAGAACCAACTCGTTAAAGGTCCTCTCGTTAAAGGTCTCGAGTGTTGGGGCGCCTGGGTGGCTCAACGGGTTAAGCGTCTCAGTTCGGCTCAGGTCATGATCTCACAACTCGTGGGTTTGAGCCCCACAAGTCGGGCTCTGTGCTGACAGCTCAGAGCCTGGAGCCTACCTCGGATTCTGTGTCTCCCTCTCTCTCTTCCCTTCCCCCGCTCATGCTCTGTTTCTCTCTGTCTCTCAAAAATAAATAAACATTAAAAAAATTAAAAAAAAAAAAAAAAAGGTCCCGAGTGTTGGTCTAACCCTTCCTGCACTGTCTGGGCTAACTCTCTATGCCCCAGACTCAACCAGAGCAACCTTGATGCTGAAAAAGATACGTGAATACCCTTGCCTATGGAAACACAACACGTCCCTGGAAAATCCACGTGTCCGGGAAGTTAAAAAACCACAGTAATCCCTTTACAAACGCAACCTCCCATGTGGGAAATTATAATATATGCACCTTTACTTCTCTGCGTTCAATGCTAGAGGTCAAGTGTATTGACAGGAATATGCTTACAACACCTATAAAACTGTCAGCAATAACCATGGAGCGACTGAGGTCTGGGCTGACGGGATCGGAGCAGAGATATTTGCAATGACCTTGGCAAGGAACTGACGGGAAGCACATCCAAGCTTAGGGCCTGCTTCTCCTCAGCGTCTAGGATGGCAACAGGAGGAAAATGTGCGTAAAGCACCTTAAGGCCCTGAGCTGGGACTGTGCCCTGGGAGGGAGAGAAGGAGAGACATCATCAAGGTCAATGAAGACGTGGTCGAGAGCCAGACACACAAAATGACCGACTGGAATCTGGGTGTCAGTCAGCATAGACTAGGTGGGGTTGTGTAATAAAGCACAATCATGGTAGTTAAACCCCCCCAACTTCAGGGCACCTGGGTGGCTCAGTCAACAGACTCAGCGTCTGACTCTTGGTTTTGGCTCATGTCATGATCTCACACGTCGTGAGTTTGAGCCCCGCATTGGGCTCTGCGCTAACAGTGCGGAGCCTGCTTGGGATTCTCTCTCTCCTTCTCCCACCCCTCTCTCTCTCTGTCTAACAGGTTATGTTTTTGAAACATCTTCTTCCTGAGTCCTCAGAATGACTTGGTGAACCGGAGCCTATTATGGCTTCCCCATTTCACAGGTACGTCAACCGAGGCCCGGCAGGTGACATTCCTGAGGCCAGGCCACCAGGAAGGAGGGAGAGCACTCCCATCTGGTAGCCTGGTTCCAGAGCCGGAACCTTTCACCTCGAGACCACATCCCCCATCCTTGTTTCCTACTCACCAATCCACCCCCCCGCTTTCCAGAAGCTTCTCTCTGCTCATGCCTTTCCCCTTCTCCTACAGGTCAACCACATTCCTCCTTTCAGGATTATACGGCGTATCTGTTTCAAGACAGCTGCTGGTTTTGTACAAGCCTTCCATTCCCTCTCAAGACAAGACGTGAGGAGAGGGGTAAGAAAATGGGTCACCTGCCACGTGTGTGCGTAGGAGGTGGTGCGAGAGGCCAGGAAAAGCCCCGAGACTCTGCCAAAAACTGGGGTCATTGGAGCTGGGGTCTGCACCACGCCTCCTTCCACATCTCTACCCACCAGCCCCTGCGGCCCCCCAACAGCAGACCTGCTCCGCGGCAAGAAACTCTGTTCCACCTCAACAGATATTTTCTCATTTCACCTTCTTGGAGTTTTCATTTCAGGCAATAAATCTTTTCAAGCGCCTATTGCTCCAGAAGCATTTTCAAAGAAAAAATGAAAACCGTGATCACCAGGCTGAGGAACCCAATGCATTTTATTCGGTTACAGAAATGAAGAGACCCAAGTCAGTCCCACCCAGAAAATACGCTCAGTTTGCCTCCTGCTCCAGCCTTCTGTGTGCTCCTGGCTTGTGGACCAAGGGCAGGGGCAGGACTGCCCCAGAGATTGGCCGCCACACTGTCCCCACGACTTGTGTCGGCCCCGCATCCTGCCTGAGGAGCACGGCTTGGTGGAGGCCGCATTTCTTCTCAGCCGAGGACGGTAACATCTGACCCACGGGTGATCGTGAGTGAGTGGTGGTGACCGGGACCGGGACCGCTACAGCCACACGGGATGCAAAGCCCACCACAGAGCCCAGGGCCCTGGAGGGGTCCGTGAGTCACAGCTGAGTTCACATCAAAATGGAACTTGAGGATTGATGCGTTTACGGAAGGAGCTCGGATGGGACGAATTCTGGGCGCCATGTGGTGGTTTCGATATAGCCAGAGAAAGCAATGCAGCCCTTTACCCAAAGTTTGCAGAATATAAGAAGACGCACGTGCCTAGCTCCGACCCGGGCTGACTTGTGGCATATGAGGACCAAGACTTGTTACCTCAGACACAATTTTCAGGGTAGATCTTGTGGGTGTCAGACACACTGGAAGATCCCCAAAGAGTCTTGTTGCTTGTAGAGGCTCAGACTAATAGCAGAATACAACATGTTAATGAGACCAACACATAAAGCTATGCAACGCTAATTCCTATTTTTCGAGCACCTTCCGTGAGCCAAAGACCACATGTTGACTCTATGTATCCCCAAAACCCTACTAAATTTTCTTTGAAGTGATGACGAAACTGAGCCCTTTTGCCAAGTCATTGGATTCGGTGTCCCTGAGGTTCATTCCAGGGGCTGGGGGACTTGTTAGCCCCTTGTTCTAGATGAAGGAGTTGAAGTGACTTTTCCGTAGTCACACCAGAGCTACTAAGCGATGGAATCTGTCCTACGTACCAGGTCGCTGCGTCCAGACCCCACCGCATCAGTTACTTCTCCCCAACAAACCCAGCCCATGGTGTAGTTCCGGAACCCCAACAGACCTCCCACAGCCCAGCAGCTGGGTAGGAGAGACCTGCCTCCAGAAGTCAGCAAAGATACTCGTATCAATCCTGGAGCCCTCTGTATAGATCAGTGGTTGGGAGTGGACCCAGGAACAGAGACACCTGTGGGGTGTCTTGGGAACAGAGAGGAAGGAGCCGTGACTGAGGAGATAAGGACGGACCCAGAGATCCAGGGATGCGTGACCCTGAATGGCATACCAGGAACGCAGACTGTGTATCATCCCCTATGACGAGCTTTTGGAATATGGGAAGCAAGGCCCGGGGGGGTCAGATTAATGGTCCAGAAGGAGCTCTCCGCCAGCTCTGTGGGCAGGCTAGACGGGAGACAGCTGAGTTTGTGCAGGAGAGGATGTGTGGCCCCGTGGGAAAGAAATTATGGAGAATGAAGGACTCTCCGGGTGGCCTGTCACCAATATTCACACTCCTTGTAGAGATATTTATCATTCACCTGCTCTGTTGACTAACGTACTCTCCCCAGAACAGTGCACGTCCTAAATATTCATTGAATAAATATATGAATAGATGAGTATATGGGAAACTGCCAAGGGCCAGGCGGGGGTGGGGGGGACAGGCAGGGGTTGAGAATGAGAGTAGCCAGTCCCAAGATTCCAAATTAGGCCTGTGCATGACCCCCACCCAGACGGGTGGGATGAGAGGGGCCTGGTCGCTGAGAACCATCCCGGGACACGGAGGCCAGGCCCGGAAAACAAGATGTTGGGAAACGCCTGATTTGCAAAGGACAAAGTTCTGTTCCACGGCCAGTGTGTCCTCTTTCCCAATACTGTCTCCAAGTCCCGACATCCCAGGAAGTTCTGAACAACCTTCCCTGACACAAAGGCCCGTTCAGGGAAAATTAAGATATTTATTTACAAGCTGCATTTTTTTTTTTCACTCAAGATGCAAATAGGTCTCCTGGGCCCCAGAGGGGACCATGCGTGTTTGTGCAGCGTAGCTGACGATTAGAACCGAACCATGCCCGAGGGAAAACTGGCACTCGGGGCCTCCGCATTCACGTCTGGAATATTCGAGAAGCAGCAACAGAGAGGCAGCCTCCTAACCTTCCTTCCCTTCTTTCGTTTGTGTGTCCCTTTAAAGTCTGACTCTTCACAACGCTCCAAGGTTGATATTAAGACCCCCATTTCGGAGATGGGAGCCGTGGGCTGTTCCCAAGATCACGAAGGGAGTCAGGGGCGTGAGGCGGGCTAGATGAGCTTGGTCCGTTTATGGCGGTGTTATCTGAGCGCCTGGGGGGTGGCCGACAGGGTGCTGGTCCCTGCGGGGCACAGACAGGAAGCCACGATCTCCTGCCATGCACAGACCAGGTCTGCCAGTGGGTGACCTTCCCTCTCCTGGCCTGAGAGGCCTTTCCTGGTGCGACATCATTAGCAAAGCATTCAGAAAATGGGAGTCACCAGAGCAAAGGAACGGCGGGGGGCTGGGGGGTGGGGAGGGGAAGCCGCCCGGGCCTTAATGGTGGAAACCGGATATGAGGCAGACAGAGAGCCTGGAATAGAAGGAACGGAGGGCAGGTATGGCCGTCATCGGGCAACTTCATCTCAGGGTTCACAGAAGTGGAGAGCCTCCACCAGACCCAGAGCAGGCTTGAGAGGGCTGGGATGTACGCGGCCCTCCTTTGATTTAACGGCCACCTGCTACGAGCCTCGCGTTTTCCACTCGTCTGCAATTTACAGGAGGGGGCACGGGCTCAGTCCACTATCTGAAAACACCGTCCAGACCATGGCCCAAAGCAGCCCTCCCCTTCCTGCGAAGTCATCCGTATTTGAATCCGTTTCAGGCCACCCAAGCTTTCCTCCCCTCCGTGACCTTCCTCCCTAGCTCCCTCTCCCAGGACCCCGGTGATGTTGATCTTCTCTCCCCCTGCCCCAACCTGATCATCCCACCCCCCCAACCGCCCCTCTCCCCCCGCCTTGTCCTTCTGAGGATCAGACGCCTCTTTTCTCTGCTACAATCAGAGCGACCTGGGCGCAGACACCTCGGCAGAGGCATTAAGTGCTCTCCGTAATTAATTTCACTGACTAGACACATTTTCCTACTGTGGCTCCATTATTTAATAAGCAGTGGACGCAACAGGAAAAAGATCCTTTTTGCAATTACACACGCAGAAGGCAACTCAACCACCGGGAAAGTGAGATGTCAATTTGACAACGGCATTACGGCCCAGGAGCGTTCGCAAGCAGGACTGTCTCATCAACCCTAGTGACGTTAGTGGGCAACGACATGGAGGGGAGGGGCCGCAGGAAATGGGGGTGGGTGCCGGCCCTGCGGGCAGCACGAGCCGGAACAGGTGCAGGGGGGCAGGGGGTGGACGTGGCCAAGAGGCCATTCCTCCTTCCACGCCGCTTTCTCTTCTGGAACTGGAGGAGTCTAAAGCCGTGGACAGCAAAGGGGAGCAGGGACCCGAGTCCTCGGTGCCAGTTTCCTGGAAAGATTGGAATAGGAAGAGGCTGGAGTTTAGCAGCTCTTGGCTCTGTGACCCAAATCAAGTCTCAACCGGCCTTCCCCACTGTTGCCCTGTAAAAATCCACCAGGCTGTTAAGACTGTGCCGCAGGCCCGTGGGGCGTCGCTTTATCACGGCATTTACCGTCCTGTAGATATTTCCTGATTACTCATTCTCCCCTGCTGCTAGGCGGTAAGCTCCCTGAGCCAAGAGAAGGTGCCTTACTCATTTCTGTATCTCCAGTGCCTATCTTAGTAACTGTGATGGATGAATAAGTAAGTAAATGAATCAATGAAGAATCCACCTAGAGTTTCAGGAGGAGGCAGGGCCAAAGGGCAGGGGCCAGCTGTCAGGAGGCCATGTTTGCTGTCTCAGGGTTTGGGTTTTACCGGAGAGGTCACGAAGAGTTGACCCGGGGCGGGGTGGCCTGTTAAGTTGAGTGTTTCAAAGAGATTCTTTTGTATATGTCTTACAACTTAAAAAAAAAAAAAAATTTAACGTTTATTCATTTTTCAGAGACAGAGAGAGACGGAGCGTGAGCAGGGGAGGGGCAGAGAGAGAGAGGGAGACACAGAATCCAAAGAAGGCTCCAGGCTCCGAGCCGTCAGCACAGAGCCCGACGCGGGGCTCGAACCCACGAACCGCGCGATCATGACCTGACCCGAGGTCGGGCATTTAACCGACTGAACCACCCGGACGCTGCTAGGTATCGCAACGTTGAAATTCATAACCGGTGCTCTGAATTCCTGTGTTTTGCTTTGGCTTTGGCCTTCAATTGGAAAAACCAATGAACCCGTCGATGCCGAATGTTATTTGACTTTAAACTTCTCTCTGCATCATCTTCCACCAAGCCCTAGACGATTTGTTTCTGTTGACTGTGCTTTCACTTCAGTGCGCGTGACCCCGGTTTCAACCACGTAGTAGAACAGGTATTTGACAAATTTCAAAAAATAGACTAAAGAAATATACTGGCTCGATTGGTTGCCCCGGAAAGGCAGAACCCTTTGTGTCCCCCCACTTTCATTATTTTGTGTTTCGTCCAAATTTTCTCTAGCGCACGTGCATACTCAACCTTTATGGAGTCGCCTGCCCTGCCCCTCAGCACTTCTCTTGGAACTTTCCACCTCGTCAACCCAGCTGCCGTGTCGGTACAACATGACCACAGCCCGGGCTGCAGTTGGCACGTGTGGACACCTGAATAAAATGCATCAAATCAAAGTCCTTCCCCAGCTTTTTGGAAACGAAACTAAGCCGTCTCTCTGCAGGTGGCTGAAACAGAAGCTATGAGAGCTTGAGAGCTGAGGGCAGCTGGACGAGGCTGGAACAGAGAAGAAAGAACCGTTTCCCAAAGCGAAGCAGGGCCAAGAGCAGGCCAGAAAGAATCCTGCTGTGTTTCAGGCTCTGGCTTCCAACACTCGTGAGGCCCCACTGTATTCCTGCCTCCTGGTTCTGGGAATTACCCCAGGATCTTCTCGACAATTGTCCCTCTTGCCTAAGCTAGATCCAGTTGGATTTCTTACAGCTGCACTCGAACTAATTGTAATTAATAGGATTTGCTTTAATTTTTTTTTAATGTTTATTTATTTTTGAGAGAGGGAGAGAGGGCACACACACACACACGCACACACACACACACACACACACACACACAGAGTGAGCAAGGGAGGGGCAGAGAGAGGGGAAGACACAGAATCTGAAGCAGGCTCCAGGCTCTGAGCTGTCAGCACAGAGCCCAACGCGGGGCTGGAACTCAGAGACCATGAGATCACGACCTGAGCCGAAGTCGGGCGCTCAACTGGCTGAGCCACCCAGGCGCCCCTGCTTTGCTGTTAAATTCAGAAAAAAAAAAAAATCTTGAGCAAATGATTACATATCATTCAAATTGCTGCACATTCCAGCCTCACGTCTAATTTCAGATCTCTACTTCTGCAGCAACGACAAGCCCACCAGACCTTTCTGGGAGAGATTTCCCTCAGCATGAAAGAAGCAAGCTCAGTGCTTTCTGGTTTAGCAGGGGAGAAATTTACCCTGAGGAATCTTGCCGTTGTCACCTCCCTCCCCAGGCAGCCCCGGCCTGGCCAGGAGCTGCCTTTGGACGGGCAGCCATGCAGGTAACCGGCCAAGAGTCCACCCTATGAGTTAGCGTGGGCAGAGCAGGCGTGGGAAGCCTGTGTCTGAATCACACCTCTACTCTGTCTAAACGACTAGGTATGCTACTAACCACCCTACCCTCGGAGTCCTCATCTAAAATGTTGCTGGGGTGCCTGGATGGCTCAGTTGGTTAAGCACCTCACTCTTGGCTTCAGCTCAGGTCATGATCTCACGGTTCTTGGGTTCCAGCCCCACGTCGGGCTCTGCACTGTCAGCGTAGAGCCTGCTTGGGATTCTGTCTCTCTCTCTCTCTCTCTCTCTCTCTCTCAAAATAAATAAATAAATAAAATCCAATGGTGCTAGTAATGGACAACTGCCTTCTAGAACTTGAGGGGAAATCCAATGACACAGATCTTGTAATTTCACTCAGCAGGGTTCCTGGCACACAGGAAGCCGGAGAGAAATGATGGCTCGCGTTGTCAATGATGTATGTCATCTTTCTGGTTCCTCCTTTAGAGTAATGTGCCCTTTACAAGAACATGCCCTGGGTTTAGGCTGCAGGAACAAACGCCCTCCCCCAAATTCTCGTGCATTCCAACAACAAAGGTTCATTTCTTGCTCACAAGTCATGTTCATGTCAAGCTGCACGTGGGGTCCATCTCTGCTCCACACCTCTTCTTTCCAGAGCTGAGGGGCAGCCCCTATTTGGGACAAACCTGACTCATATCAGAGGGAAAACAGAGACAGGGACCCATCTTGCCGCATCCGATGGAGTTGGTGCGCACCGTTTCCACTTACATGTTATTGGCCAGAGCAAACCAGGTGGCCAAATCTCCTATCAGAGGGAAATAAGATGTTCTTGTATGGATAAATTCAAGCAAATATTTTGAACAAAGAATAGTCTTTCACTGCAAGGTTCTCCACCGGGTTCAGGGACTCTCTGGCTGGACATTCAGGAAAACATTGAACCTTCGTGTCTCAGGTCCTGATTCCCTCCCGGTGGGGGAAACGGGAAGAACAGCTTGGTTTCTCCATTCGGCTCTGGCCTCTGGTGTTTATCTCCTCGGTTGCCAGCAGCTCTAGTAACAACTGATATTTAATTCCAGCTATCAGAAAAATGTTCACATCATGAAAATTAGAAGGAAATAGCCTAAAGTCTAATTTTGGTTTTCCTCTGAGATAGTTTTTTTTTTTTTGTATCGCCCAGCTTTTCCAGAATGTGAACATATTTATTAAATAAGAAATTATATATATTATGTAATTATTATCATATTAATTAGTTAATATTATATATATTTCTATGTACATTTTATTTATTTATTTTTATTTATTTATTTTTATTTATATATATATATTTATATGTGTGTGTGTGTATATATATATATATATATATAAAGATTAGCCTGGCAGCAAAATGGAAGACCATTTCCACTGGAGACACCCTGTGAAATGAGGCTGAAGCAGGCAGGGGCCGTGGGGACCCTCAGTCATATTAACTAAGTCTTGATAGGACTGGTGGCTCCAGGAGGTGGGGAGGGAGGCCTCTGTTGAACAGCTACCGAGGGATGTGGAGACCCTGCTGCCCTGCAGAAGAAGAGAATGCGTCCCTGTGAGAAGGCTGTAGGTATCATCCTTGGATGCAGAAAAGTCAGAAGAAAGTGCGTCCTTGAACCCTCACTCCCAACGTCAGTATCTTACCCAGGCTCTGGTAAGTAGGTCAACACCCAATCTTCTGATGTTGTGTTCATATTTGGAAACTGTCACTGACCTGACACCATCTTGCTTTTGGCAAACGAAGGTGTGATGGACAACCGGCGGGGTCATTTTATTCATTCTCCTGTCACCATGGGAGAAAAGTACATATTCAGATCCTCCTGACTTGGCAAAGGATACAAGTTCTCAGGGCAGACTTGTGTTCAAATAGACCGATCTTGAGCAAGTCTGCTGGGGTCCCTGAGAGTCAGGCTCCTTATAACGTAGGTGGAAATTATAACACCTACTTCATAGAGTCTGTAAGAATAGAGAGAGTCGTCTTTGAAAATATCTAATATGACAATGCCTAGCACATAATTAGTAACTATTATAATGATAGAGTTCTACGGGTACCACAACGTAATGATCCAAACCATTGTGTATGGAAATGGCTCTAGCAAACCCCTATAGACATAATCAAAATACTAAGAAAAGCCATGTATAATTTTTCTATCAATTCCACCATTTAATAATCAGGAAGTTCTTCTTTGCGCCCAACCTAAATTTCTCCACTGCAGCCTAAACCCACAACCCAAAATGGTGCCACGTTACAGTGTTGGCCTGGAATCAGTCTGTGTCACGGAAAGAGCATTTACGATAGAGTCACACAGATCTGCCTTACCGCAACTCCGCCCTGGACATGCCACTAAAATCTCCCCAGCCTCGATTTGCCCCTTTTACAAATATTATCTACCTTAGAATCCCGATTTGACAATTATCTTGAGAGCGACGTACGCAATGCATCTGGCCCGTAAACAGTCTGCACTGAGTGTGAGCTTCCTTCCATTTATTTCTAATGGATTTGATCATTTAAGGCAAAACATATTTTTTAAACTCAGGTTTTTGTTTTTTTCAGCTCATTATTTTTATCCAGGACCATTATAGCTATTAAGTGTTTTGAGCTTCTCTCTCTCCAGAGACATTTTATGATGCCAATTAGAGGTGCAAGTACACTGAGATTAAAAAGTAATGACTAGCAAAGTGAACAGTGGATTTCCCCTCCTGACACGCAGCTTGCTCTGTGCTCATTTCTGAATACCTAACTCTCTATGAAGAGTAAGAAAAAAAAAACACCATATTTGTGGGGTCAAGGGACTATCATTAAGATTTTACAATTCAGGATCGTTTGAAGACCACAGAGGTGATGCATGATCCGTATAAGCAGGTAACACATTTACACTAAGACTGCCCAGGCTATACGGCCATTCTCGTGGGGGCAGAGATTTGATAACATGAAAATTGTCAAATATAGGGAGTTGGAAAGGTCGAGTCACCAATGAGAATAATCGAAGGCAGGGTCCAGTTTTACACGCGAAGTCTCCTCCATTTTATTCTTAAACACAAGGAACGTTCTCGGCAAATGGGTGCGTTCACTGACGAATCGGTCCATGCTCGTGTTGATGAAATCATATTTGGTCTTCCTTTCAGTTCTATGCTTTTCTGCCTCCTTGGACCATTTCTCCATCTCCCCTGGTCCAAAGACCACGGGAATTAGAATGAAATGATTTAACTTAATTTGGAGATTGTGAGTAAGTTTCCTCTACTCTGAAAACCACTTTCGTTCTCGGAATGGGATCAGTAATGCCTCCTTCCGGACCTCAACCATTTCATGCCGTGAGTAGCTCAGGTTTGTTCTCCCGCGGGATTCAAGAAGCTGGAGTCCATCTTATTTCCCAGCCTTGAGAGTCAGCATCCTTGCTCTCCTCCCCAGCTCACGCCATCCGTTCTCCAAGCTGTTGCTAGCGTGCATTTCAGCAATGCCATCTCTCATGCTAAGTGCCTTCATAGTTCTGTCTATAGTGGACAGGACTAACTGGCCTCCACGAGAAGGAACTCTGGAGCAAGTCCGAAGGGAAGACATGGCGCCTGCCCACAACCCAACATCCTACACCCTCTCACTTCTTCCCCTTGCACTGCCTGTTTCAGCCATATGGTGCCCGTTCCCCCCAAATCTCCGTGGCGTCCACACCTCCAGGTCCGTGCGCGTGCTCTGTTCTCTTCCCCGACAGTGCCTACTTGTTGAAGGGGAATCAGTTTAGAAATATACTTTTCCAGGGCGCCTGGGTGGCTCGGTCGGTTGAGTGTCTGACTTTGGCTCAAGTCACGATCTCATGGTTCACAAGTTCGAGTCCCGTGTTGGGCTCTGTGCCGACAGCTCGGAGCCTGGAGCCTGCTTCAGATTCCGTGTCTCTCTCTCTGCCTCTCCCCAGCTCATTCTCTGTCTCTGTCTCTCTCTCTCAAAAATAAATTTTAAAATATTTTTTTAAATTTAAATAGAGAAATACACTTTTCCAAGAAACCTACCCTGCCCATCTGGTTCAGGACGTGTCTTGAAACACTCCGCCCTTACAGGTGTCCAGGTGCTTGGCCACTGTTGGATTACACATCCCCCGTGCTGGCGTGAGCTCACTGGGTCATGCCCTTTCATCTGGGCACCCTCAGAGCCTAACGTAGCACCTGGAAACCGTGGGCACTGAAGTCACAGTTCAGGAAAGAGTGAAACATTTTGCGACTTTGCAAAATGACGCACGCTACATAGCAATACAGTAGAAGATTGAATAGCCCAGAGTCTTAATTGGAAGCATACAGGGAATCGCTCTGGGTGCATGCTCTCGGATTGTCGCTTTTTGGGGGATAATTACAGTATTTCTTGAACAGCTAAATTCGGTAGGATACAATTACAAAATAGCCTGCCTCAGACGTCGTCTATCATTTCTGCCTTCCCCCACCCCTGAATGCCATCTCAGGTAGAACCATAAGCTTTAAGGTCACTTTCAGGAATGATGGTGGTCCCGGAGTAATATGTAAACTTCCATCCTTCACCAGTGCCATCCATCAGGGCTGACGTGGGAACCAGCGGTGAAATAATGGAAGCGGCGGGTTCTTGTACTCTATAAGCCGCTGAGTTTCTCAAGCTCTGTCTTGATGGTCACTGCCTCTCTCCTCTCCTTGCATGCCTCCCTCCCTTGTCTCTACACAAGTTTTCCTGGAGCCCCGCTCTCTTGATCGCCCACCGTCTAACCCGCTGGCCCTCCCCCCCGTGAATCGCTAGGTCACTGGGCAGGTCCTTCTTGTCTTTTGAATGTGAGAGTCAGGACCATCCTTTGTCCTCCGCGCTGGGGTTCCGTCCAAATTCTGGGAAGAGCTTCTTCTGTTGTAAATCACACTTCTGTGATATCAGGGAACAAAACAGACAGGAAATTTGCTTTGGCGAGAAGCCAGATAATAATGGCGTATTCTGCGAAGCCACAAACAAAGGTCCGTGATGTCACAGGCTCAGTGTCTGCAATGCCTACAGACGGCAGCGATGGCCCCTCAGCAGCAAGAATGGTGGGTGTTTGACATTTATAAGATCTGTTTTGGTAATAATGGAAATGTCAAATGAAATTAAATGTTAAATTGCATTTGTGCACAGACACGGGTGTGCAAATATCTCCCGAGCTAAAGAAACGTGTAGTGCCCCTGGGCCGTATTGCAGTTAAAAATGCCTCTGCTCTAGAACTCCTGGTAATCATAAAAATGCTAGGGACTGGCCATTCCAGAGAAAGGCCCTTCTGCTGGATTCGCAAGGGAACCTAGGGCCACGGAGAAGGGAGCCACCATTCTGCTCACGCTGGGCAGGTAGGAAGGCTTCACAAAGGGGACAGGAATTCGAGTCTCGGGGAGGTTTCTCTGAGGGGGGGGGCGTGGGGAAATAGAAACCGTCCATCCACACGGCTGGGGAACCACACGGGTCAGGAGCAGGGACCCTGCCTCTCAACCTGGAGACGCAGGCATCCCTGGGCTCGGGGACGACCGAGGCAGGTGCGTGAGAAGCTCCTTCCTGATGGCATCGAGGCCCCACTCCAGGGATCCCGGTCACCAGGAATCACCGTCCAACGACTCGAGCCCCAAATCTCTAAGCAAGTCGTACTTGCTCCGTCCTGACGGCGGCCGGAGGAACTTTGCTCAGGAAAAGATCCCTCTGCTTATGGCGGAGCCTGCCTGCCTGCCTTCCAGCAAGGTCAAGAGCAAGGGAGCAGGACCCGCTCTTAGGGAAGGCCCCAGGCCCAGAACCACTTTGCCGTGTCTGGCCTCCATGCTGGGGCAGGGGTGTCCCGGGCAAGAAGGGAGCTGGATGAATAAGATCCAGCTCCCGCCTTGCCGAGGAGGAGAGACAGATTTGCAAGCAAAGAAAAGTGCAGCCCCTCCATGGCCTCAGAGTAGAAGGTTTCCTCGGCCATTCCGTGGTCCTCAGCTCTTCGGGGAAAACAAACACCCTTTTCTACCCTCCGGCCTCAGGCAAGATGTCTCACGGTCCGCAGCGATCAATCCGTCCGAGGCACACAGTCAGTCCTGGTTTCTGTAGTCTCAGAGAAGCGGGACGTGATCGTAACAACAGTGACAATGACGGTAAACCTTTCTCGAGGTGGTCCTCCAACCCCAAGTTCAAGGTCATGGCTTCGCATTTGTGGTCACATGTCCTCCCGACAACCGGCCACGACCTGGCGACTGCCCTCATCATCCCTGTTTCGCAGTGAGGGCTCTGATGACCAGAAGAGACAGAAGTCGTCCTGGAGGGGGCGTCCGGTGGAGACAGGACCCCAACCCAGACTCTCTGGCTCGAACCACCAGCTTCTTGGGCCACTGCGGGCACCCTCTTCGGCCGCTTGGCACAGAGCAAGGGGCCCCGGGACACCTGCTGATGCCCTGAGGTGGCAGAGGGCCCTCACACGCAGAGGGAGACGGCCTCTCTCTGCAGGAGGCCGCGCTCCGTCGTGGGCAGATTACCGTGTTAGTACAGCTCTCGGGGGTCTGGCTCTCCAGAACTCCCTCTCCCCAAACACGCAGGCCCTCTGGGGCAGCAAGGCCCTGGGATCAGCCGCGTGCCCATCAGAGCCACCGCACTCTGCATGGCCAGCCCTTCTCTGGGGACAGGGTCAGACCCTTGCCAAAGTCAGAGTGCCCCCCCCCCCAGGAACCAGGCCTATTTTTTTGTTCTTTTAAAATGAAGAGCAAAGAGGCACCTGGGCGGCTCAGCCAGTTAAGGGTCCGACTCTTGCTCTCCGCTCAGAGAGTGATCTCAAGGTCTGTGAGATCGAGCCCTGCGTCAGGCTCCGCGCTGACAGTCTGGATGCTCTGTCCCCTTCTCTCTCTGCCCCTTCCCCACTTACACCCTGCGTCTTTCAAAGTTAAATAAATGTTAAAAAAGAAATAATATCAAATAAAATAAAATAATATAAAATCAAAGAGTGAACACCCCAATTCACAGCATCAGCAGCATCACCAAAAGGTAATTCAAGGTCAGAAAGAAGATAGGAAAGTTTGGTGAAGGACCCTTTTGGGCAAGAGTGATGTGAGTCCTTGAGAGTTCGTGTCCTGCTGACCTGGGCCAGATGGTACATTTTACCCCAGCTTCTCCCCCAACACACACACATGCTCACACTGGACTCGACTAAGGATACAAAACTAAATAAGACCTGAACTCTATATATAAGAAACTTATTATTACTATTTTTTTTTCGGAGAAGTCAAGCACATCTGTACAAGATCTTGGGCCCTGCTAGGGTAAATCTATGTGCGAAGTGCCACGGAGCCCATGGCAGACAAGGAGAGGTCAACATGGCACCCTCCATCGGAAATTTTTCTGTGTCATGAACTGTTCTGAAAACCCTGAAGCCAAATATTTCTACCTCAGTTTAATGAGTGTAGAAGGACCAAGTGTTTTCGAGAACAAAGGAGTCTATGTTCACACTCCCCCAGTCTCATTAGCACACAAAGATGAGATGTCTGATCACGGGCTAATGAAGTTACTCCCCGGCCAAGGTCATTTATGTTCTCACCCGGGGCTTCTAGGGACACAAGGCCCAGGAACAAGGACAGTTCAGAATTTTTGCAAAGTCAATACTACACCGGTCTCCAGATGAAATGCTGGATCCTCTTGCCTAGGGGTCCTTTAGCTTCCATTTGCAACACTCCTGAGATTGTTCATTCAGCTCTGGACAGTTCTGATGGGGTGTTGGAAGGTCATAGGGAAGGTTGATCTGTGAGCTGGCCCCGGGCACTCAGAGACTCCTCACTCCTTCCCCATCCTTGGAATGTGCACTCTGCCCTCCCCTCCACGTTCCCATAGTGGGAGCTGTTCCAAGGACGCGGTCTTAAGAGAGTAAGGTGATATTGACACCATCTGGATGGTACACGTGACTGAACCCTGTTCAGGCCTCTCTGTCCACTTAAGATTCTGGCAGGCGGGTGCCGAGACCTTATCTTGCAGTGCCCAGGACAAGCCTCGCATATAAGTTCCCTTGTTTATTTTTTTTTAATTTTTATTTTTAATGTTTATTTATTTTTGAGACAGAGAGAGACAGAGCATGAACGGGGGAGGGTCAGAGAGAGAGAGAGACACAGAATCTGAAACAGGCTCCAGGCTCTGAGCTGTCAGCCCAGAGCCCGACGCGGGGCTTGAACTCACGGACCGCGAGATCATGACCTGAGCTGAAGTCAGACGCTTAACTGACTGAGCCACCCAGGTGCCCCAGTTCCCTTGTTTATTAAACCCGCCTCCTACCGATCTGGAGTGGCCTGCCTCTTTCTCAGTTTCTCCCCGCCCTTTGTGTTTGGGGCCAATTTACAAACTGGCATGGGGGAATGTTCTCCCTGAGCGTACACTGAAAGGTACGTCTCCCTGTGCCTTCTAGTCCTTCATCCTGGTTTTCTCAGGTAGCCTCACGAAGCAAATCTGCTCTTTATCCACACGAAAGCCCCCAAGAAGCTTGACAATTCCCATTTCAGTCCTTCTCCCCATCCCCAGCTGCCTGTTCCCTGGGTTAAACTGCCCCTGCTCTTCAACTGCTATTTTAAGTCATGGTTTTGAGTCTCCCTGTCACCCTGTCCCCTCCTGTGGACACACGTCAGTTGGTCGAATGAAGCAAGTTTTCAACTTAGAGCTGAAAAAATGCAGTGAAGAAGGTTCTAAGAGGAGGAGAGGGAGGCAGGGGCAAAGATCCCGAGACAGCAGCACATTCCTGTGTGTTCCACGATCAGCAAGGAGCACTGGTTACCGCAAAGCATGAACCCAGGGGAATGTAGGTGAGAGATGACAGAGGAGACCACTGAGAAGGTGACCGCCATGGTCTAAGAGCTATGACTCTTTGTATGCCCTGGTGTGTAGATGTAAGGCAAGGTCCCTGCAGGAAGGTCAGTGGGAAATGAAATCACAAAGGTGGGGAAACCTAAACACGAAGGGCTGACATTATCTCTTTATGTTTATATGTGTCAGGCACTCTCCTAAGTGCTTTATGGGCTTCCACTCGTTTACTTCATCCAGGAGATAAGGTTGTTATAAGGACTGAGTTCCCATTTTACAACGAAGGGAACGGAGGGACAGAGAAGTAACAACAAACTCCACGGGGGAAAACTGGGGTACAGCTGGAAGGGGATTTTTAGTTTCCCAACTGCCGACCCCACATGCTTGTGCACCAGCCTTGAGAATGTACATTTCCATCTGAGGTCAAGGACGTTACTAGAGTGTGGCAATGCCATCCACACGTGGGTCCAGGGGCCCCACAACTAACCCCGTTACGTCCGACTTGAATGGGAGGGAGCCAACTTGGCATAGTTACTTTGTGAAGGACTTCCACCTGGTCAACAGGGAGCCACTGATGGTTCTGAGGTCCCCTCTGACCATTGACGTGACACTAATAATGGAGATGAAAAGATGTGTGTCCTTGATCTCTGAGGCTAGGCAGAGACAGAGCTCATCATCAGGTTCTAAATTAACAGAAAGTCCCTTGGAGAACTTGTGAGGCTCATTAGTATTAGGGATGGGTTTGGAGGACATGCTTATCTGCACTTGTTCTTGGAACATTCCCATTGGACACATCCTTGCTTCTGAGCGTTAATTAGAGTTTCTACACCGCAGCTTGGAATTTAGTGGGAAATAAGTTGACATAGGTTAATTCAGTGGACAAAAGAGACCATCCTTCCTTGAAGTTTCATTTGCTTCCAGGCTTGGCAGCTGGACAAGGTCCGAGGGCAGCACCTGGAGATCCCAGAGTGCATTCTCCGGGTTGGGTAATATCTCCACAGCCTCTTTCCAATTAGCAATGTTAAAGCCTCTCTCCGGGCTCCCGGATCGCTTAGGTTAATTGAAGGGCAGAATGGTGAAGCAAAGTCCAAAACATCAGTCCTGGAGTTCTTGTGCTGCCTTTGAGTAGCTCTGAGACCTCAGGGAAGTCACACAACCTCTCTCAGCCTCAGGGTCTCCATGTACAAAAACGGGAACGAGAAGAGCAAGTTGTCCCTTGGAGCTGGCTGTCATGCGGATCCAAGGACCGAGCATGGAGTTGTCCTCAAGAAAGCCCCGTCTCAGGGTGCACGGCTCCCCAGCGTGGTTCCATCGCTGTCCCGTAGGCACACCTACTTTGAAAATGTACCCCCTCGTTGGGCCGCCTGGGTGGCTCCGTCGGTTGAGCGTCCGACTTCGGCTCAGGTCATGATCTCGCGGTCTGTGAGTTCGAGCCCTGCGTCGGGCTCGGTGCTGACAGCTCGGAGCCTGGAGCCTGCTTCGGATTCTGTGTGTGTGTCTCTCTCTGCCCTTCCCCTGCTCGTGCTCTGTCTCTCTCTCTCTCTCTCTCTCTCTCTCTGTCAAAAATAAATAAACATTAAATTTTTTTTTAATAAAAAAAAAGAAAATGTACCCCCTCGTGGTTCTAAGCTACAGCTGAAAACACAGCTGTGTCTCCAGTACCCCGAGGAGCTCTGTTCTGCAGAAGAACTAGATCTCCCATCTCTTTGCCAGGGCAGCCTCCCCGGGAAGGAAATTTCAGATGCCCAAGGGGAGAGCCAGTGGGATGCAAGGGCTGATTGTACTTTACCCTTTGACTTGGGCCAGCAAAGGCACAAGTGGTGAATAAAACCCTCCTCTAACCTGTGCCGGTATCTCTTACAGACAGACCATCACATATGAGGATTCTACAGCAACCACTGTACATATTAGGATTCTCCTTCCATACCCCTGAGGACCTTGCCACTTCAAAGCATCTGATCTCCAGGAAGTTTTGCTCCTAACGGCACCTTTGTCACTCCGTCACTTCACTGAAGGGCTGCCCTGAGGCAGCAGGAGCCTACTTTCTTGGCCAGTGCCAGAAGCGGAGTGCCTGGGAGCAGCCTCGACTTGACGGATGCAGGAATATCACTACCCCAGCTCCCTAGGCCCCTGGAGAGGACTCGTCTGAAGTCATGACCCGCCCTGGCCCCCAAAACTGCCCAGCAGGGTTGAGCCAAAGTCACCCTCTGAGGGTGTCGCAGACTATGAGCCTGGAGTCCTCTCTTGTCCAGCAAGAGAGCAGATGCGGAATTGAATACGAGAGAGGCTAGCGTCCGGGAGCAGACAAGAGCCCCAAACAGGGGTTTCATCTCTGTATTTATTGAGCTCTCGAGACCTCACGCATGTGGTGAACGTGAAGAAAACAAGATCTTACACATGTGAAGGTGGAGAAAACAACCAGACAGTAATCATTAACTTGTGTGGGGAAGAGGCCAAGGGCCTGGGGGGCAAGTGGAGTTTGTAATCAAAGTAGATTGGTGCCAGATGAACAGTAATTTCCTGCAGGTGATATAACAAGTTACTTGTGATCTGTTACAATACCTCGCTAGCTAACATTGGGCGTTTTTGTCCCGTGGCGACGGCTTTCCGCCCCCAGCTTTTTCCTAACCCAGTTATGTAAGTAGAACCTATTTCCCCACATGTGGGATTTTGCCTGACACCGCAGCCTCGCTTGACCTCTTGCCCTCCCCAAGCCAACTTCCTCACGATGATTTTGTGCAAACACTTCCAACTACACCACTTTCACACGAATTATGCCAGGGTCTACTTCTAGAGAACCCAACTTAAGACGGAATAAAACTCAGACCCTAAGTATTTAACATCCGCTCGGTGCAAGGCACCGAGTTAGGGTTTCCTCTTCTTTTTTTTTTTTTTTTTTTAAGATACATTATCCCAGGGTGGTTCTGTCAGTTAAGCATCCAACTCTTGATTTTGGCTCAGGTCGTGATCTCACGGTTGTGAGATCGAGCACCACGTCAGGCTCTATGCTGACAGCATGGAGCCTGCTTAGGATTCTCTCTCTCTGTCCCTCCTCCACTCATGCTCTGTCTCTGTCTGTCTCTCAAAAATAAATAAAACATTTAAAAAAGTTAAAAGTTAATAAATAAATAAAATACATTATCTCATTTTATTGTCACAATTAGCGTTTTGTAAGTACAAGGGGTAAGGAAGCTGGCACCCTGAGATCTAAGCCCCTGACCTCGAATCACACATCTGGCAAGCAATGAACTTCTAGTCTGAGTGTTCCACACACTTGTGTCTTCCTTCTGTGCATGGCGGGGTGGGAAGGCTGAGCAGGTCACTGGGTCCCCTGCAACCACACAGCAAACTTTCACCTTTTCTGTAGACTGGAGTTTCCATAGAACATTTTATTTTTATTTTTATTTTTTTTTATTTATTATTTTTTTTTAATGTTTTTTATTTATTTTTGGGACAGACAGAGACAGAGCATGAACGGGGGAGGGGCAGAGAGAGAGGGAGACACAGAATCGGAAACAGGCTCCAGGCTCCGAGCCATCAGCCCAGAGCCTGATGCGGGGCTCGAACTCACGGACCGCGAGATCGTGACCTGGCTGAAGTCGGACGCTTAACCGACTGCGCCACCCAGGCGCCCCAGAATATTTTATTTTTTAAACAAGGTTCCATTTAAGGGCTCCTGGGTGGCTCAGTCGGTCAGCGTCCGACTTGGGCTCAGGTCACGATCTCATGGTTCACGAGTTCGAGGCCTGGGACGGGCTCTGGGCTTACAGCCCAGAGCCTGGAGCCTGCTTTGGATCCTGTGTCTCCCCCTCTCTATGCCCCTTCCTCCGCTCATGCTCTGTCTCTCTCTGTCTCTCAAAAAATAAATAAAAGTTAAAAAAAAAATTAAAAAAGAAAAGGTTCTGTTTAAAAAGAGCCAGTTAAAAAAAACCACTGCACGGTAAGTGCTTCACGGGATAGCTGTGTGGATGAAATGGAAGAAGGAAGGCAGGGTGCTTGGGGCAGAGCTTGGCACACAGCACCCAGCTGATAAATAAATGTTAGCAGACGGAATTCTGTATTTATGACACACGCTCACCATTTATATGTGCTCGTTGTAAATACACCATCTATAATTTAAGAAAACAATATATTTTCAGTAGATGCAAATACTCTATGTCTAGTTAGTAGAAATAAATTATAGAGACATGCACATATGCATTATTTCTAGTGCAGATTTAGAATACATGGGTATGCACAATCGGACTCTCAACTGGACACAGGGGTGGCTTCTGGGATGCAGCGCCTCAAGGAAGGTGCAAATTAGCTCCATTAAGTGGGGACCCCGTTGCTGCCTCAGCCCTACCCCTACTCTTGCCCTCATTGTCTGCTGCGTGTTTGTCAGGACATTGAAGAAGTTTGTCTAACCATCATCAACTCATCCCAGCTCTTTGCTGCCGTGCATCAGCAGAGAGGACCTGTGAGCAACCATCACCCCCCACACCCAAGCCCGTGCCCCAACCCTGAGCTCCCCTTCCCTTCCACCCATGGCCTGGCAGATACTGGGGAAGCCCTGCTAAATGCGAGGTTCTGTGATAAGCACCGGGACAGACCCGGTGGAAAAACAGTAACAGTTAAACCCACACGGTCCCCAGAGTGAGCAGGAATGACAGCAACCGACCACTTGCACCAATAAGTGTGCATGACCGGCTGCAGTGGCTCAGTAAGTGTTTGGAAAACGGTATCAGGAGGGGGGACCTGGGTGGCTCCGTCGGTTGAGCACCCGACTCTTGATCTCAGCTCAGATCATGATCTCACCCTTCATGAGTTCGAGCCCTGTGTCAGGCTCTGTGCCAACAGTGTGTAGCCTGCTTCGGATTCTCTCTCTCTCTCTCTCTCTCTCTCTCTCTGCTCCTCCCCCACTCTCTCTCAAAAATACATAGATAAACATTAAGAAAAAAAACTGTATCAGGAGTCAATACAGGAGTACCTGTAACCATTACCTGAATCCGGAGTCCCACGCTTATTGTGAGAAACCATTTCCTTCGGCTGCCTGGGCTGCTGTGTGGGTTCTTTGACAACTCCATCTGGCAGGACACTCAAGATCCTGAGTGTCCCCGCCAGCTAACAAGAGCTGGGGTACTAAGGTGATTAGCCAGGCCCCTAGCCACGGGGACTCAAGTCTAATGGGAAGACTGATGGTGTTGAAGCATGCGTTTGCGGCTCGATGAGTGGGGCGCTCCGTGCTCCCGCTAACTTCGGCGCTTTCCTCCACCCCAGCCCTGTCCACACTGCGCCGTGACCATCTATTTGCCTATTGCTCTGGGAGAGGGACCAATTGTTTCTGAGTCTACGTCTACCTCAGTGCCAAGTTCTTTTCAGTACCTATTTGTCAGGGAAATTCGGAACCATTTGGAGATGGGTGGAGGCTCAGTGGGGACTGGGGATGAGACAGGCAGATGACTATTAGCAAAGATGCTGGGAAAACATAAGTCAAGTGTGTTCAGTGTGTCTGGAGAGATCAGAAAGAACATCCTCGAGAACAGGATATTTGAACTGGCTCTTGCAAGATGAGTAAGAGTATGTTGACCGGTGAAGAGGCAAAATGGTGGCCCAAGTCAAAAGACCATTGGGTGTTAGGTGCAGATGCCTGGATAAGCAGGATCGGTCCTGGGGAGGGATGCAGGGAACGTGGCTAGAAATGAAGCAAGGTTAGAGGCAGGCTGCAGCCAGCTACGGAAGGCGTCGGTAAGTCAAATATAAGTCAAATGCAATGGCAGTGGCCAAGAAGGATTTGCAGCAGGAGACTGATGGCTGCTAGGGAACCAATTAGGAGTGGCAGGGTCCAGGAGGTAACGCGGGTGAGTCTCGCCACAATCCCTGGGGCTTCGGGCACACGAGGCCAAAGCTCACCACGTTTACAGTTGAACAGGTCACAGGCACTCCCAGAGACAGCCTGGACCGGACAGCTTCTCTTGCTACCCATTCAGCTGATTCGGGATCCATTATCCCCCCCCCCCCCGTGACTGACAAGAACTCTAATTTTTAGACAAGTCAGTTGCGATAGAGGGAAATCCCACAGGGCATGATGACCTTATCATGCCGGGAGGGGTCTCAGAGGCCACCTGCCAGGGCAGCGTTCCACTGACCAGGGTCAAGGAGCCTCAGGACTTTTCCAAGAAAGCACAAAGTGGGCGGCAGAGCCCAGAGGGGGACCCCGTCTTCAGATCCCAGTGAAGGGGGTGGGGGATCCTAGAGCCTTTGCACCATCCCCTGTGCCGGAAGTCTTAGAAAGAATGCTGCTCCCTGCCTGGGAGGGTGGGGACTGAGGATGCTGTTCGTTTCCTGTTTCCCCCGGAGGAACAATTCAGCAAGGAGTGTAGGATGCCCTCACCCTGAGATCTGCTCCTGGCATGACTTAATTTCCAGTTCTGCTGGAGGCTGTTGATATTCTTGTGCCCCTTGCTGGGCTGGGCTGGGATCTGAGATGCCTGTTACTGGAGATGGGTAACAGGGTTCTTTCTGCACATAGAATCCTGGGGAAACACAGCAGCACAGGCGGCTTCCAGGCCAGGAGCTGCCCATCATTTTTTGTCAAAACAAGACCACCTCCCCCATCGCTCTGTTTGCTCCCCGATCTGTAATTTAGGGGCTTGAGGCACCCCCCTCCCGGAGTCAGGAATGGGTGCCATTCTCACTCCCGCCTACCCCACCCCAAACATCCCCCGCTAATGAGCACTTTGACCATGAGGACAAATATCAAGCAATTACTCCCCACCCCCAGTTTTCCTTTCATTCCATAAAATCAAATTCAGCCTATGAAGCAGTTGTTAGAAACATAAACTCTTTGAGTCTACGTGTTTGAAATGAAAGGTATTTTCTAATCAAAAGGAATTTCTAATTTGCTGCAGGGCTCCGTTTGCTGAACTTCATCTGTTTGAAATGCCACTTCCCTGGGTGACATAGGCTGGTGTCTGGGAGAGAAGAAAGCAGCCCATCAGCTTGCTCTTGGATCAGCTGTTGGAGAAGTCACACACACACACACACACACACACACACACCACAGAAAGACATCAATATGGAGGGGCGCCTGGGTGGCTCAGTCGGTTGAGCGTCTGACTTCGGCTCAGGTCATGATCTCATGGCTTGTGAGTTCGAGCCCCGCGTCGGGCTCTGTGCTGACAGCTCCGAGCCTGGAGCCTGCTTTGGGTTCTGTGCCTCCCTCTCTCTCTGCCCCTCCCCCACTCATGCTCTGTCTCTCTCTCTCTCTCAAAAACAAATAAACATCAAAATAATTTAAAAAATAAAAAAAGAAAGACATCGATATGGAGAGGTGTGCAGAGGCCCAAGGTGCTTGGGTCAGATGTGTCTGAAAACAGACGAAGCCCTAAATGAAACTCACCAGGGGAAAGCCACAAGCTGTTTTACTCATCCAAGTGTTTATTCAACACATCCTTATTTATGTTTGTTTTGGTGTGGAATGTCTAAGAAGGAGTCATACATGGTCCTGCCCTCAAAGAATGCCCAAACTGGTCGGGGGTGAGATAGGCAGATAACACATCACAACACAGCACGAGAGCCTTCGTGGAGAAGGACGCAAAGTGCAGGACAAGGGAGGAGAAAAACCGGATCCCAGGAGCCGCAGAAGAGCTTCCTGGGGCAGGTGTGGGGTGGGGGGAGCATTTTAACCGAAATTAGTCAGGACTCTTTCTAATCCCAAGTCACATTGGCTTTAAAAAAAAAAAAAGAAAGAAAGAAAAAGAAGAGGGATTTCATGAGCCAGAGGTAGAGATTCAGGTCTGGATGGACCCAGAGGAGTTAGCAGGAAGAAAAGCCAGTTCAAAGGCCCTGAGGCAGGATGCTCGCCACCTTTGGGCTTGGCTTTGTCATAAGCTCCTCCTTGGGCACTTCACCTAAAGTAACAGAAAATGGCTTCTCATAGCTGGGAGCTCCCAAATCAGTTCAGCAATTCCAGAGAAGCGAAGAGCTTCCTCCTTGCAGCTCCTGGGCTGACTGACTCTCCCTGGGCCAATCCCTGCCTCCAGCGGGGTACAAGGTGCTGCCTGGGCAGGCGGAGGAAACGTGCCATCCCGAGAGTGTGAGGAACAGGGAATGGGCCACACCAGCCCTCTCCAAACTGGATTCTCTCCAGAACATCCCTTAAGGAACGTCGTGAGCCAGGCGCTGCTCTGAGAGCTGAGGCAGCATCGGGGCAGAAGGGGGAGAGCTCCATGCCCTCGGCAAGCTCGCAAATGGGTAAAATGCACAGGGCAGGTGCCGTAAGTAAAATGCTTGGGAGCAAAATAAACCAAGGATGGTCTGGGAGAGGGGTTGCAGTCGCCAAATTGAAAGGATTGTCTGGGAAGGTCCCCAGAGGAGGAGACGACACTGTGCAGAGGCGGAGGTTGCCAAGGACTGAGCCAAGGGAATGCCCGGGGTCGGAGGGAAGAATGTGTCCGAAGCACTGAGGCCGGAACCGGCTGACAGCCTTGAGGGGCAGCGGATGTCCCCTTGCCCCTGGTGATGGTGGCTGAAAAGCACATCAGAGGAGGTGGGATGGGAGCCACAGCAAGGACTTGGACTTTTACGCCCAGGGCAGCGGCAGCGCAGGGGACCAGCATGGGGGCGATGTGGTGTGTCAAGAGGAAAGTCAGGTGCTCTGATCAGAGTCCCGAGGGTGGGTCCCAGGGAGCAAGGACAGGAGACACTCTGCTCAGTGTCCAGGATGCACGTGAGAAGACGTGGGGGAGAGACTGTCCCTGACACACAGAATGGCCTGGACAAGACCAGACATTCAAGGGGCAGTGTGTCCGAGGCCCCTGTAGCTGTACAGGTAGAATATTTAGGGGAAGAGACTGTGTCTGGGTCGCAGCCACCATGAGGAAGGCACAGGATGGGTGGCCGCGTGTGGCCCAGGCCAGGCTCCAGACTCAAAACTGGAGGCTGTTGATGTTCAAGAGTGTCTCTGTGGAGTCAGAAGCCTCGTAGAATCAACCCCTCCTCATCTTTTCTCCCAGGAAACTGGCAACTATCAGAATGACCACCCAAGGGGAACGTGATTTGACTTTCACTTGCACCGAAGGAAATCGTGCCAGTGCAGAAATTTAGAGAGAGGGGGAGAAAATATATCCTGGAGGTGGTTGAGTTTCCATTTCTTCTTCAAAGCGTGGCAAGCTGAAATACTAAAAATGCTAGACGAAGAATATTGCAAACAGATAACCACTTGTGTGTGTGTGTGTGTGTGTGTGTGTGTGTGTGTGTGTGCCCGCGCCTTCCCAGGAAAGGGTAAGTGACATTTGGGATTCCCTTGGCAGATAATAATATCAGTGAACACTGGTGAAGCAGTGAACTTGGCCAAGCATGGCCCACAGGTGCATATCATTAGCACACATGGGAGCAGCTAAAACGTACCGGGGTCTCGCTCCCATCAAGTGTGGAGGAGCCCGGGGTCTTAGGAAACCAGCACCCCCCTGCCCCCCGCCGACAGACGCTCAAGCAGCTCCACAAACACCCAGGAAACCCACCCGTACGCCACACGGATGGCTTTCTTCATGAGCCAGGATGGTCTCAGAGGCCAGAAGACGCTCAGGGTAGAACAGCCACGCCCAGGGCCACAACCATCATCTCTGACCTTACCTTATATGTGTTGAGATTTTCAGAGTTGCAGCACTTTCTGGGGCCTGAATCCTTTCTTTTGTGGCAACCCTGGGCAGCACGAATTGAGCCAGATCTGGGTGACGCTGGTGTTTTAGGTTAATAGGACTTGATTCTTGTCGGAAACTTCTGGATGCCCCCGGTACCGCACCTCCTCCCTCCACCAGGTCTCTTGGCATCTGCTCTCAGGCTGAGCTGCGTTTGCATAGATTTAATTCTCAGAATTACCCGCGAAGCGAGGGCCATTACTACCCCTATCTTTTGGTTAGGACACTGAGACTTCGATCAAAGGCAGTGCTTCCAGGTCGCTGCCCGGACTTGACTCCAAGCAGCCCGGGTCGGGAAGCCACGTTTTCAACCACATAGCTCTGTGCCTGGTGTCTGAGGTTAAGAGTTGAGTGTGAATATGGTTTAGAACCCAGCAGAGGCATCGTTTGTAATCCTCGCCACAGTCCCTGAAAGCTTTTGTCAGGTGAGGAAGTGAAGACGTGGGCGTCAGGAACCCAACACTGGTGTCAGAGCTCTCTCACTTATGAGGTGCCAGAAGTGGGATCAGAACCCAGCTCAGCCCCACCCAATCCACTGAACTTTGTGCCCCCACAGGACTTGACAGCTACTAATGGCTCATTCTTTTTTTTTTTTTTTTAAATTTTTTTTTTTTTTTAATGTTTTTTATTTATTTTTGGGACAGAGAGAGACAGAGCATGAACGGGGGAGGGGCAGAGAGAGGGAGACACAGAATCGGAAACAGGCTCCAGGCTCCGAGCCATCAGCCCAGAGCCTGACGCGGGGCTCGAACTCACGGACCGCGAGATCGTGACCTGGCTGAAGTCGGACGCTTAACCGACTGCGCCACCCAGGCGCCCCACTAATGGCTCATTCTAATATGCCCCGAGTCATCTTGCCTTGGTCCTCTCTTGTCTTCCTAGAGAACCCAACTGGCACATCCCTGACGGTTCAGATGCAGCAAGAGGGAGTTTTTGCCCCGATCTGTGTTGTTTCCATTCCTGACCGGTCCTGGAAGAAGTGAGATCATCGACATTCCTGTGCCTTCCCGGGCGCAACCAGCCTGACCACAATTCAACTAAATGGGTGCAGGTCACTCATGGCAACGACTACGGAAGAACTGTGTTGGAAAGGATGGCTGGGTTGGGGTAAAATCAACACAGCTTGAATGACCAGTCCGTTCTGTTGTGAAGGCACATCCACTGTAGTGGAAAAGGACACCAGACACGAAAGCTCCCGCCTTCCCGTCCTGGCCACGCCACATGTCCTCTCAACTCTGAAAACTATTCTGCGACTCAGCTGCCTCGGCTGTAAGATGGCCATCCCCCCACCCGGATGGAGGTAGTGAGGCCTCAGTGAGGGCGAACATGGGAAAGCACCCAGCACTCCATCCACTCGCAGTAGGAGCTCAAGAAACTCTGGTTAAACCGGCTGAATCTGAGTCCAACCGCTGACATGTGTTGACTAATGAGGGAATATTGATTGAAGTGGCTATTATCACTGTGTCAATAAGATAGGGAGTTAAACCTATCTTTCCCTTTTGGTGACCGGCCATGTTTGTAGAAGGGCCTTGTAAAGCCAGACTCGGCACTGGCCTCGACCGCCTCTTGGTCAGGCCCATGGTGAATGTTGTTGGCTTCTATTCACTGCTCTGAAATGCCAAGGAGAAACTCAACTGCGCAAATCCCAGAAGCCACCCAAGGATTTGCCACTGCCCACTGGGCTTCTTTGGGGCCCTTTCGACCCCGAGATCTGGAAGAAGGAAGCTGGTGTTGGGGAGGATACCCAAAGGGGCCCCGTGACCTGAGACTCGGACCTCACTCTTCCACTGAGCGGCTGTTTGGCTTTGAAAAAGCCACTTCCTTTTCCCTCTCAGTTTCCCCAGTGAGAAGGGATGGGGTGGAAATCTAATCAGCACAATAACTGACTAGAAGAAGAAATATTTTCTGAGCTCAGAGGAGCCCACCATGGCCTTAAACCTGTCATGTCCCCCATCTTGCCTAATCTTCATGACCTTCCTGCTGGCAGGGGGGCAGCCTCCCCACTTTATGGATAAGGAACCAGGAGGGGAGATTAAATAGTGAGCCCGTCATCACAAGGGATGCAGTGACAGAGGTGACTCTGGGGGCTAGTCCCACAGGCCCAACGTCTGAACGCGTGAACGCTCCCTTCTTGGTTCTTTCGTGAAGATGGCCTCTGAAGGTCAACTCTGATATCTTAGGAGCTGGTAAGTCCAGAGTTGTAGCAAAACTCTGAATCACATTCTCTGCGACCCTGAATGCCATTTATTCTGCCTTCCAACAGGCAACAGACGTGAAGCCAACCTTCTGGGATTTAGGTTCAGTGCTTGCATCCAAGTCAAGAGGGATTTGGGGGACCGGAGAGGACACAGCACCAGGGCCCAGCTCCTGCCTTCTCTGGCCTCCGTAGAATGGCCCCACGTTCCCTGCAGCCATGCAGTCAGAGACCCCAGGGCCTGCCCCACACCTCCCTCATTCTGCCCAAATGAAATCAATCCCCCACTCTCGCCCAACTCCATGGTTCCAGTCCCCCTGCCCCTGGGAGGATCCAGCTCCCCCTCCTTTAGGTCAGGCTCTTTCTGATGTCCCCTGAGCAACTGCCCTGCCCCTGGTTTGCCCCTGTAAGCACATTCCCCGCCACCTCCGTCATGCTGATTCCAAAGTAGATGGCGGGTGCTATCATGCTCTTGCCAAAGCCCTCCGATAACTCCCAAGAGACAGAGAGTAAAGGGCCGGCTGTCAGCTGAGCTTCCAAGAGCCGCCATGATCTGGCCGCCCCCTCCACTTCCAGCCCCACCTCCCCACGGCCCCCTGCACAAGGCAGTGCTGAGCTGCCTGTCTCCACCCTTGTTCTTCCTCTTCTCAGAACCCTCTGTCCACGCTCATCACCTGATCACCCTTCACCCGCTAGCTCCTCCTTGAAGGCCAAGGTGTAACCCCACAGGGAGCCTCCCTGAGCCCCGTGGTGAGGACTGCAGGCGGGGTCTCCGCCCCCTGGCAATACCTCCCTACTCACCTGTCTCACCCATCAGCAGTGACTTCGAAGTCCACTCTGCTTTTTTAAACGTCCTCAGGCCTTTCCACCAGGGCTTCCGGGCTGGGGCTCCAGGATCTGTATCTTCAGCAGGCAAGCCCTGTTTTCTCTGGAAAACATGGTTCTAATTAGCGCTGACTCCCCAGGTTCAGACTGGGGCTGGTTCAGAGTTCTCAATGATGGGTCACGAGCAGGACAAAACCAAGCTGTTAAACCAGAGTCTCTTTAGAGTTTCTAAAACCTTCTACTCCTGCTTGACCACTTCCTTACCATTAAAAAAGCTGTGTATTGTTCTCCAGGCCCAGTTTTCCTTCCAGAACACAGTTCCAGCTAAGAGGGCAATGGGTTTTTTGGAAGATTTTCTGCTGTTTGTTCCTGGCCCATCTCGTTATTCTTGTTCCAGGTGATTTCAAACCCTCCCCTCGCAGAATCCAGAGGCTGGAGAGAAGGATAGCAGCCACAGGGTCATTTGGGTCCATTTAAAAGGGTGACTCTTTTTAAAGGTTGATGATTTGAGAAAGAAGAATGTAGCTCTGTGGCCGCAGGGATGCCTGTGACTAATTAATTTTTGATAAGCCCAAAACTGCAGGGTCGAGTGAAAATATCTCTAGGGCGCCTGGGTGGCGCAGTCGGTTAAGCGTCCGACTTCAGCCAGGTCACGATCTCGCGGTCCGTGAGTTCGAGCCCCGCGTCAGGCTCTGGGCTGATGGCTCGGAGCCTGGAGCCTGTTTCCGATTCTGTGTCTCCCTCTCTCTCTGCCCCTCCCCCGTTCATGCTCTGTCTCTCTCTGTCCCAAAAATAAAATAAAAAACGTTGAAAAAAAAATTATTAAAAAAAAAAATAAAAAAAAAGAAAATATCTCTAATAAAAAGTTTGGTGCCAAGAGGAAGAAAGAAATAGCATTTAGCAAAGACCCACTTTAGCAAAGACCAGCACGGTGCCAACCGTGGGATCTGTGCTTGACATACGTTGTTTTATTGAATCCTCTCAATATGCGTCCATTTCATCGGTGAGAGAACGGAGCCCCAGAGAAGCATATGTGTTTCCCAAGATTGTGTGATTATTACATAACAGGAGCAGGGTTAAAGCCTCATTGCTCTGTTCCCCACGTCTGTGCCCTTTCTACCGATTGTATCCAAGCTGGCATGGCAGTCAGGGAGCAAGTGTCCAGAGAAAGTCTGCCCTCCGAAGTTAGCAATGGATGGGGCCTCAGTCAACCTCTCTGGGCTACGGTTTCTATCCTTGCCTATTGTGAGGCTGGGTTTCCTGGGTGCTTTCACGGAAAGAATCTTGCTCAGCTCGTAGACAAGTCCTTGCTCTCTTCGGATCTTTCTACATTCCGGGTGAAGTTTTCCAATTGCGTTCCTTGGAAGTCCTGAAGCACCATGGATCCTGCAGTGGGGCTCGAGGTAGAGCAAGTGGGGTGGGTTTCTGGCCAGGTTCCCCCTTTTACCTTCCACCAGAATAATTCCACGTTGGTTGGTTTACGTATGAAGGCTACATGAGGTTCTTATGAAGGAAGAGACCCATTGCTACGTAAGGATGAACGAATGAACGAAGGAATGAATGAATAAGTGAGTAAAACAATGACTACAAAACCCAATGATTATGGAAGCTCTAAGGCCTCATCTCCCTCAAGTGCACTGGCCAGAAGTATTGTTCACCAAAGGTCTTTGTACAACTGTGGTGTCAAGGGTGTTAAGGTGTCCACCCAAAGCCAACGCCTGCTGTGGACTTGTGGTGCCCAAATGTACCAACAATCGAGTTACTATCACGCTGCTTAGCCTCCTGGGGGGTCGTTCAGGGTGCTTCACAGTCTGTAAAGTACGTTCATACACACGCTTGCCCGGTGACGTATGGTCAGTTCTACCGAGATCGGGAGCCTCGCGGTAGACGATTTGGAAAGTTCCGTTGTAATGGCCCCAGATTCTTGCTAACATACTCACGCCAGCTCCTTCGAGCCTCTGGAGACTTCCATTTGCCCTTCCAGGTCACTTCAAGCGCTACCTTCTCCGGGAAGACACACACCCTCCCTTCCTCTTCTGGAGCCGACTTTGACCCTGGTGGAGCATGTTCCAAGTGGCGTGGCAGTTTAGCTGCTACTGCTACTTATCCTCCTTTCCTCCTGTACCATGACCATCACAAGAGCTCATGGCTCAGTTCACACCTGAGGAGATGAAGAATGAGTGAAAAATGAACCAGCAAGGGCACAGGTACCCAGCTTCTAATATTAGCTAAGCTCTACCTCTGTGATTTCTTGAGTAAAATCAGTCCCACCCTCACGCTCACCCGATGTCACGTCCACGTGCCTGCAACTGTACCAGGTGCAAGGGACACAGTGGGGACAGGAAAGGCAAGACCCAGTCCTCGCGACGTCTCCACCTTGCTTGTACAGTCAGAGCCCCCGTCACACAGAACGGTCGGTACAAACACTGGTGTTTGTTTCTCGAAATCTCTGTGAAGACCGGACCATGTCTTGCGTAGCTTCGTTACCCCCACACCCAGCTCAATGCCTGGCGAACATCAGGCACTCAGTGAATGTTCGGTGAATAGATGTGACCCCTCGCAAGCCAGGTGCCTCTTCCTGCCCCTGTTTCTGGGTCAAACCCAGGAGCTAGGACTAAACTGTAAACGCATTTCCTCATATTCCAGGAATCCCAGGCATTGGGGTTTCCTGAACAAGGCATTTCCTGAACAAGGCAAACTTTCATTCTTCGATGCGTACAGTATCGCCCTCCAGGCCGGGGCCTTGATAAAGCCCTTCCTGCGAGCCTGCACGAGTGTTTTCCTGCACATACACATGCAGGAAATGTTTTCCTGCACATACACATACTCATGCACATACACCATTTGGAAACACTATTCACTTTACGGCACAACACAAACATGATTTCGTGCCACGAAAACAAAACAGAAACGCATCTTCTCCTTCTGTCAGCTCTGTCCTGGACTCCACCGAGGCAGTGAGGTGGGTGGCAGGAGGCTTATTAGCCCAGGAGTCTGCTTGGCCACCCCTTAGCGGCAAGAGCCCAGAGGAGTCACCTCGTCTTTCTGAGCCACCCTCTGTGGATCTTCAAGTCAGAATGAGAACGAATAGAAAACCACATTCTGGTTACTCACTCGCCTTCGCTGGTAGTTTTGCCCAGAGAAGCGAGGCCCAGAGCCAAGATCATAAAGGCAGGCAGGGGAGTTCAGGATGAATAGGGAGCAAGGCACCCCAGAAGTGAGGGGGAATAGCAAAGTGCCCCGCCTGTTTGTCTGTTGGTTTGTTTGTGGCGGGGGGAGCGTCTAGGAGTCAGACAAATCTCGGGCAAATCCAATTCCTGTCTTCTACTGGCTGTGTGTCCTTAGGTAAGTCGCTTCGGCATTTTGGGTCTCACTTTCATCATCTGCAAAATGGAAACAATAATGCTCTATCTGACCTCAGGATCTATCACTGTTAGGTGCCTCCTTCCTGCCGTGGCTTACATCCTTACCTCTCTGGTTTCGTCTGCAGCGGCCTGAACAGCTCATCAAGGGTGTCCACAATGCGCTCAAAGCATGGTGTAACGCCCCCTCGAGTGGCTAAAATGTAAAAGACAAAGTTATTAATCGTCAGGAGGTACGGAGCAGTTGGAGCTCTTGGCCTGGCAACGTCTACAAACGTAGAATACATGCCTATCCCTTAATGGAGCAACTCCACTCCGGGATATGTTTACCCAGACACATGCTTGAATACTCATCGAAACACTGTTCGTCACTGGGAGTCACCCAGATCCCAACCACGGTAGAATGAATAAGTACCCGAATGGTGGCACTTTCCTCCCATGCGATATGACACGGCGATGAGAGCGCAGCCTCTATGACTACACATGACAGCACAGAGGAATCTCACAAACATCATGTTGAAAAGGAAGCCGGAGACGAGAGCAGGCACGGGCATGCATGATTCCATCTATATAAAGTCCAGAAACATCGCAAGTGGGTGTTGGGACGTTGGTGGAGAGTGGTAAGTGGAAGTGATATGGCAGGAAAGCTTCCAGAAGAGCTGACCATGACCTGCTTCTTCGCCTGTTTGCAGATTCTGCGGGTATGTGAAAGTTCACTCACTATGTGAGAGTTCATTCCGTCATATGTATACTTATGGGGAATACATTTTCTGTGTGTTTGTGGATACTTTATTATTTAAAGAAAGAGAGAAGGGAGAAAAGAGAGGAGATAAAGGTGGGAAGGTGGGAGGAAGGGAGGGAAAAGGGAAGAATGGAAGGAGGGAAAGAGGGAGGAGGGGTAGAGGGAGGAGGGAAGGAAGGAAGGAAGGAAGGAAGGAAGGAAGGAAGGAAGGACAAACATTTCTTTCAAAGGAACAGCAGTATGGCTTACAGCTGACCTTTCAACAAAAATGATGCAAGCCAGAAGACAATGGAATGACACCCTCAAATTCCAGAAGAAATCGCCAACTAGAATTCTACATGGGCAGTAGAAATCGATTTTGAAAAATGAAAATGGAATTTTTCAGAGAAGCCAGAAGAGAAGGAAATACTGGATAATGACCGTTCTTTGGGTTAGAAGCAAACGGTCCCAGGGAGAAGCGTGGAGGGGTGGGGACCCTGGCGAGGGCAAACAGAGCTGAGTAAGGACCTCATGGCATGAAGCAATCATTGCCATGTTTGGTGGGATTTAAAAGGTATGCCAAGTCCAAAAGCAACACACACACACACACACACACACACACACACACTTACATGCACACACACGTGCACACACACAGGCAGGTACACACCCCAACGATGGTTGAGCCAGGCTAGCAGTGCCCGTGGGGCTGGTGAGAATTCAGTGAGAAAACACCTGAACAATGCTTCACACTCTGTGGAGATGAGGCCGTGATGCTCAGAGAGGCCAGGGCACTGGCCCAGGGTCACACAGCAGCAAGGGGCAGAGGGGAAAGGCCCCCCACTGCCGCCGGGTCCGCCTGTCTCCGCACCCCAGCTCCTCCTCAGGCCTCAGCCACCTCTTCTGGTTCAGTTCACACCCTCCTAAGAGGCTTTCGTTGGCCTGTCGGCTCTGACACCTGTCGGGGCACAGGGTTGATACATTTTTACATAAATCTTTCACGTTTTTCTTGCAGTGATGGAGATGAGCCAGACCTTCAGCCCCGCCTCCAACCTGCTTCTCTGTTTCTTCTGTCACTCGTCTTCCATATAAAAGTGTCGCCTATCGGATAGAAGTCATCGCAAATAGAAGTTTCTATTTCATCCTTTTCCGTCCTACCTGGAGCGGGGAGGTGGTGGTCCGGGAGACTCCATATCCTTACCCTGTCACAGTTGTCCTTATGGCTCAGTCTCACTTTCTCCAGTGGCCCCCCCAGTGACTGCGGTGGGGGTTAGGGGTTCAGCACGGGGTCCCTAGAGCTGGATCGCCCTTAGGCGGCGTCCTGGGCCTCGGTCCCTCATTTCTTTGCCTGTAAAATGAGGCAAACCGTAGGGCTGGTGGGAGGGTCAAATGAGATTATCTAGATTAACCATGTAGCAAAGGGCAAAAAATACTAAATGTGTTGTGGTGGTGGTTACTGTTTTCCAGGTAATTCTCCGGGCTCTTTTTGCACATGGTTTTATTTCATCCTGTGGAGTCTGGATTCTCTGCTGCATCGTAAGATTAAGGAAGCAGAGGGGCGCCTGGGTGGCGTAGTCGGTTAAGCGTCCGACTTCAGCCAGGTCACGATCTCGCGGTCCGTGAGTTCGAGCCCCGCGTCAGGCTCTGGGCTGATGGCTCCGAGCCTGGAGCCTGTTTCCGATTCTGTGTCTCCCTCTCTCTCTGCCCCTCCCCCGTTCATGCTCTGTCTCTCTCTGTCCCAAAAATAAATAAAAAACGTTGAAAAAAAAATTAAAAAAAAAAAAAAAAAAAAAGATTAAGGAAGCAGATGCTCTGGGGGCTTGTGTCCCATGACCCAGGTCAAAGACCTAGCCTCCTAGCTGTCACATGGGAGCAGGCGGAGGGCCGTTAAACCACAGACTGCAGACCCCATGACCCAGGATTGTGATTCAGTAGCTCTGGGGCAGGGCCCAATAATTTGTACTTCTAACCAATTCTCAAGTGCAAATCCAGGAGCTAGGATTTTTTTACAAAAAAATTTAATGTTTATTTTTATTTTTGAGAGAGAGTAGGACCGGGGCAGAGACAGAAACGGAGACACAGAATCCGAAGCAAGCTCCAGGCTCCGAGCTGTCAGCACGGAACCCGACGCGGGGCTCGAACCCACAAACCGTGAGATCATGACCTGAGCCGAAGTCGGACGCTTAACCGACTGAGCCCCCCCGGGTGCCCCTGAAGTGAGGGAATCCTGCAGAAGCGAAGCTTCCAACCCTCTCCATTCGTCTGCAGCTGGCACGATGCCCGCCTGTCCGAGCAGGAGCTCTGGGGCCACCTCTTGCGTACTGTGACCGAGCCCAGCTCCGTGCCCGCCCCGGTGGCAAATCGCCTCTCCCGCCACTTGGCCACCGTGCCTCCCAGCGTCCTCATCATGCCCTTAACCCGCCCCCACAGGGCAAGAGCACCGGTGCTTGTTGCAGGCAGGCCTCTCAAAATGAGAAGAAGAAACCTTGTCCTTGGAAGGTCTCTGCGAAGGTCAACTGGTACGAAACCAGTGGTTCTCAAAGTTCGGCCTCGCGGCACACTCACGCGTGGAGAGTAAACCAAGATGCCCGTGCTCAGATTCAGGCCCAATTGGTCCAGGGTAGGGCCAGGGTATCGGCCCCTGCAGGGTCGAGCTGGCTTCTGGATCTCCTCCTCTTCTCCTGGTGGGATTGCCTGGGTGCCCCACGTCCCCCTCTGCTCACATCGCTCTGTCCGCAAATATGCTTGTGTCTCAGCCGAAATATCAGTGAGCTGAGCAGTGACTGGCCCTGTCCCCTTGGTCAAAGCCGAGGGCAGTCGGCGAGGAGCCGAGGAGGAGGGGTGTCGTTACAGCCGGCCGGCAAAAGCCCCCCCACCCCGCCGCCGTCCTCCCCGACAATCCATTCTAGAACCGTTTCCCCGCATGCTGCCCCTTCCCCACCCCCGGCACCACCGTGGAGTCTGGGATTCCGGCAAAGCTGGGTCTTCTCACAAGTCAGGCTGGGACAGTCACCGCCCCACTCCGAGCCACAGCTGTCTCACCTGTCACGTGAACGCACAGTTCCTGCCACCCGGGACTATCGTGGAGTTCACGTGCCACAGGGGCAGGTGCTCAGGGAACGCCAGGGGCTTCCCCTTGTCTTGTCTGACAACCTGTGAGGTGACCTCACGGAAGTGGGGCCGCTTCTCAGGGAGTGAAACGACTCTCTACAGCTTTCCTTTGGGGGACAAAAATACGAGGCACTCCGAGAGCAACGAGGGCAGCTTGAAGCTCTCATTCTTCCATAATGAGTCTCCTGTGGGCACTCACAGCATTACAGTGACTGAAGGGCCAATCCAGGTCTCCCATTGAACAGACAGGAAAACTGAGGTCCGGGGAGAAAAATAGCAAAGCTTGGACGAAGGTACACGTCTCTCAACTGTCAGGGGAATGCCTTTTCGCGTCACCTCACCGTTTTCCTTTCCTGCCAACGTGCTCTCAAAGCTCACACCCAGTCGGGCAGCAAATCAAACCCAGCCCAGCAAGTGTTTTGAAAGTCCTATGATGTCATCTAGGGACTGAGGATTCCGGGCTAATCGGAACGGATCTTCACACACATCCCAGGCTGTCACCAGTCAGCTCGGTGGCCTTGGAGAAGCCACCCACCTCCTCCACCTGCCTTCCTTCCCCCCTGCAAAATGGGCACGGCGATAATTACCTCACAGAATTGTTGCAAGCATTTACTAAAATACCGCATGGATAAAAGGCTTAGCCTAGAACCCTGCTTACTACTGGAAATACCACACGATAGATGCTGGTGGGGTTATCACTTGGTTGGGGCCGGGCCGGGCACCGAGGTGCTGGAAGGGGTTAAATATGGGCATGGTCTCCTCCTTCTGAGGATTTACGATAACAGGCTAAGATGTCACGTTGGGGAGAACTCAAAGAACAAATGTCAGGGAGAGGGCGACGAAGTGGCTTTGTATGAGATAGGGAGCAGGACAGAGTTTACAAGACAGGAAAATGAAGAGAAGCATAGATAGGGTTGGCCTCCAACAGAAATGAAATGTGCATGTGACCTCTTTTATTTTCTTACTTAAAAAAAAATGCACGGTATCCGATATTAGATACATTTCAAAGTAGTTCCCTTGGGAGGTGGATGTCCTTCCCATTTTACAGAATAGAGAGAGAATACGGGCGCAGAGAAGCGAAGGGACTTAACCAGAGCCACACTGTTAGACACTCTCAGGGCTTTTTGTGTGTGGTTTTGTTTTGTTTTGTTTTGTTTTTAGTGAAAAAAGGAACATTTATTGCTACCTTTTAGTTTTTCTGATACATTTTTTTTCCATGGAAGTGAAATTCACATACTATACAAGTAATGATGTTGTTTAAAATGTACAATTCAGTGATGTTTACTGCATTCACAACCTTGTGCCCTCACCACCTCTGTCTGGTTTCAAAACATCTTTCCCACACAAACTAAAATCTCTTACCCATTAAACAGTTACTCCTTACTTCCTCCTCCCCCCATTCCTGGCAACTTCCCATCTGGGTTCCCTACGAATGCATTCACCTGCTCCAGATAGTTCATATCAATGGAATCAAACTTTCACTTCACGTGTTGTTTTCCAGACTTACCCATGTTGTAACAGGTGTCAGAACCTCTCTGTGGCCGACCGATACTCCGCTGTGTGCGCGTGCCACGATTTGTTCAGCCGCTCATCTACTGACACGGGTCTAGTTGTGTCCGTCTTTTGGTCATTGTGGGTAATGCTATTATAGGGGCGCCTGGGTGGCTCAGTCGATGAAGCCTCCGACTCTTGATTTCGGCTCGGGTCACGATCTCACAGTTCATGGGATCGAGCCCCGCGTCCGGCTCTGCACTGAGAGTGCAAAAAATAAATAAACTTAAAAAACATAATGCTGCTACAAATATTCACGTATAAGCATTGGTTTGAATCCTGGCTTTTTTTTTTTTTTTTTTTTTTTTTTTTATTTTTGGGACAGAGAGAGACAGAGCATGAACGGGGGAGGGGCAGAGAGAGAGGGAGACACAGAATCGGAAACAGGCTCCAGGCTCCGAGCCATCGGCCCAGAGCCTGACGCGGGGCTCGAACTCACGGACTGCGAGATCGTGACCTGGCTGAAGTCGGACGCTTAACCGACTGCGCCACCCAGGCGCCCGAATCCTGGCTTTTGAACCTCTACCTAAGAGCTGAATTGCTGGGTCATGTACCAATCCCATGTGTACCTTTTTGCATTTCCACCAGCAAGGTCCAAAGGGTTCCGGTTTCTCCATATGCATATCAACACTTGCCACTTTCCTTTTTTTTTTTTTTTTTTAATTTTTATCATCATCCTAATGGGTGTAAAGTGGTATTTCATTGGGATTTTTAATTGCATTTCCCAAACACCTGATGCCACTGAGCACCTGTTCATGTGCGCATTCACCATTTGTGTACCCTTTATTCTTTTTAAAGAAACAGCAATTCATATCCTTTGCCCACTTTCTAATTGTGCTGTTTGTCTTTTCTCATGTGTTACGCTGCGAAAATCCTCTCTCTCTTTTGGATACCAGACCCTCATCAGATAGATGGTTCGCAGATATTTGCCCCATTCTGTGGGTTGTCTTTTGGCTTTGTTGGTCATGTCCTTTCATGCACAGTTTTGCATTGGAAGAAGTGCATTCAATGCTTTCTTTTGTTACCGGTGCTTGTGACGTCCCCAGGGGTGATGTGAAGCCCTGGTCCTCTAGCAGGGCATGGAGGGCCCTCCCGCTGCACGCTGGCAGCTTTCCCAGGGGCAGTGAGAGATGCTTGCACTTGAGGTGAAATGAACCAGGTCAGGAGGCAGTAGGAAGCCACCAATGAGCGAGGCCTGTGAAGGACAGTTCAGGGTCAGGGGTGGAGGCCCTGTGGTAGTCTCCTTCCTCTCTGCACAGCTAGAATGGCCACGTGGGGCTTAGTTGTAGCTGCCTGAAGGCCTGTGCCGCAAGAGGGGCTTGGAAAGGCCCCACCCCAACATGAGGGGACCTTCAAACAGAGCAAGGAACTGGGGCAACCAACTGGGGAGATGGTGACAGCAAGGGAAGGGAGGGGCAGGAGAGGAAGAAGGGGAGAGAGGGACATCCAGAGTGAGAACAGATGTTGGAAAAGAAGTTGCTTTTCCAGGGGTGCCTGGGTGGCTCAGTCACTTAAGTGTCCAACTTTTGACCTCCACACGGGGCTCCAACTCAGGGAGACTCGATGTAGGCTTGGGTCATGACCTCATGGTTAGTGAGTTCGAGCCCCGAATTGGGCTAAGCACTGTCAGTGGTGTGAGAAATACGCCCACTGACACGATCAAAGGAGGGACGCAGAGACTCGGAGCAGAGCGAAGCGAGGCTTTAATCAACATCTTGCAAGAGCCAGTGGGTGTCTGACGGACAGGCTCACCCTGGGCAGTTACAGCAGGCAATTTGTCTTCTAGCAGGCAAGTCCCTCCCCCGATTTCTCATTGGCTGAGTACTCTAGCGGTAAGTCCCTCCCCTGGTTCCTCACTGTCTGAGTACTACAGAGGTAAGTCCCGCCCCTGATTTCTCATTGGCTGAGTACTACAGAGGTTACAACCTGACCCAAAAGTCACCTAGGCTTACATAAGGCAAAAAGCAGTCTGACTGGAACAAATGTACATTTCTCGTGGTGACACAGAGACTTCAGTTCTTTGGCCGATGCTCATTGCAAAGCCTGCAAAAATCAGGCTGAGAAACAGAAAGGGGAAGAAGAACCAAGAAGCGAAGTGTCCAAGGGTTTGGGACCCCATTGGTGGGGGGGGAGGGGTGGGGGGGAGGTGGGGGTGGGGTCTTACATATTTCCATTCAGGTTGTAAACCTATTGTTAACTAGACAGCACAGCTTTTATTTGGTATTTCTGAAAATGGGTCATCTCATTTCTCACAGTGGGGAGCCTGCTTGGGATTCTCTGTCCCTCCCCTGCTCGTGTGCTCTCCCCCTCCAAATAAATAAATACACTTGAAAGAAAGAAAGAGAGAGAGGAAGAAAGGAGGAAAGAAAGGAAGAAGGAAAGAAAAGAACAGAGAGGAGAGGGGAGGAGAGAAAAAAGAAAACAAAGAAAAGGAAACAAAAGAAAAAGAAAAAAAAGAAAAGAAAAGATAAAAGAAAAGGAAAGTAAAGAAAAGAAGAAAAGGAAAGAAAAGAAAAAGAAAAGAAAATATAAAAGAAAAGGAAAGAAAAGAAAAGAAGAAAAGAAAAAAGAAAAGTAAAAAGAAAAGAGAAAAGAAAAGAAAAAGAAAAGAAAAGGAAAGAAAAGAAAAAGAAAAGAAAGGAAAAGAAAAAGAAAAAAGAAAATAAAGAAAATAAAAGAGAAAAGAAAAGAAAATAGAAAAGAAAATGAAAAGAAAAGGAAAAGAAAAAAGAAAAGAAAATGAAGGAAAAGAGAAAAGAAAAGAGAAAAGAAAAGAAAAAAAACCTGCTTTCCAAACTCTCAAGCATGGAGCCCACACTCCACCGTGGGCACTACGGGCGGGGGGCACCCTGAGGGTACTTGGAGTGAGGGCTGGCCTGTGAGAATAGTTTCAGGCTCAGATACATGTATGCATGTGCTGAGTGTCTTTACACACGTGACCTCATTTACTCCTTCCAGCCTTTCTGTGGAATGTTTATTTTTTTTCTCCTTCATACGTGAGGAAACGGAGACTCTCGGAGCCAAGACAATTTGCCAAAGAGCCCGTTACAGACAAGGAACAGACTACATTTGGACGCTCACGTCCTGCTCCCCAGCGTGGGGCTCTTTCTGTTGTGACTCAGCTATGAACACAGTCACAGAGTGACCCTACGTGAAGCCTAGAGGTCACTTTAAGTCAGGGCCAGCTGTGCACGTGGGATGTGGCGCAGAGAGCCTCGCTACTTGGAGCGAGGTCCAGAGTCCAGAGGCCCGGCCGCATCGGCACCCCCTGAGAGCTGGTCAGAAACGCGGCATCTCAGACCCTGCCCCAGACCCGCTGGCTGAGCAGCCACGTTTTTCACCAGACCCCTGGGTGATCTGTCTGTACATAACAGTTTGGGAAACATCTGTCTAGGGCTATCGCTTCAGACTTCCAAGAAGAAGTTTTACTATTAGAAATAAGGATAATAGCTCGAGTTGTCATAATTAGGCTCCGCCTCCTGGTCCAGCCACAGACAGGTCCAGAGTTTTCAAAATATCATGCGGCCGGAAAAGCTTATAACTGCTTTATCAGCCAACGGCTGACCTCAGAACCTTTGGCAAGACAAAATGTTCCGCTCTCTCAATGAGACCAATATTGCATTTCTGGTGATGTATTTATCTCGTTACCATTTCTGACATAGATTATGTAAAACCGCCCCTCTTGTTTCTGCTTTCGTTGGTTTATTTGAATTTCTGACTTACCTTGATCCTAGACTACATGGACGCTTACGCAACCACTCAGATGAGTCTCCCTCCGTGTCTCTGGTGGCCCCACGGTGGCCTTGGCTCCTGCCCTCATCTCAGAGATAACAGAGCTGTGTCCCGCCCCGATACTCTAGTAAGCAATTAATGGGATCCAGCACTGGCTGAGTCCTTACTGCCTTCTGCTCTTTGAGGCTTTTCTGGACTTGACTGTGGTCCTTTCCAGACCTTCTTTGCCAACCTCATTGCGTTTAAAGAATGGAGGCACCCGGCTCAGAACATACGCAGCTAATACTAAGCAGAATCTTCCTCCCCTCTCCATGGTGGGGGTGGGGCTGGGGAGAGCTGGCAGCTCAGGACCCAGGATGGGACCCAAGGAGTCAACGAGGGAAGGTGGAGGTCAGACGAGAACGGCACTGAAAACCCAGGGCTCTAGGGTCAGTCAGAACTGAGACAGGATCCTGTCCTGCCTCATATTTGCTGGGTGACGTTGGGTAAATTTACTTACCCCTCTGAGTTCCCCTGACCTCATCCATAAAGTGGGGATGATCCGACTTCTAGGAGTTAAATTAAATGTAAGTAGAATCCTGGATCCCAGGCCTGTCATGTACACTCAATAAAAGGGAGCTGTATCTTGAGTCTAGAGTAAGTCATCGAGGGACAGAGCCGACAAATGTCACGAATCTTCCAGTATTTAAAACACAAACAACCACATACACAATCATGTTTTCCTGTGTAAAATTCAAGAAAGGTTAACTGAAAACTTAAAAAGCAGGGGTGCCTGGGCGGCTCAGTGGTTAAGTGTCCAGCTTTGGCTCAGGTCATGATCTCACGGTTCAGGAGTTCGAGGCCCACATTGGGCTCTGTGCTGACAGTGTGGAGGCCCGCTTCGGATCCTCTGTCCCCCTTTCTCTCTGCTCCTCCCTGTTTGTGCTCTCTCTCAAAAATAAATAAACATTTAAAAAAAGGGGGGGGTGCCTCCTGGGTGGCTCAGTCGGTTAAGCATCCGACTTCAGCTCAGGTAATGATCTTGCAGTTCATGAGTTCAAGCCCTGCATCAGACTCTGCTGACCGTTCAGACCCTGGATCCTGCTTCTGATTCTGTGTCTCTTTCTCTCTCTCTACGCCCCCCCCCCACCCAACTTGTGATTGCTCTCTCTCTCTCTCTTGCTCTCTCTCTTTCTCTCTCAAAAATAAATAACAAATAAACATTAAAAAATGATAATTTTTTAAAAAGGTAAATGACTTCTTTATAGTCTTACTGCAATAGTGACCCATGGGCCAAATCTACCCATGGACGATGTTTTATGACTCACAGACCAAGACTAAATTTTGCATTTTAAAAAAGAATTTGACCGAGGCGCCTGGGTGGCTCAGTCGGTTAAGCGCCCGACTTCGGCTCAGGTCATGATCTCACAGTTCGTGGGTTCGAGCCCCACGTCAGGCTCTGTGCTGACAGCTCGGAGCCTGGAGCCTGTTTCGGATTCTGGGTCTCCCTCTCTCTCTGCTCCTCCCTTGCTCTGTCTCTCTGTCTCTGACTCGCTCTCAAAAATAAATAAACATTAAAAAAACATTTTTTTTTTTTTAGAGAATTTGAGAAAAGTTTGCTGACCTGGATCAGAGAACAGTCCTGGGAACATGTGCCTTATCAAGTGTGTCCTATGTGTCCAGTGGCCTTCCCAGATGGTCTTGCTTAATCTTCCCAGTCAACAGACCCAGCGAGACACCAATCATCGTCCTGTTTTACTGATGAGCAAATGGGGGCTTGGAAAGCTTAAACAATCAGACCAGGATCACACAGCTAATGAGCGGCTATTCCTGCACTAAACGCCCCGCTTCTCTAAACCGATCTCTTTACTGTGAACCTTCTGCATTGATTTGACAAGAGTCAAAACCAAGAAAGGAAAATCCTCAAAAGCCAAGGATCCACTCAACAGCCCGAAGGAGTTGGGGAGATCCAGGCTTGAGGCCCTGGCAAGGAGGGCTGAGCCAGGAGTGCAAAAGGTCTGGGTCAACCAAAGAGAGACCTGTTAGGCTGCCAGAACATACGGTTCTATAGGTTGTGCACTGCACACAAAAAAAGATGAGCAGAGGCTGAAATCCAAATCACCTTCTTTTGGACAAATGTGTTCTCTGCGGCAAGACTAGACCTGTCAAAATCAAGTGGGAATTTCCTTCTCGAAAAGGGATCACCCATTTCCCTGAGGGGTGGGGTTGTACTCACCCATCAGTCTCTAATTGCATAGAGACTCCATGTAAGCTAGCAACGTCCCGACTGTGTCTGAGGATTTGGAGGGACCCAGGTCTGAGTGGTCTTGAAGCGAGAGCCATCTTTACCTTTAAAGCACAGAGAAAGAGAAAGCAAATACCATTCCTGGGGTTTTACAGACGGGGGTCCCAAGGCTCGAGGCCGGCCAGGTGACTCGGTGGTGGTAAAATCTGGAGCAGAACTGACCCTCGGGTTTGGCAGTCTTTCCTCTGAGGCCTGCAGTCTCTGAGGGCATATCTCGAAATGCAGAAATTAGACCGACGGGCATCGAAGGCGGGGCTGCAGGATGGCCCCGTGTCTTCATAACTCCTTGGAAACACAGTTCCCTGTGGTAGGAGTTTCTCAAATTTTTTACAAATGGTCATCATATTATTGATGATGATACCCAGTAGGTAACTGGTGGAAAAAAAATAGCGGCAAAAGCAGCAATAAATTGGGGCAATTTTCTAGTCAACATCTATTTTCCAACAGAGTGCTACATTTCAAAGGTCTTTTTTCAATCCCTGTAAGTTTCGAGCTGGGGGCAGTGTATTTTGGGGGCAAGGGAATAGATATTTACATCAAGCACGCGGACACCGGGATGTGCCTGGGTGCGGCCCCTTCTGGAGGGAGATGCACTGCGTGTACAAGGTCACTGAGCTTTACGCTGAAGGTCGGTGCACTTTGCAGAAGTCGTGCCCTATATAAGGGCAAACGTTCCTTCTCTGTGTCTTTCCGCCATGGGCCTTCCAGAGGCCTCGGCGGATTTCACCCTCACGCTTACTCCTGAGGGATGATTAATGGGTTGGTAGCGCAGATTAGGCGCGATGCTCTGCAAACCCTTGGTCACCACGGAGGCGCGAATCCACCTCCAGTCCTGTCTGCCCCTTGCCCCGCCCCCCACCCCCCCACCCCCCCACCCCCCCACCCCTCCACTCCCAGCCCTGCTTAGCCTGTGTGTGACACTAATCGCAGCGGGTGCCTTTGTGTGCTGATGACCTGAACAACTGGCCGGCTGCAGGTGCATCAGCGTGGACTCCGTCTGGAGACCTCCTGGGCCCCACTTGTCCTGTGCTGGCAGGCCTCTATGCTGGGGGGCGGGGGAGCTTGGGCGGGTCCCTCCTGGTGGTGTGAAATGTTCCTTTGCAGACCGGGCGAAGCAGTCATGAAACTATTTTAAACCCCAGCTGGAAGGAGGGGCAAGCCTACTATTTCCGTGCTAGTTACTTGAGATTGCTGCCTCTTAAACCTGGAAAATACAGCGTGTGTGCGGGTACCTGTGTGTTTACATCTATGTAAGACAGAGGTGGGGGGAGGGAGAGGGAGAATGTAGAAGGGTAAGCACCCGAAATTTCTTTGATCTTGGAGCCTGCCTGCCTCCTTTTTCTGCTGCCTTGTGAGTCTGGGCAAAGGACACAGACAAATGTGTATTCATTAAAAAATGCCTCTCGAGTGGCTAATTTGTGCAGGGGTTTGGAAGAACCGGCAATGATGAGCCCAGAAATGAGGGCAGAGCCGCGCGCTCTTCGCGAGCCGCCGGGTCTTTCTTTGCCTTTTCCCCACTTCTGTGTTTATTGCAGGGGAAAATGCTGGCTGAATTGAGCAGCGCGCAGAAAGGCTAAAAGATAATCCCTCTCCGCTGTGTTCCCCTGGAGATCCAAACAGGCACACACAGGTCTAACCAAGTCAAATCCCAAGTTGCCAAGTCAGTACTGCGCTCCTGCTATGCACCCGAAAAGACAGGATTGAGTTGTTCCCTCGTTTATGCAACAGGCATTTATCCGCGAAGCCCCTGCACTTGTCCGAGACCCTGAGCGGCGCCCAGGGCACTTAGGGACAGGTGGACCCAAAAGCTCCCCCCTCGCATAACCCAGTGGGAGGAGAGACACATACTCTGATAAATATAACACAGCGTGCTCCCTCCCCAGGCTCTTGCAAAGTGAGGGAGGGACAGGAGGTATCTGCTGGGCGGAGCCTGGTTCATGTTGCAAACTGATCTCAGCTGAAGTTCAGAAGTTCAGAAGGCGGAAGGGAAGAAAATGGGCATTAACTAAACTCGTCTATGTTCCTGGCATTGAGGCGTTTCCCACACAATGTGCAGCGTCCCTCCTAAGACCCTTGTGAAGGAAGAGTTTCTTCCCCTAAGCCTGCAGATAAGGACACAGAGGCCCAGAGGTGACGGTAACTCGTTCAAGGTCAGAGAACTAGAATGTAGCAGATCGGGTTTGCAGTGCATTTTCCCTGGCACCAGCAGAAGGGCATAGGGTGGGAAGGGGTCAGTAGGGGTGGGGAGGTCAGCTGGGTAGAACATTCCACACAGAGTTTGCACTTTATCTTCCAGGCAAGATCCCAGCTTGGCAGCTTGGCAGACCCCGGGGGGCCAAATGCGGGTCAAGCTGAGCATCACCTAGCATCGAGGAGAGAGAAGTGCACAGTATCACCTGTACAGCCACAGGCCTATGTGACATGGGGCGAGTTACTTAACTTCCCTGAGCCTCGTTTTTCTCGTCTGTGAAATAGACAAAACCAGTGTCCATTTCATACCAGTTCCCATCTCTCAGGGCTGCTGGAGGGACCCAGGGAGCCGCACAGGTTACCCTGCATTGAGCTGTGCCCTGAATGGCAGAAGTGCGTAATTTATGTTATGTTACGCACAATTCTACTGGAGATGCGGCACCTAGCACGGTTTCTGGTACCTAAGAGTGGCTTAATACATGTTGATTATTTGTATCTTGTGCTTTTTCAAAATGATCAAATGCCTTCAATGCTTCGTTGATCTGTGTCGCCATCGGGTAAAGAAGGGAAGTATTTGTCAGCTACGGATGCCATCTTGAGGCAGGGGCATTGTTTATAAATTGAGCACAAAACCTTCTTTGACCACTCAGAAGTCAGGGAATGAGGAAAACTCACTTTCTTGACCCTCCATGAGTTTACATTTCCAGCGGTGTGGCCCTGGTGTCAGCCATTTACAGATGGCTCCCATGAAGTCTGCACAGGGCTTTTTCTCTGTGGCTGGCTTCCAGATGGTTAAAAGTTTCTTCCTCTCCAGTGTCGTTTGAAAAGCACCCTGACGTCGCTGCAAAAGCTAGATATTTCTTTAATCTTGGATGTTTCCAAGGTGGGATTCCTAGAGTCCAGGCATGACCAGCATCCTTGGCCCAGGAAGTGCTGGTGAGTGGATGACCCATGAGGCCAGACCTGCGATGGATGAGAAGTGGAAGGAAGCCAGTGAACTCGCTCCCCTCCCTCCACCTCCCCCCGCCCCCCAGTCTGCTCCCTGGTGCAGCAGTTCCGAGCCTCTTAGAGATGGTCCTGGCAATAAAACAATACCAAGTGGTACCCCCCTCCCCATCACATACCCCCCACTGTGTTCCACTCCCTCCCAACTCACCTCCCCTTTTCTCTCTCCAGCTTCTTTGGAAATCTCTCTCCTAGAGTAACGTAATAACGAGCAAGCTTTTCCTCAGCCGTTGCTCGGTGGGATTCGAAGAGAAAGTGATTTCGCTCTCATTATTAATTAGGATAGCTAAAAGGCAGGAGGAGGCAGAGTGTGACAGAGAGAGGGGGAGAGGGGGTGCCCTTGGCAGTGGGTGGGTGTTAAAGAAGGATCATGCACATTCCAGGAGCGGACACAGTGCTTCCTTGCACAGACTTTGCAGCCGGCCGCCCGGGTTTGCACACCTCTCTTGTTAGTTACAAGCCTCCGAACCTTCAGTTTCCTCATCTGGAAACTGCAGGTGAAAATAATTCTGACGTCACAGGGGTCTGCAAATATTAAGAGTACTGATATTTGCCAATGGGGTGCCTGGGTGGCTGGCTCAGTGGCTCAAGTGTCTGACTCTTGATTTCGGCTCAGGTCATGATCTCATGGTTCATGAGATCGACCCCCAAGTTGGGCTCTGTGCTGACAGTGTGGAGCCTTCTTGGGATTTTCTCTCTCTCTCTCTCTCTCTCTCTCTCAGCCTGACCCCTCCCCCCAACTCTCTCTCTCTTTCTCAAAATAAATAAATAAACTTAAAAAAAGAGTACCCATATTTGTCAACCACCTTAGAGCAGCGTCTGATACGTTGTAAGTATCATTTACGCATTTATTAAACATACCAGTCAATGAACGACTCTCCCTTGACTTTGCCTGCAGGACTGTGAGGAAGTCAGGGAGTTTCTCTGAACCACAGAGAAAATAAAATGAACGGTTTGAATTAATAAAGGGCTTGGCCAGTTCTGGCCCTCCATTTTCTAAAGAGACCCCGGGCACTAATGTGAATCCAGCATCGGTTGTGGGTCAGGGAAGGTCTTAAGATCTTATATATAAATGGTCTTCAGATTTATATAAATCATGCCGTAATTAAGCCTCACAAGAGGTCTGTGACGTTATGGTGAGTTCCCTGTATTTACCGACGAGAAAGAGAAGGCTCAGAGAGGCTAAGTGACTTGTGCACGGTGACAAAGTGAGCTGTCGGTACGCAAACTTGGGTTGTCTGGAAGCCCCACCACAAGGTACGGTCCGGGTCTGGGGAAAAAGTGGGACTGTAGAGATCAAAGCTTGGCTGTTCAAGATGTGGCTGAAGGGCTGGATGCCTTCCTGGAAACAGATGCTTGAATGGGTGTCTTTCCACGTGCTCGACGGCTCATGGTTGAAAGGGTGACAGCCTCCCAGGGGTCTGGGACAGAGGTGTGAGGGGTGAATTGGTGGGCGCGCTCTGACGCAGGGTCTAGGTAAGGAAAGGAACACGTTGGGATCAGAACTCACGCGTGTGTCTCTCCATCTGCCAGGTCACGTGCACCTTGCACGTGGTGGGTGCCCAGCCCTGGTTTGCGCGTGGCTACTTCTTTCCCAGAAGTTTTGGACAGAGGCATCTTTGATTTGGGTTTAAAATTTTTCTTAAAGAGGGGGCGCCTGGGTGGCTCAGTCGGTTAAGTGGCCGACTTCGGCTCCAGTCATGATCTCGCGGTTCTTGAGTTCGAGCCCCGCGTCGGGATCTGTGCTGACGGCTGGGAGCCTGGAGCCTGCTTCGGATGCTGTGTCTCCCTCTCTCTCTGCCCCTCCCCTGCTTATGCTCTGTCTCCTTCTGTCTCAAAAATAAATAAAAACATAAAAAAAATTTTTTTAAATACCAGAAAGTTTAAAAAAAATTAAGTTTATTTATTTTTGAGAGAGAGAGAGAGAGAGTGAGCAGGGGAAGGGCAAAGAGAGAATCCCGAGCAGGCTCCACACTGCCAGCACAGAGCCCAACGTGGAACTCGAACCCACAAGTAGTAAGATGGTGACCTGAGCTGAATGGAAGAGTGCGAGGTTTAACCGACTGGGCCACCCAGGCTCCCCAGAGCCCTTCTATTTTGTACACAAATAAATAAAAATGGGAAAAAGTGGAAGTTGTGTTTTGAGGTTTTGATGATTATTATTATTCTATTATTGTTATGAGACGTTTGCACAATTGAAAACTATTTGAGTTTTTAAAAATGTTTTAATATGAAAATCAGTAAAAAACCCATTTTCCCTTAGATCTTTCAATTCAACCTCTAAGTCTCTTTTAACATAGACTATATTTTAACAATTACTTTCAAGGAGTCTCTTGTTTAAAGAACCCTAAATAACTTCACACAATGGGCCCAGATAACAACTGGATTCGTTAAATCCTCTCCATTGCTTCAACCGATGTGACAAAAGCCTGCCTAAGTATTTCAAACATCTAGTGAAGCAGTAATTCAACTTATAACCAAGGGTGAGACTCTCGGATTCTTCCGAACAGTCAAACTTGGCACACTTTCTAATTAAAAAAAAAAAAAAAAAAAAAAAAAAAAAAACTTTTCCAATGAAAATTTACAAGTCTAAATTACCTCACTGCTCAGTTACATTTTAATTGGCATGATCAGACTAATCTGACTCTAATGCATCAAAACCTTTTTCTTTTTTTTTAATTATACCACATACTTCGAATATCCGCCATATGCTACTTTCCCCCCAGACTTGACTTCTGGGATTTCCTTTCTCTTCACTCCGCAGAATACATTCTGAACTTTGCCAGGGCAGAAGTGTTCGGCACCAGGAGAAGAAACAAGTTGTTTTAACATCACAAGCAAGTCCCGACCTAAACTTATGAAATTATCGACCAGAGATTTCTGGCCAGAACACAGGGGCTGAGGGACAAGGACGATTTTTTTTTTTTTTTTTTCTTCACGACAGTTGGCAGGTTCAGGCTTTTCTAGTCGCTATGGCAACAAGCAACTCCAAGCCCACACTGTGCACCTGAGATGAGTTTCTGCGCTCTTGCCCCTGGATCTAAGTTGAATGATCTAACCTCTTCTAACCTGGCAGCACAGACTGCTAATTGTCCCCGAATACGTGTGTCGCACAGTGTGTGTCCCAATATAAGGACTGCATTTACCAGTGTCCCCTGCAGCTAGGCAGCTGGGAGACGGAAGTGGAAGTCCTGGGGACAATCTGTAGAATGAACTTAAAGGGAAAGGGCATGTTCTTATCTCCTTCTGGATGCCTGGAATAAAGATTTGATGTCTGGAGCTGGGGCAGCCAGGTTGGACCAGGAAATCAAGTTGGGGAGGATGGTGTGCTCTACGGTGAAGCAACGAGCTGGCTGAGCCTGCGTCCCTGACCCTGTACAATGCTACACCAACTTTGTGTGCCAGGATTTAGGAAAGGGAAAAACTAACTTCTACCCAGTGAAGCCACTGTGATTGGGGGTTTTCCGCTGTCGAACCTAATCCTAACTGCTAGATACTACTGCCTGATTTGCGTAGGTGAAATTCTGGATCCTTCCCCCGACCCTGTACAATGCTACACCAACCTTGTGTGCCAGGATTTAGGAAAGGGAAAAACTAACTTCTACCCGGTGAAGCCACTGTGATTGGGGGTTTTCTGCTGTCAAACCTAATCCTAACTGCTAGATACTACTGCCTGATTTGCGTAGGTGAAATTCTGGATCCTTCCCCCCTGGAGGGGATTCTTCACCAGTCAGCTATTTGACTGCCCGATGGAATTCTGCCTCCTCTCGTGTCCGGTTGTAGACCACAGTCCTAGGGCACCCCAAGTGATTTACATGATTTTACCAAATGGATGCCCCAAATCGGTAGCAGGTGTCATATCTCTTAAAGCTGAGGCTATAGCTCCCAACCCAACGCCACGGTAGATTGGGCTGCCCCCAGAATCATTAAATGCAGATCGTTAAATGCAAGAAGCTAACGTTAATTTGTATTTTATGAGTCTGTAGTTGAAAATACATAAGTGAGCACCAAAATACCGAGTAAATCAATAGACGCGAAAATAACAATAGTTAACGTACTGTGCACTTACTGTGTGCATGGCTAACAACCACCCTATTTATCCTAGAGGGTGAAGTCTATCGTTATCCTCAGTTTAGACATAAGGAAGCTGTGGTCACATGTTTTCCCCCAGCTCAGCCGTGGAGTCGCACCCCATAAACTAAGTGATAGAGGTGTTCCCAACTGTGTTCAGTCTCTGTACTGTTTTAAGGATCCAGCCAGAGAGAGAGAGTAAAAAACGCACGCATGTTTGGTCTCAAGGAAAGTTAGGGCGTTCAACTACAAAAAATACAAAGGAATGATTTCAGGGCTTTTTTGTAATTTCTCCGCAACATTTATGGCTGTCATCTTTATTCTACCTCAATGTGGAAACCTATCCCAAATTTGGATATTGGCTTGCTTTCTACTGAGAAAAGTAACTTGCTCTCCTTTGGTGGTGGTGGGGGGGGCAGCGCTGGGGGGAGGGCATGGGGCAGAGGGACACTCAGAATTTCAAGGCCGCCACCATGGGCGTGTAGTTTCAAGAAGAGGGAATTACAGGGCTTTCTTCCCCCAGAGATGCAGTTGGCCTGGCAGGACCCTGATATTTGGCAGCTCCTGTGCTGAGTACTTTTCCATTCTCATCTATAAAACATTTGCAGGAATGTTGACAAGTATAATATGCATAAGAAAGATACTTAAATTAATAATGGCCATCATTTATTGAATGCTTGCTAAGTATCTGGCACTGAGCTACTAATTTTGTATATATAATCTGTCTCCTTAAAACAACTCTGGGGGCCAGGTACCATCTGCCCATTCTGCAGACAAAAACTGGAAGGCTCGTGGGTCCAGAGCCCCCCTGCCCCCGCCCCGCCTGCTGTTTCCTCCACAAGCAGGCACGGCTGCTTTGCAGCTTCCCAGTCTGCCTTTCACTCAGTTTCCCAGGTTAAGGTGCTGGTTCTTCACTGTCAGAAAACCTTCTAAAGAGCCTGAAGTTTCTTTTCCAGAACGAGAGGGTTAACCTGGGGGGGGGGCCCTGACGGATTTCACATCCAGTAATTGCATTCTGCTTGTTTTGACGTCGCTCAGAAATAAAATCATCCAGGAAACATCACAGAACAAAAGGTTTCCTGCCGCAAGGACCCTTAAGATGATCTAAGCCAGCAGTTTCAATCCCGGGAACAGTTTGTCCAAACGGCAATTCAAGCGGAAGGACACGCACAACGCAAGCCATCGTTGTGAGCTCCCTCTTACCCCTTGTTGCGCTTCTTTGGAAAGAACGTCCATCATGATAATTAATCACTGATCCTGTAACATCCCCGGTATCCACCCGTGCCATGAATATTTGCTAAATGGATTAATGGAGGTGGGTAGCCAAGGTGCAATCCCCTGAGGGATGACAGAGCCCAGTTTGAAAACATCGCTCTAACTCAACCTCCTGAGCCTACAGACAAGAAAGTTGAGGCCAGAAAAAGGAAACTGTCCAAAGTCAGGTGGCTGCAAAGTCGCAAGAGCCGGGACTCGGGGCCAGAACATCCTATCAGGAAGATTTGTCCCTGGTCCCTTTGGAATTTATGGTTGAACGGCTGAGCGGGGTGCTGTCCACGCGGTCCTTGTAGCTGCATTACGGAAGGAAGCTGTTTCAAAAGGCAGATTCCTGGACCCCACTGCAAGGCAAGTGAATTTCGAGTCTCTGGGAGTAGGACCCAGGAATCTGAGCTTAGAATAAGCCTCCTGGAGTCATCCTTGTAGGCAGTGAACTTGGAGAAATGGACCTTACGGGTTCCTTGTCTGGCTCCAGGAGGTAACTGGAGACGTAGCCATGATCCTTCTCCTGCTTGAGGCCAGAATGAAGAGCCGCTGACTTGGGCGGGGTGGGGGGTGGGGGGGAGTTACCTATAGTTACGTTCTTGAAAGATTGATTTATTCCATAACCATTTATTGACCACCACCACGTCCTCAGGGCTCCGACCTTGTCCCTCTTCATTTTCTACAACATACCCAGGTGACCTCATCCACACCAGGTCCCCCCCACCACCCGTTGTCTGTGAATCTAGTCCTGCAACCCAGTCCTGAACATACTACAGCCTGCAGCCTGCCACCGCCTGCACCCCATCCCCTCCCTTGTGTCTGCACGGGCTCGTGACGGGGAGCACAGAGCACAAAGATGAGGCTGTGTTACTTCGGAAGCGAGGTCATAAAGGGCATATGGCTTCTACCCGGTTCCCCTGGGATGCTCCCCGTCTCAACATCTAGCCTCTATGGCCACGTGGAGGTGCTCTGGCGGACTGAGTTTCGTCTTCAAGTCAACTCATCCCCGATCCCAGACCCACGAGTGAAGAAGCCTCCGGACTCCAGCCTCAGCCATTCAAGGTACTCTCAGCTTCCCAGACACGTGGGGCAGAGATAAGCCCACCCTGCGGGGTTCCATCCAAATTCCTCACCCCCAGAACCCATGATCAAACACAGGCAGGAACGGCCGTCTCATGCCTCTAGTTTTGGGGATGTTGTGTTACACAGGGTTGGTAACCAGAGTCAGCGGCAAATGAAAAGTCCCGCAAAAAACCGAAATGGGACATGTGAAAACGGTTCCTTTCTCCTTCCACAGTCCGAGGTGCTGTAGTTTAGAGACGGTCACCATCCACTGAGTGTCAATTACTTTTGCAGTTGGGTTACAAATAATAATAAAAAATAAATCTCAGGGCGCCTGGGTGGCTCAGTCGGTTAAGCGTCCAACTTCAGCTCAGGTCATGATCTCACGGTTCGTGAGTTCGAGCCCCGTGTCCCGCTCTGTGCTGACAGCTCAGGACCTGGAGCCTGCTTCGGATTCTGTGTCTCCCTCTCCGTCTGCCCCTCCCCCACTTGCACTCTGTCTCGCTTGCTCTCAAAAATAAACAAATGTTAGACACTTTTTTTTTTTTTTAATAAAAACAATCTCACTATGGTACCTTCAAGAAACCGGGCTGAGCATGGTTAAACGTTCTCCCTCACAAAACAAGGGACCTGAGGGACGATGTTACCAACCCTGAACCCGTTGTGAGGCCTTCAGGGATCAAAGGTTTTTCTGTCAACCTATCATGCTTCTGCCGGCCTCGCCATGAAAGATGGGTGATGCCTGCCCAGATGTCTCACTTCTGCTCCTTCCTCAGCTCAGACCCCTGGCCTCTGCGGGATTCCCGGAACGAACATGGCCTCCAGTCTGGACACCCCAGCGCCGGCCTCCCGAGGCTGCGGGAGTGGTCTAGCCAGCATGCAAATGTCACCACGTCCCCGTTGCCTCTGCCCGGTGTGTGAAGTCTCGGAGCCTCTGCCAGCATCCAGAGCGAAGTCCACAGTCTGCTCCACCCGGCTTAGCAGGTGGTACGTGAACCGGATGGGCTCACGCCTCCTGCACACCGCACCCACCCCCCTGCTCTCACCTAGTTCTCCCTGAGATCCCAGGACACCTGTCCCCCAGGAGCTACCCTCCGGTGGAGGAGGTCATCAGGAAGACGTGACTGCCAGCTGACCCGAGAGCTGACCCCGGGGAAGTGGAGGGCCTTCTCCCCCTCCCCTGTCCTGGGAATGTACATGCAGTCTCTCCCACACCCTGTTCCCACAGAGGGAGCCGTCTTCAGGGACAGGTGTTGTGGAGACCACCTCGACGGCGTATATGACCGAACCTCACAAAGGCCTCTCTCTAAACTTTTAAGATTCTAGAAGGTGGGTTCAGGTATCTATTCATCGTGAGGCACTCAAGATCAGGCTTGTAAGTAAGTTCTCTTGCTTATTCAACCTGCCACTTACCAACATGGAGTGACCCACCTCTCCCTTCGGTCTCTCCCTGTCTTCTGTGCGTGCGGTCAGTTTCAGACTACACTCCAAATGCTCCCGGGTTTGTGAACCAACATCCTCTAAGTGACCTCACGACACCCACCTGTTAGCCTGTCACAGCGCTGCCCCAACGTGGTGAAATCCCAAGCATGGTCAGTCCCCTGCCAAACTGTGGACTCCTGGTGGGCGGGGACCGTGTTGTGCCCACCTCCACGTCCCCAGCATTTAGCATAGTATGTGGTGAATTAAAGTGGGCCCCAAGTATCCAGTGACTGCTGTCCTTACAAAAGGAGGAGGCGTGTGCGCACGTGCACACGCACACACACACACACACAGAGCCATGTGAAGGGATCATCTACAAGCCAAGGAAGGCCGAAGATTGCCAGGAGCCACCAGAAGCTGGGAGAAAAGCACAGGCCAGATTCTCGCTCAGACCTCCCAAAAGGAGCCAATCCAGCAGAAACTTTGATTTCACACTTCTGGCCTCCTGAGCTGTGAGAAAATACATGTCTGCTGTGTGGGGCCCCCGGCTCATGGTAATTTGTTATGGTAGCATCCAGGAGGGCTGGACCCAGTGTCTACGATGTGTAGGAGGCATGGTTCTTTAAGGGTCCTGCAGCCCAGAACAGCAAAAGCTCTGAGAATACAGTGATCAGTGCTAAGAAGCAGAGTTCCCTCATCCCAGGCCTTGCATTAGACCTCTGGATCTCTAGGCTCGGAAGTTTGGATTGGCATCCTTAGACAATGGCAGCCATTGAAGATTTAAGGGTTTTGAGCTTGGGAATGCCTTGGGGGCAGTGAAGGGACTTTGGGGGAAAAAGGAACCTGGCTGTAGCTGTGTATGGTTCTCAAGCATCTGGCAGCAAGTAACAGAACCATGACCTAAAGTGGCTTAAACAAAATACTTGTTCTAATACAACAGAAAGTCTAGAGGTAGGCTTCAGGTACGGTGTGATCAGGGCTCTGGATCTACTTAGCTTCGGTTTGTCTCCCCTCATGGGTACAAGATGTCGTCCAGAGAAACTTGAGCTAAAAATACCTTCGTGTTCACGTCCAGTTGGAAATAAAGAGAAGCTTCCCAGGCCTTACTCTTAAGGACTCTTTTCCTAGAAAACACAAATATATTTCTTTGTCTTCTTGATGCAAACAGGGATTAAATCTACGTATTCCTGAGCCAAATTCTGGCAAAGAGATTAGTGCAGTCATGATTGGACAAGATTAATCAGCTGCCTTAGCATGGATGTTGGGTCTAGCATGTGTGAATAGTGTAAAGCGTGTGATCCTGCGGAATAGTTCTGCTGACTCAAATGCCCCCAAGATTCCCAGAACTGGAAGGGGGCTTAAGCGTTATGAGTCCTGCAGTCCCCATAATGCAAAACGTGTAGCTCTCCTTCCACGTGCTAACTCTTCAGGCGGGCACTTGCTGCCTGGGCAGCCCATTCACCGCTGGGTTGTTGACCCAGGACCCGGTGAAGCCTGCCAGTCAGATTCCTCTTCTGGAAAAACTAAAATCCAGAATAGATGAACAGTGGAAAGTGAAACTGTGAAACAAGAAAGACTGTTTTGACAGCTGCCCCGCCGTACGGGGGCTGGGGCCGCAGACACCAGGAACATTTCAGGGCAGACCCTAGGACTTAGCAGAAGGAGACCGTGGGCAGGGATGCAACAGAGCAGAGAGGGGGCAAGAGCAGGGAGAGAAAGCGGAGGGAGGGAAAGAGGGACAGAGCCAGAGCCAGGAAGCCCGGCTGTGTCTCTCCTTCCGGCTTCTGTCAGTACATCCCCTTATTACCTCTTTTTATCTTAAGGGAAGTTGGGGCCCCAAAACCGTGGTAAGTAAAACCCTGCCCAAAACAAACGGCCACGTGCCCAGCAGCTCTGAACTCACCGCTGACAAGCCGGGCTGCCCTTTTCTGCCCAATCACCCAGATAGCATCAGGGCCCATTAGGATCCCTCCTTTCTGATGTGTGAAGAAAGGGGGCGGGGAGAGGATGAAATCAATTTCCTTCACCATTATTAGGAGAGCTTTGCAGTTGCTCTGAACACACGGGGGCGGGAGGGGGGTGAGCATTAAATCAATGTCAGGGCTCCCTGGGGGGACTCACTGTGCAGACACTCCCAGGAATGACTATGGCGGCTGTACTAGGCAGGGCATGTTAGGAGACACTCGGGATGACAACGAGGAATGCCCTCACACACACCCCTGACACATAGCCCCGGAGGATGTGGGCTCCCCGAAAGGTCCGAGGGCCTCGCAAGTGCTGCCTCCATGGAATAGAGGACAAACCCGAGAGGGGGAGAGGCCCTGTCTGTCACCTGGTAAGAAATAACATTGCAACACAACTGAGGCGGGCGAGAAAAAGCCTGGCCGGGTTAACCCCTCCGAGACTGAGACCGGGAAAAGGTGCAGCTGATGGAAATCTTTTTCTAGATAAGGTGGTGATTTATGCATGCTTCACCATAGAGTCACTTAATTAGGAATTTCCATTTTACTGTGGAGTCACCGACGGGAACTGCCAAGGACCTAGGGCTGAAATTAAGAGCTGTCTTTGGTTCTTGGCTGCAAAGGAGAACCAGCAGCTGGATGTTTGGGGGCCACTTACTTGCTCAATCTGGTCGTCTTTCCAGATTCACCTAGGATAAAATGGTGCAGTCTTAATTACTAATTCTTTAATTTTCTAGTGGTGAATTTTCGCACTCTCTCCTCCTCCTGTTTTTCAACCCGCTCCTTTTCTACTTCTCTATGCTCTGAATAGCTCCCTTTTCCTCCTCCAAGGCTGAAAAGTCTCCTGGACCACCCTTTACCCATCCCCCCCCCCCCATTGTGAGTAGGGGCCCACGCCAGAGGGCCCAGCATCCATGAAAGCCAACTTTCACTGGGTACTTACTATATGATAAGCTTAGTTGTAATGGTTCAACATGGATGGATTCACTCGTTTATTAGAACAACCTTATGGGATAGACAGCAATCAGTCCCATTTTCACAGAAGAGGAAACTGAGGCACAGGGCTACCTAAGCTTAGATTCTGTAACCAGCCTAAGATCACACATCCAGTAGGTGCAAGACAAGACTGGAAGCATTAAGTCCCATCCAGCTCCTGGTCTGAAGCACACTCTGATGAATGATGTGCTAGGGAGCTATCTCCACTGCAAAAGGCTGACCTCTCCAAGGGAAGAAATGGAAGCCAGAAGAATTAAGCGCCCCTTAGGCCACGCTGTGCCTCTGTCCTCTGAGCATTGCTCAGAGAAGTTACAAAAGAGGCGAAATCCCTGTAAGGGGATAAAAGCTGTACAATCACACGTTTTTAATGCCTCTTAAACCTGACGTCCAGCATTTAGTCTCTAAGACTGTCAAGTCCGTCACTGAGTCTCCACTGGCCTCACTTCCCTATAAAGGAGAAACGGCAAAACCCCCACAAACCTGAGTCCCCCAGGGGGTCCGGTCCCAGAAGCCCCAGTCCCAGGTCGCCGTGGGACCTGCCCCTGCCTGGCGTCCCGCTGCCTGGCGCTCACCCTGCCCTGGACCGCGGTGCAGCCTCCGCATCTGGGAGGAAAAAACTGCGGCGGGCAGGCGAGCCGGGGCGGGGACCGCGCCGCGGTGGCCGCTCTGCGGCTCGGAACGGGGCCCAGGCTCGGGCCTTACCAGGGCCCCAGCCCCGCCGCGCTCCTCCCCTCCTCCTCCCTAAATCCCACCTCGAGTCCCGCGCCCTTAAAGGAAGTCCATGGCTTTGCCCGGTCACCAACAGGGTGTCGGCCGGCCCCTTCTGTGCTACGGTGCGGCCGACTTGGGCTCTTCAGGACACCGCCACGTCCTCTGGGCGGGCGCCCGTCGCCTCCTCCCCGGGGTTGACCCCACGGGTCTCCGGGCGATTCTTCCCTAGTCTTTCCAGCCCGTGGGCGGCGGCGGCGCGGAGTGTCGCGGAGCTGTCCCCGCAGAGCCCTCCCGGGGCGGCGATCCGGTCCCCGCGCCGCCTCCGGCGTCTCCCCAGCCTGGCCTCCGCCGAGCCGGCTGCGGTCCACGTGGCTCCGGAGCTCGCAGGAAGCCCCGAGCGAGCCGAGAGCCGAGCCCAGAGCGGGCGGAGGGGGCGCGGGAGGAGGGGGGAGGGGGGGGGAGCGGGCCCGGGGGGCGGGCACTGGGCGGAGGAAGGGGAGGGCCGCGCGCAGCCCAGGCGCCCGCCCCGCTCCGGCGCGCCCCGCTCCCGGCCCCGGCCGGCCAGGGAAGCGGCCCCTCCCCGGCCGCCCGCCGGCCCCTCCCGTTACACCCGGGGGAAGGTGTTCCCGAGACCGCTCCCGTCCTCACCCCGCCTCCCCGCTTCCCCGGCTCCAGCCTCCGCCGGCGGAGCTCCACTATGCCAGACAGTTTCGACACTTTGCAAAGACAAAGACCAGAGGGAGAAGGAAGAGGAGGACAGGGAGGGCGAGGAGGAGGAGGGAGAGGAGGACGGCGCGATGTGAGCCGGGAAGGGGGCCAGTGTTCGGGACAACCCCCCCTTTAGTCTCCCCGGAGCCCCTCATCTCCAAAGCCGCGGAAACTCCAGCGTGTCTCCGGCTGCGGTGAGTGAGCGCGCCGAGCCCAGCGCGGCCGGGGTGAGCGGGGGGCTGCGTCCGCCGGAGTTGGGGCAGTTTCGAGTGTGTTCTCCAAGTGGAGGGGCGGTTGCCCGGAGCCGGGAACAGAAGTGGTCGGGAGGGGTCTAGGAGGGCTTGACAGTGGAAGTGGGACTGTAGACCCCGGGCGCCCAGGGGAAGACACGCGTAGGGAGACCCCCCCTTCCTTAGCCACGGCGTCACCGGGGTCTTCGGGAGAGGGAGGAGGTCCGGGAGGAGGCCGGGGCTCCGGGATCTTTTGCCGTTATTGGAAGAGCTGCTGGGACCTCAGCGGGGAGCCTGCGCCAGGTCTGGGGCAGCGGTCCCCGGGGTGGCCCCAGTGACATTGCACCGGCGCCAGGCTGGAATCTCCCTGGTCCGGGCCGCCAGAGGGCGAAGCGGCCAGCGGGGCCGCCGGTGGGATGAGTCCCCTCGGGGTGGCTGGCTCCGGGGCTTTCGAGTGGAGCGAGGGGCGCGGGGGCCCGCGGAGGCCGCCGGTGATCCGGTCGAGCTGCGGCGGGACAGTGTACGGATCGAGCGTCCAAATCCGCTGCGAGCAGGAGCACATCCGGGAGTTGGCCGTCGCCCCCGGGGACGCCGCCGGCCCACGTTACTCCGGAGACGACCGAGAAGTTGGCGCCCGGGACGCGGCAGCTGGACGTGGCGTGGTGGGCAGGGAGGTATTGGGTGGGCGCAGGGGAGCGTGGCGGGGGTGGTGCGGGTGGCAACTCGAAACTCCGGAGTCCGCCCCAACCCCGTTAGGCGCCGCAGCTGCAGCGAAAAAATCTGACAAAAGTTAGCAACTTGTCTGCGTCTCGTGGGTGTGTGACCTGCGCGGGGCAGGGGCCGCCGTTTGGGAGAGCGCAGGGCCAGGGCAGCGGTGACCGTGGGGCGGAGCGCCCGGATGGGGCTACGGCTAGATTCGGAATCCGGACCGTGGCGCAACTTTGAGCTCCTCCTTTTCGCTGAGCCTGAGTGTGTTTGAGCGTGACCTTGCGGGAGGAAGCGCGGCTGAACTTGAGATGGGGGTTGAGGCTGCGCCCGGGCTGCCTTCAACGTGCCCCGCGGCCCGGTCTCTGGGGACGGGCGTCTGCAGCGTCTGGGTTCCGATCGGCGGCTGGAGCCCGGAGTCCTTCCAGCCTGCTACCCGAAGGTCTCGGCCAGCGCCTGCCACTCGCAGGGCTCGGTGGGGGCGCTCGGCGGGCGGACACGTGCGCGCCCAGAAGTGCGCGAGTGGTGGGGGCTGGGCGGGTCACTGCGTCTCACGGGCTGTGTGTGTCCCGCAGAGGGAACCGGCTTCGTCCCTGAGGGCAGCGACCACTTGGCCGAGGGGCCGCATCAGGCATCCGCCTGGCTCTCACGTGCCCCACCTCTAGGGACTCCTGGCTCCTTCTGGCTCACCACCCTCGCGGGTCCCGTCGCCACGCGGATTTGGGCCGAGATGTCCCCTAGGGAGACAGCGAGCGCCCACCGCCGCTAAGGCTGAGCGTGTGTGTTTGGCTGGGGGGGAGGGGGAGGGGTGGAGGAGTGGGGGGAGAAGGAGATTAGCAGAGAACGAGGTTGTCCAGGAGCGGTAGCCACCGCGCCTGACACACAGTAGGGACTAAGGCTGTTTGAAAAGGCCTCTAGATGTAAATGCGCTGGCAGGGGCCGGAATGTCCCCTTCTCGCCTTCTCCTCCCGATTTCTACCACCGAATTTACGTTCATCCCCCTAACCAAGGCCTTTCGGCCTCTAGGCGTGCCTTGAGCACCTACTACGCGCCGGGTTCAAAACTGGGCTGTTTAGAAGCTGAGGGCGGAGCCGCCTGGTGTTCCTTCCCTGGAGCTGCGTAAGGGCGCCCAGGCGGTTCGCAAAAGGCAAGGCGCACTGCCCCCTGCAGGCTGCTACGGAGACTGCTGCTTGTGTCCGAGGTGGGGAAGGGGCGCCCGTGAGGGCGCCTTGCCTGGGCTCCTTGGAGGTATCTTCCTGCACCTCTTCTTCCTTCCCCCAAAGCCATGGCCTGGCTGTTTTCTGAAATCCCGCAGTTGGCTGGAAAGATCGACCAGAGTTCACCATTCCAGCACACTCCCACCCTCCCCGTAGATCCCAGGTCTTTCATCATCTCCATCTCTGACCTTCGAGCCTGAGACTTGGAACTCCCAGAATCTCAGTTTTCATATCTGTAAAATGGGGTCATCACTATTACTTTACAAATGTGTTGCACAGAGTTACATAAAATTGTGCGAATACGTGTGCACGTGTGGATATACACATTCACACATTCACACTACATATGCATATCCACATACGGTGGCTCAAAGTCTGGGGAGAGGAATCCCATCTTCCAAAATATTTAGTTTTGCTGAACAAATAAATAACAGAATGAGTAGGGGGCCCCTTCCTCTGCCTTTGAACACCTCCACAAGCCTGGCAATGTACTGTCCCTGCATTTTGCCAGTCCAGGCTTTACCACCGGGGCAAGGCGAGGGCCTGGGCTGGAGCAGGATCTTCCCCTCACCTCACTGGGTGGGCAGGCCTGCGGAGGCCTCTTGAGCCTTTGGCTGACGGAGAAAACAGGAAGTGTTGCCAGAAGAAATGGCAGAGGGTTTTTTTTTTTTTTTAGGGGGTGTGGATTCTGGTCAGTGTGGCTCTGAGTAGCCCGCTTGCTGACCTCAGGCCTGTGTTCCCTTTCTGGGGGCAGGCTAGGCATTCCCCCAGCTGGACATACCAGCAACCCTCTGACGTCAGGGACTTCCACAGAATCGGCTGTCTGGAGCCTTTGGTCCCCTAGGTATGGTGGGGTGGGTCCGTCTTTGGGCCTAGCAGCGAGAGGTCCTTGCAGATCCTGGAGCCTCAGGGATGTGAGGGGCTCTGTCTCCCCTCTGCACCAAGCAACCCCTAGGCCAGGATATCTCCTGGGGGCAAGTTCTCAGCAGCACCCTCCGCCCCCAGGAAGGGGTGCCTTTGAACCTCCTGGTCAGCTCACCTAGCTTGAGTCCCTTGCTGTGTGTGGCAAGCTGCTGACTCAGAGGAGTTATATTTGGACAGGGCTTTGCCTTACGGGATCTAGACCTTAACCCTCTCCCCAGGCTCCCTCCCACACCATGAAAAGCAACCAAAGTAAAGTAAAACAAATCCACCAGTGATCTCCTTATCCCGCTTCCCAATAAATCCTATATACACAAAGGACAAGCACCACCCTCCCGTGGAAGAGCTGGCCTGGTCACAGAGAATTCTAGAATAAGGCTCACATGCCCTTTGTTAAGTTGTGGACCACACGTGTAACCTTGGCTCCCCCCTTGCAGACCCAAGGCTCTGAGAGCGCTCTTCTCTAATTTGGGCACAGGAGCCCAACCTTGGGCCCCAGAGGAAGTCCCAGAGCCAGTGCGCAATTGCTTTGTAATTTGGCACCCGTCTGTTCCAGGCTCTGGTCTCAGTTTCACTCTCTGCAAAATGAGAGGCTTGGAGTTCTGCTGACATGGCCTTGGGGCCGTTAAAGGCTTTCTTCATGAAGACAGTCTGTGCCCTACTTGTTTTTTGCTCCAGCACCGTCCTCAGAACTTTCCGGGCATTCCTGGCATCACAGACAACAGGGCCACCCCGTGCAATGACGCCTCCTTACTCACTGCGAGTGCTCCAGACTCCCAGAGCCCACGCCCGCTTGGTGAAATCATTCGCCAGCAATTCTCAGCACCGGACATTGAGAGACGCCCCAGAAGTTTCAGACTCCGGGGTCTGAAACTGGGCAGAGCCGAGGTGGCATTTTGGGGGAGCCCCGATGATGTGTATTGCAAACAGGGACCTTGGTGACTTCACCAGGACCAATAGGGTTCCCACTCGAGCTGAAAATGTTCATAGAAGTCATTTTGTTCAATATTTTCATATTAATTCAAAAATACTGAAGCCCAGAGGGGAAATCAGGGGACCCTGAGTGACAGAGCTGATCTAGAACACCAGTTGGTCTCATAAACTCCAAATAGGTGAGTGCCCTGTGTTTTCCCTTCCCCCTACCCTCATTCTTTTCCCTACACTGAAGTCCTTGTTTCCCTCTTGGAAACCCAACATTCCTTGGGAAGCCTGAGGTTTGACGGTTTCTTGGGTCTTGTTGGGTGGATTGTTTTGATTTCCGTTGTTCCAACATTTATTAGGAACTTACCTGTGTTCTACTCACCATGCAAGATGCTGGAAATAGAGAGTTGTAAGAACTCTGATCGACCCTTGGTACCATCCCCCCAGAGGTCACTGCGTGGCGGGGAGGCGCACGGGTGCCCTTGAAGAGTTTGTCGCAGTATGGTTTGCACGGGGTGGGAGCACGCATGTGCCGAGGGAGGGCTGGGACAGAGAAGGGAGTGGATTCCTGTGCCTTGCGGGACCCACAGGGAAGAATTCACTGGGGATCCAAAGCCCGAATAACCAGGGAAGTCACGACGCAGGAGAGCGAAGGTAGTTTCTTGCCTGCCTAGAACTGGTATCTAACTAACATGGTGTGCGGCTAGTGAGCCCAAGAAAAGTGAAGTAAAATAAAATAACAGGCCGGATGTACGTCTGTTCTGCGTGGTCCTGCAGAGGTGAGGGAACTGGGATTTCAGGGCTTCAGTGATGTGGCCCCGTTCCTGCAGTAGGTGTCGATTTCTGGTTTGCTTGGGTGGGATTCATCATTGCCGCGCAGCCAGAACGCAGGTCCCTGAATTGAGATCTTCCAAGGGTTACGGGCGCTGCAGTGATGGCCTGTCAAACAGAAAGTAGCTGCTTTGCTTTCGCTTCAAGAAAATGCAATTCTGTGCTTTATTTTTCGTCCTTGTCCTTAAACTTGATGGCAGAATTACATGGCTGTGTCGAGAGAGGGGGTTTTAAAAGGCATGGCAGGCAGGTGGGGGACAGTGCCCAGGTTTTCAGGCACATGACCACATCTAATTGTGTGAGCTCAGGCAGACCCTGCACCTCGGGGGCTAGGGTTCAAGTGCAGGTGGGTTATCTCAGGACGTACGGTGAGGATTAAACATCCTGCACGGAAGAGTGCCTGATGCCCCAGCTGAGAGCCTGTGCGGGCGGGTGAGCACAGGAGGTGCTGCTTTCTGGAGGCACCGGATTCAAACAGAGCACTTGGGAAATAAAGGAGTTGACTGAAGGCGGAAAGTTCTGGAAAGCTCATGGAAAAACACTTGACGTACAAGGCCGGTGTTGATGTTAAACAGTTTGTTAATAGCCCCCACTGGAAGAAGCAAGGCCAAACGATGAGGTTACAGGTACAGCGTGCTTTTCTCATTCCTGTGGGTTGTGAAAAAAAAAAAAAAACAACTTTGAAAGTTTTTTTTATCTCTAGGGCTTGGCATGGGGAATTACCAGGAGCTGGAATATGGGGTGGGGTGGGGGGAGGGCGGTGGGGAAGTGCACGGGTGGGGGTGCACCGTGCCCTGAGCCCTTCCTGCGTGGCCTGACAGGCTCAGCGACAGGTGCGACCTGTGTCAAAGTTGAACACACGCCACGTGGACTCGGTCTGTCGGGGTTCACGCTGGGACGAGTGTTAGAGACAGGACTTTGGTGTCAGGATGTTTCTTACAGAGTCAAGTGGATCCAGGCAGGGCAACCCCTGGCCTAGGATTCAGGACTCCTAGCTCCTGGTCGTTATCCCATACCACCGGTTCCTGGCCGAGGACTTAGGTCCATCACCGAACCTCTTGGAGTCTCCCGTTTCCTCGACTGGTAGATGGCCGTCTAGAATTCCCACCCTGCGTGGGACAATTGGGAGGTGCCCCCAGCAGGAGGCCGTGAGCTTGCCTTCTTGATAATAAATAGAGTAACATCTGCTTTTTAGTTAGCACTTAGGGGTGTGCCCAGTACAGCGGCAGGTATTTTGAACAGAGAAGCATTCTGGGTCCCAGCAAACACGCACTCACAAACTGAATGGAGGGTTTACCTGAGCCCAGTTACCGTCCCCCCCCCACCATCTCCTACCCACCCCCCTCGCCCCCCAAGAGGCAGACGGAGGGATGGGTGAGGGGCCCTGGGAGTGTGGCATAGCAGCTGCTAGAAGCCTCTGAAGAAAGCCTCTCTCCTCAACCTGGCAGGGAAGAGCCTGGGAGATAACGCTGCTCTCTTGCTGAGTCCTGCCTGCCTTCCACAATCCTTGGGGCACCAGGAGCTGAGCCCAGCCAGCAGCCAGAGCCCAGAGAGTTCCTTACTGGGGCCTCTCAGGAGCAGGACCGCCCTGGAGGGTGATCTGGCACTCACCTGCCTTCTCATTTGATTCTGCAGCAGCCGGGGGCGGGGGGTGGTCACAGGATTCCCAAAGGACAGAAGCCGGAGGCAGGAGGGGAACTCCCTTACTCCAGGCCCTACCTCTGGGGGAAGCCGGACTTTTAACCCTTGTTCTCTATTCCCCTAGTAAGATAAAAGAATCAAGTGTAAGATACCATTGGGGCACCTGGGTGGCTTAAGTGGGTTAAGCACCCGACTTCGGCTTATCACGATCCCAAGGTTCGTGAGTGCGAGCCCCGTGTCCCAGACCCCGCTTCAGATTCTCTGTCTCCTTCTTTCTGTTTCCTGTTCTCTTTCTCTCTGTCTCAAGAATAAATAAACTTTTTTTTTTTGAAGTGCAAGATATTGTTATGAAGACCTTTGGGACTTCAGTAGCATCTTTGAAAGAAGAAGAGTAGCCTCAGAATTAAGGTTTTGGTCTGAAGCTTATCACTTATTTCTCAAGGATCATGTTACTTACCTTGTCTGGGTCTCAGTTTCCTCTTCTGTCATGGGGATGATACTCCGTAGAGTTGATGTGAAAAATCAAAGAGTCGCTCAACAAATGTTGGCTTTTGTGCACAAGGGTCAGGGTTCAGACGTGTGGTTTTGGGGTTGGTGGTGATTCCTCCTGTCCTTTTAGCCTATGTGATATTCAGATAATACTCTTTGCATGTTTTTATCTTAAAAGTTTTTTCCTTCGGGGCACCTGGGTGGCTCAGTCGGTTAAGCGGCCGACTTGGGCTCAGGTCATGATCTCGCGGTCCGTTGAGTTCGAGCCCCACGTCGGGCTCTGTGCTGACAGCTCAGAGCCTGGAGCCTGTTTCAAATTCTGTGTCTCCCTCTCTCTGACCCTCCCCCATTCATGCTCTGTCTCTCTCTGTATCAAAAATAAATGAACATTAAAAAAAAAAAATTAAAAAAAAAAAAGTTTTTTCCTTCCAAAAACATCCGGGGATGTTCTTCTGACTCTGCGTATGTGTATGTGTGTACATATTTTTTTCTCCTGTGAAATATGTAGAAGTTCTCTAACCAAGTCTGATTCTGGAGCCCTTAAGAGAATAAAAAATAACAAGTTAAACAACCTCAGTCATTCAGAGGTGAGCAGGAAAGGACATTCGTTCCAAATTATTTGGTGGAATTAAAAAAGAGATTGCTAATGACTTTTGGTAGGTCCGCATTTGGGTATGCAAAAAAAAAAAAAAAAAATCTTTTTTTTTTTTTAATTCCACCAGCGACCTTCAAAAAAGAAATCAAACCCAAATGGATATCATTGTGATAGATTTTGCTACATTAAAAAAAAAAAAATCCGTTTGAGTCCACATTGAACTAACAGACCAGAGTGGCTAAAAATTCCCTTCATGAATATTTACTTAGCAGAGGGCTCTTGAGAAAAACCCAACCGAAAAAAAAAAAAAAAAGAAAGAAAAAAAACCCAAAGCAAACCCAGCTTCTTCTCTAACTGAGAGGGTGGAATGACTCCAAAATATTGTTTCATGCTTAAAAAGCCTACAACAACTCCACACGAAAGACGAAAATCCATCTAATTGGGCATTTACCTTTTCAGAAATAAAAGGCTCAGTGGAAAGAAAAGAAAAGGAAAGAAGAAAAGAAAACCTCTTTCCTTGGAAGACTAGACTGGAGCCCAAAATAAATCCCTCGAATCGCTTGGCCCGATGCTGCGGGGCCTCGTTCCCCCTCCCTTTCTTTATTGTGCTATTGCGGTAACGGGCAAAGAGAGTTGCTAGCGGTGTGGGAGCTGAAATACCTCTTGAAACCCCTGACCTCTGCGTTCACAGCCATGGGCATCTGCAGCCCTGACCTTATTTGGGCTTAGGGTCCTGCCCAGGTTGCAGAGGAAGTGACTTACCCAAGGTCACACGGTCTCTGCAGGCAGATCTCCCATGTGCCCGCAGTTACCGACGTGCAAAGTGGGTCGCTCCTGGGAAGGCATAAGCCCACGCCTCCGACACACAACAGCACCAGACAGTGGCCTGGCTGCCCCCTCACTCATCTAACTCAGCCCATCGCTCACAGCCCCCACCCCCGCCCCTCCCACCTTGAATGGTACAGACGAGTCGGGTGACCTGGTCAGCGACTTGACCCTTCCTTTGATACTGCTTTCCTAGTCTTTATAGCAGCCCCGTAGGGTCACTGCTTGTATTTCCCCCCTACTCCCGTTTTACAGATGTGGAAACTGAGGCTCAGCGAAGTGAAGCCGCTTGCCCGAAGTCCCACAGCTAGAAAAGTGGCAATTCCTAACTGCTCCGTTTCTGCCCGAAGCCCGAGATCTCAGGCCTCATGTTGTGTAATTCCCAGGATCATCTGGTGTCTCTACATCGGGGGGCCGGCAAGGGTGGAAATAGACTCCCTCAGAGGTGCAGATATAGAACACATCGCACTGGACATCCGTCCCCAAGCCCACCCAAGCTGCGTGCCATCCCACCCAATGGCCACGGCAAAGGGACCCAGGTTCTGTAGCCTCTTCTTTGGCGGGAGCGCGGTCCTGATTGTCCTCTGCATGCTGTGTCCCGACGGGTGGGGCTCCAAGGCTTTTTCCCTGCTTCACCATTTGGTGCGGGCTGGATGGGTTTATTGAGCTAACCTTGATAGACTTGCCGGACTTTTCTGCCTCCGTGTCGGACCCTGTGTTGCTGGTGGCAAGCACCCTTCCTTTGGGTTGTACTCATACATCGAATTCTGAGATCCCCATGGTGCCTGGGGATTGAGGAAGGTCTGGGAGCCCGCGGGGGGTCGGAGACAGGGCTGTGAGCAGCAGGAAGGCTTAATATGAAGCTTGTCACCAGGCATGCAGACCCACCCAGCTCCCCAGGCAGGTGTCTTTGAGCGACCTGCTCCAAGTAAAATGATTAGTAGAAGTTGCTGTTGCAACACTGGAAAATTCCCTTTTAATAACATCTTCACAATGGAGAGAAAGGTCTGCTGTTGTTCTCCTGCCTCGAAAACACCGTTAATCCTACCACCTGGTGGAGAGTCTGATGAATAAAGACCTTTGCTTGGGAAACGTACGAGCGGCCACAAACAAGAATGTCCTTGTGGGGGGTATTCCTGGTTGTTGCTAAAGCAAAATCTTAGATTTGAGACCTCGGTCTTCCGGCAAAAAAAGGAAAGTAAAATGAAAAAGGGAGATTAGAAGCCAGTGAGGTCGTGCTCCCCCACCTACCAGAAATTTCCAATGAAAATCACGCCTTTCAGAGTGGTTTGAAGAATTGGTTCCGACGTAGTTTTTCTGTCTCCTGCTAGTTTTTCTGTCTCTACCTATGACAGGGAACAAACTGAACTAAGCAAAAACGATCTGTGAACTCTAGGATCATAAAAACTAAACTGATGTCTCTACCAGGCCAAACGTCCGGAGAAGGTGAAAAAATTTACTGGCCCCGGACACAGCTTTGAACAGCAGAATATCTCCACATGGTTGGGAATCTGCCCTGGGGTGAAGTAAAGGAGGTTTCTCCTTTTCTCTGAGCAGGAGCCACAGTGTCAGAAGCTGTCATGGGTTCCGGAGCCAGGGGGGTGGGTGGGGGAGGAAGGTGTGTTTGAGTAGATTGAATGATAACACATTACAGACGTTGCACGTTTATAGAGCATGAAACAAGAAGGAACTGTAAAATGCCAGCATTTGCAAAGAGGCTTAGCAGTGCCCTTGTTTAACCTTCCCCTATTCCAAGATTTCAATTATTCATCTACTGAGTCATTCATTGATTCGCTCAATAAAAATACTGGCTCTGCCGCGTCTTAGCTGTGTGACCTTGAGCGAGTTGCCTAACCTCTCTGTGCCTCCATTCCTCATCGATAAAATATGGGTAATAGTACCCACCTCCCAGTAGGTACTAAACGAGCACTAAATGAGTTGGCACTTAGTGTTTAGAACGGTGCCCTGCAGAGTGCCTACTCCAAGTGCTTGCTAAGTGTGTGCTTTGGTCGTCCTGATCCTTGTTCAAGTGTAGAAACCCCTTGCACGGTGTCCCGGGAATTGTTTCCTCCCTTCCACTCTCCCCTGTGGGGGTTCTGCGTCTGCTTGAACACCGCTAGCGATAGGCGAGATCCGTGCCCCACGCAGTGACCCTTTGCTCTCTGGTCACCTCTGTGGATTAGGAAGCTCTTTGCCACACAGACCTTCCAGCCGTGGAGGGCTTCCTGGAGGAGGTGATAGGGTGCAGCTCTGGGGCTGTCCGAATTTAAGGCTGAGAAGTGGTCTGGGCTTATGAAGCTTGGGGGTGGCACTGGACCCTGGAGGCACCTAAGACTTTGACGTGACATTTTAGATATTCCCTGCCCCCTACTTCACAGCTAAGCAGACAGAGGGCCAACCTGTGTGATTCCTCAGCCCGTTAGCAGGCAAAGCCGGGGCGAGAAGCCAGCCCGCAGTTCACAGCTGCCAAGTCCTGCCTTTACCGCTGGGTTTCTGCCCGACTTGGGAAGCTCGGGGTGTCCTAGAGAGCGAGCCTCCCTTGTCCTCCCCAGGCCAGCAGCCAGGGACCCCAGCGGCCGGGTCTCCTACGTGACCCCCTGCACCAAGCCCTCTCTGCTGCTCTGTTGGCACAGTGCTTACACCACAGCCTCCGAGACCACCCCTGCCCACGGGCTCCTGTAGACCTCCCTCTGAGCAAAGCTGGGTTGCATTTTGTGAATTCTGGCGGCCGTCTGCCCTTTTATCCCTCCGGAGTTTCTGCTCAGGAAATACCGCGTTCTGGACATTTCGGGCTCATTTAATGTTCTAACCAGGGCTCTGCGGTCATTATTGTTATCAGTGTTTTGACAGTTGGGAAAGCTGAGGTTCATTAAAGTTGGCCGTTGGGCCTGAGGTCCCCCAGGTTGAGTCGGGCGGGGTTGGGGGGAGCTGTTACACACCCCCCCCCCCATCTCACGTCACCAGATCCTGCTGTGACACACCCACGTGGCAGACGTTTCCTGGGTCCAGTGTGTCTGGTCTGACCACCCGCACTCACACACCCCTGCCAACCTGCCCCCCACCTCCCTTCCTTTCCTTTTATTCTGAAGAATCAGATAAGAGGCCAAAAGAACAAAGCCCCCCCCTCCCCCCCACTTCACCAAGCCATATTTCAAAGGGCTATAAATAGGACGGTTAATGGTGGCACTCCAGGTCACATTCAGCTCGGACAGACTCTGAGTGACGCCAGCCCTGTCCTCTGGCTCAAGGTTTCCATGGTCAGCACAACTTTGCTTTCTTCACTTCCTTCCCTTTTTCTTTCTCCCTCCCCCCCACCCCGCCCTCCTTCTTTCCCCTCGTCCACAAACTGTTGTTCAAAAGTACATAGTTGTGCCTCCCTAATTAGGCTGCGATTGCCTGGAAAACAGACACAGGCATCTTATTTCACAATCCCTCCTAGATCTGAGCGCGATTCTGGGCAGTACAGAGAAGCCGGGAGGCCCAGAGGAGGCTGCTAGGCCTCCAGCGTCTGTCTCCCTGCTCTGAAGGCGAATTCAGGTTCCCCAGCGAGGAAGGCCGAGGGGACACCTCCGGGAAGGCCTGGGGCCGGAGGGGGCGGCGAGGGCCAGGAGAACACGGGCTCCGGGGCAGAGTGTGGGGGACACCGTTTGTCATCTCTGAGACTGGGGCAGGTGACTTCCATGTCCGAGCCTCAGTCTTCCCACTGGTGCTCTGTGGCCGCACCACCCATCTTCCTGGCTGGGAGTTGGGCTCAACAGAACAAGAGAGGAGGGGGCATGGGGGAAAGCCCCAGAGAACAGACAGTCTTCAAGCTGGAAGACGGTGGGATCTGGTGACAGTGGCAGTGAGGGTGGAGAGAGCCAGGGCCCAGGGGACTTCATGGAGGAACCCTGAGACGGAAGCAGGGCACCCCCCTCCCTTCGTGTGCTTTGAGGAAGCGGGTTGTAAGAGAGGAAAATGGCAAGGTTGCGGTTTGGGGGTTCTGAGCAACCTTCAGTTTTTCATAGTGAGGTACGACCAAGGATTCTTTACCTGCTTCTAGAAGGAGGCGTAGCCAGACCTGAGTTGTTGGAAAACCAACAGACTGAGGCTCGCGGCGGATGGGAGGGAGCGGCCAGGTGCTCGCAGGGGTGATGGCCAGCCGTGTTTGGGGTGTTTGCCTCGGTGAGAAGTTCCCACGTCTTCATTTCTCTGGGCTTGGAGAACAGACTGTACTCGTTGCTGGGAACCAGAAGCTGAAGCCGCTGCAGAGCTGGGAGCCACCGATGATGTTAGGGAGCCCAGAGCAGAGGTGCAGGCCAGTGAGCCGCCCCAGCCCCCCTCCCCAACTTACACATCTGTGGGGTGTGAGGTGGGGAGACGACCTAGAGCCCAGCTGGGCCAGAAGGCGAGGAGACGGGTCTGTGTACGAGGTGACCCTGACTTTGAATTGCACCTCTGCCCCTTGCCTAACCTGCGGCCTTGGGCAAACGACCTCAGAGCGTCAGTTTCCACATCTTTGAAATGGGGGTCAGCCTGCCCCCGGCCACCAGAGGACTGCTGCGCAGACCGAATGAAATCATGCACACAGGCTGCTTAGCCCGCTGCTGGCCTCGTCGTCCACATCCATCCACTCGCTGTCGGTAATCATAACGTCTCCCCGAAGCTGCCAGACCAGCGCCTGGCCTCCGAATTCAGAAATCCACTCGGTCGGAGAAACCGCCCCCAGCTGAAGCCCTGTCAGACGGGGAGGGGACGCATGAGAGGACAGCCCTCCCAGGACAAGCGTGTGTACTTCCTGCCAGGTACAGTGCCCTTCCTGCCAGCCCGCCAGGCTGGGGCCGGCTTCCTCAGCCCCTGGGCCGCGAGAGGGGAGACACGACTGCCTCAGGAAGGGGCCGCTCAACTCCTCTACCCTGGAGCCGGCCCAGGCACCCGTGGCTCCCCTGCCCTGCACCCTGCTCCCAGCTGGCCAGCAGCCCTGCTCTGGGTACCCGGCTCCTACTCCAGGCGTTTCTGGGTCATCTCACTGCCCAGCTTCTGATCCGTCCCTGCACCTGCCTACATCTGGGTCACCCGTCCCCGTGGCAGACAGATCTGCCCGTCTCTGTGGTCATCTCACTCTCCACGGTCGTGATCATCGTGTTCCGGACAGGAACTCGGATTAAGAAACCACCCACTTGTGCACTGACAGGCTCCCCCCTGGGGTGCAGGGTGGCGCGGCTGCCTGCTGTGTGCCCGCACCCCTCCCCACTGGGTGGGCTCCTCACTGGCAGAACCCAAGAGTGTGCTGTGGTCCCTGCCAGGGCCGAGCAGCGAGCTCGACGGGCGCACCCGAGGCTCAGTGAGCGCCATCGTGAAGTACGCCGTGCTAGGCAGGGTAGGAATTGGCTTATCACTCGGCCTCCAGTCTTGACTGCGACCTTGAACGAGTTGCTTAGCCTCTTCAAGCCGCCAGGTACTCATCCGCAAAATGATGCAAAAATAGTTCACATGACATCCTTGTGAAGATTAGCAGAGTGTTGGAGAACAAAGGGCTTAGTTTGGGAAAGTGCCCGTGAGCCATTACAAGTGGTCTCGGAGGCTCTCACTACTGCGAGTTTTACTTCATTGCCGTTATTGTTAAAGTGATTTCACGTTGGTTTTTATCCGCTTGTTTCGCAGTAGAGCCTTGCAAAGTAGTGGAAGCAGGTGCGGTGTCCGTTTTACTAAGGAGCAAACTAAGGCTCAGAGAAAGGCCGTTTGTCTATAGTCACACAGCCTGGCTTGACCGGCCTCTCCTGGTCTGTCGGCACCTCCGGCAGTAAGGCAGATTATTTTGGAGTATGACATGGCCACCGGCCTCTGGGAACAGACTCCTGTACCTTCAAAGGGCAGCAATATTACTCAGCCGGGTCCAGTGTTCACGGTTATCCGGATCATCACTTCTCACGTGGAGGAGAAAGCCGTGATTTATTAAGCGAACCGGCCGCACTCCTCCAGGGGTGATGCAGAGTTTTGCCTCCAGCCCCCTCCCCTGCTCCCCAAAGAAACAAAATCAGAGAACAAAACCCCCTGACAAGATGTATCGTGTTCTATTGCATGATGGGAAGGAACGTCAAAAAGAACGTCAGGGGGCTCGCCGATGGTGATGCTCTGTTAGGGGTAAAGAAGGAATGACTTATGGGCCCTCATCTCCCACGTAGCAGATAGAGTTGGTGGACGTGTTTCTTGCTTCCAGATCTCCTGGTTTAAACCCAGCAGTTGGCTTCTGAGGGCCTGGGCCAGGAGCGGCTACCAGTTGGATGGATAGAAATGAAAGGGCGAAGGCCCGGGAGAGGAAGGGTAGGGAAGCACGTGGAAGGGTAGGGAAGCACGTGGAACGTAGGGAGATGCAGGAGGGCAGGGTGCCGCGGAAAGAGAACCACCTCGGAAGAGGTTTTCGGGGCGCGTGTTGAAAAGCAAAGGCCAGGAGAATCTCCGTGCATAATAGCTAGGGTGCTCCCTAGGACCAGCAGGTGCAGAGTGGGGTAGTTACCTTCTCTGCGCGCTTAGCGCCCCAGTTGTGTGTCAGGAGCTGAGAAACGGAGGCCACGGAAGGTGGGCGACACCTGGGGGACAGCTGTGGTTTGGAAAAGCCCCGCAGTTGCAAGCTCGCCAGGTCAGGGCCAGGAATCCCGCGCAAACGAATGAAGGTAAGCACAGCAAGCCGCGGGTGCCCGACGGCAAGGTGGCTAACCCAGCTTGGAGTGTGGAAGGGAGTATGTTAAAGAAAACATCTCGGACGGGTGACACGTGAATGTTTCTGTTCGTTCTCTCACTCAGGAAACAGGAACTGACTTTGTCCCACACGGTAAGCCGCGTGCCAGGTGGTGGTGGCAGAGTGACATGTAGCACGGGCACCCCTGTGACCCCAGGGAGTTATCAGGCCAGTGGCGCATGCTGTTTGGGAGCACAGGGAATTCTGGGCGGTGGCGGGGACTGGCCTTGTCGAGGCGGCCGGCAAAGCTGTCCCTGGGAAAGGCCGTCGATACTGAAATCTAAAGAGTGTGTGGACAGCACAGAGGGAAAGAGGAAGGTGCCAGCTGGTGATGGGAGGGAGGAAGGTCGGGGTTGCAATTTACACGGATCCCTCCGGGGGCCGCCAAGAGCAGGGAAAGGCATCAGAGGAGGTGGGAAAGGCAGGTCCAGTCAGGAGGCTGGGGCGGTGAGCAGCTCACCTTAATTCTTCTTTCAGACAACAGGGGCTGAAAAGAAAGTTCCATCCCGGGTGCTTGCATTTGCTGTGACACTGAGCCCCAACTGCTGTGGCTCAGGCCACTTCGCGTGTCGTCTGTGGCCACATCCCGCCCCCTCAGCGAGCTCCAAATAGAACCTATTTATTGTCAACACCAGGCGCCTTTAGACAAATCGTGGGTCGGTCTGTAACTAAATCCTGTTGACCTTACATCTAAAATAGCTCCTTGAACCTCCCATATCTCCTTTATCCCACAGCCCTGCCTTAGTTCTGGCCCTCCTCCTCTCTGGGCAATCACCCACACAGGCCGATCTTTCGTTTTATTATCGTGAGGATTAAAAGAAAAAAAATGAAACCCAAGTTAGTTAACATATAGTGTAATAGTGACTTCAGGAGTAGAGTTCAGTGATTCGTCTCTCACATATAGCAACCCCAGTGTTCATCCCAAGAAGTGCCCTCCTCAATGCCCATCCCCCATTGACCTGTCTTTCTAAGTTGCAAGTTAATCGTGTTTTATCACCATTGCCGGCAGTGTTAAGCTTACTTGGTGATTGCATCGGTGAGCTTTCCCTGCGTAACAGGCAGCTCCAAACCTTAGTGCCTTAAACAGCAAACACTTGTTATCTCTCCTGAATCTGTGGGTTGATTGGACGCTCCTTGTGGTCCCCGCAGCTTGGCTGGGACTCAGTGGGGTGGTCCACGCACTGGGCGGGGGGGGGGGGGGGGGGGCAGCCGGGCTGGCTGGGATGCCTGGAGCCTCTCCCATGGTGTTTGTCCTCCTCCAGGGGACCAGCTCAGGGGCCAGTATGGCCCCAGAGTGATTCCTAGCAGCGAGGAAGGGGAAGTTTTGGGCGCAAGCGCCTTTGAAGCTTTTTGTCTTTTGTTATTGGCTCACTGGCTAAAGCAAGTTACATGGCCAAGTTCGGATTCAGAGGGTGGAGAAGTGGACCTCAATTCACGTGGGGAGAGGGAGCAAAACCACTCTGCAAAGGAGCGTGCGTACACAGTGGCCGGAGAAAATGGGAGGGGCCGTTACCGTACGCACCTGTCCTGGCGGCTACGATGAGGACAGTAGAACCAGACAGAATGGGGGGTGTCCCCTTGGGGGCCGCTCTCTACCCCTCACTGCCTTTGTCATCTTGCTCAGGGTTGCTCACAGGAGCTCTCCCAGCTCCAGCTGCCCATCCATTGAATGGGAATGATCCTGGAGACCACCCCAGGGATTTCGTGAGACAATGTGTGGTCGGTACATCTCTCAGTGCTTGGGGCACAGTAAGAACTCAACTGAGGGTCTCTGTTCTTACTCAAGGGTGAGGCCTTCCCAAACCATCTCCCACCCGGCCTCCCTGGTGCATCCTAGCCCTGATCTCGCATACATTTTTCTTTTCTCGTCTTCCTCAGACAACTTTTCTCCTCTTCCTCTTCCCTTCCAGTTGGGACCGTTTTCAGACTCCACCTTTCTGACCTGGAAATGCCAGAAGTGATCATCATCGCCAGGGGCTGTGGCGAGCAAACGTTTTGAGCTTTGTGGCCAGGACCGGAAGTGGACAGTCCCTGGGCATACTTAGGTAAATGACTGCCCTCTTCCCCTTGCACGAGTGAGAGGTATTGTCTTTTCTGGTTTCTTCCGTAGAACAATCTTGAGTCGCGGAGGAGAGATGTCTTGTCTTGATCTCTTTATAATTTGGCCTGCCCTCCCTGGGGACATTCCGTTAAGAGGGAAGGCTTTCTCCTAAAGGGAAAAATGTAGGACCGTTAGGATGTCAAGTGACCTCTTTTTCTTGAAAGGAAAGCCTTCTGTGTTTTCATTAAGCAAGTACTTAAAAACCGGATTGGGAACAGCCTCGTATGACCAATGCCTGCCATCTCAAAGAAGGTCTGGAATGACGCTGTGCTGGAGCGAGCATCAGCAAACAACTATGACCCACAGGACAAAACTGGCCTGGCCATTTTTTATAAATAAAGTTTTATTGGTACCCGGCCACACTCCTCTGTTCAAGTATGTCTGTGGTTGCTGTCACAGCACAACAGCAGTGGTGACAGAGGCTGTGTGGCCTGAGAGCCTGAAATATTTAGTCTGGTCCTTAATGGAAAAAGCCTGCCAGGCCCTGGACTAGAGTTAAGCTGTCCGCAGGTAGCCACTCCATATACAGCTATTTAAATGTTAATTCATTAAAATTAAACAAAATTAAAAATTCAGCCCTCACTCAACACTCACCACATTTCAAGTGCCACATGTCACCACATGTGACCCACGGCTACCATTTTGGACCGTGCACATTGAGAACGTTTCCATCGGTGAGGAAGGCGGGCTTGGGGAAACTTTGATCGCCCTGCCCTGGGCTGTCTCTCTTCGATCTGCCAGTGTTTAACACAGCTTGGATATCATGGCAACCACTGTGGAAGAAGGAAGGCTGGGGCATGTATTTGTGCGTATGTGGCTGTTCTATATGATTATTGGTGAGGACATCTGTATCTGTGTCTACCTGCCTGTCTATAAACATGGAATTGCTTTTAAAATTTCTTCGGACAGCCAACCTGTGGCTGCTGTATATAATTCCATGTAAAAACTAAGCCGCTTGGACCTTAGGATTTATCGGTTTTATATATACAAATAGGTCGATACAAATAGGAGCCTTTCTATGGTCGTAGGAAGGTCAGACACAGTATGGGGTCTCCTGAAAAGGGGAAGAAGCAATGGCCATAGTGTCTCCATAGGCTGAAGATAGGGGCAAGGGAGGTGAGAAACGAAGAGAGGAGGAAAATGAGCTAAAGGTATGATTTCTGTGAGTCTTGAGAGAATGAGGAGTGATGGGGACAAAAGATGATAGGGAAAGGACTGTGGGTTTACTTTTAAAGAACGTGTTACACACATTAATGATGACTGCGACCTTATCACATCCCAGAAATGGTCTGAGCACAGAAGACCCTTGGGGAGAAGCTTGGACTTGGCAATAGTCCCGCCATCTTGGATGGGTCAGGACTGGGGTATAATAGGAGGTTCCTCTTATCGAATAAGGCAGTGCAGTGCAGAATAAGAGGCCCAGTCACTGAGATGCCCAGTGTTTACGGATGGGTCTGAAGAGGGAACAGAGAAGAAACTCTAGGTATCCAGGAGGTCTATAGGCAAAGGCCCTGGGTTGTGTCTTTAGGAGCTGGGCTTAGTCGACCTTGGGTTGCCCAGGAACTAGCAAGAACAAAGCAGAGATTCGGACGATGGCAAAAGATTGAATTGATATGTGTCCGTACGTGTAGATCTGAATGGGCCCTACCTCTCTTCTCTTGGTTGGTCTTCAAACTCAGCACCGTTGCGGGTGAGGGCTGGAAGCACCTGAAATGGGTGTTTCCATAATGGACCTTCAGACGATGGAGTTGAACGCAGATATGAAGTAATTAGAAGTCACAGTAAGAAAAGGTATTGAGTTTTGTGTAGTTAGTATCAAGCACATCAGGGATAACAGGGGTGATGGTGATGACATTGACAGTGATAATATCATCTATCCATTTTCAGCTTATTATGTGCTGGGTACACTGTTCTGGTAACAATGATATTATAAGAGCTTCAGATTATTGTGCTAAGCACTATATTCACTTTTTCTCAGTATGTGGACCCAGGGTATTCTTTTCAATTGATTTTTTTTCAATTACTTTGTCTTGATATAATTGCAAATTTACAGATAAGTTGCAAAAAACAGCCCCCCCAAAATTCCCGGGGACCATTCACTCGGATTCCTTAAGTGTTAACATTTTATTATTTTTGTTCTATCCTTTCCTTTCTCCACTTTTTCCTAAAATCAGAAAATTCTTACAATGACGATACAACTAAGGCAGAAACTTAACATTGATTTGCTACTATTATCTGATCCTTAGACCTTATTCAGATTTCAGCAGTTGCCCTCTGCGAGGTCCTTCATAGCAAAAGGAAGCCCATTTGGTATGTGCCCTTCTTGGTAAACTTCCTTAGCCTTACATTTCGTGACATTTTTGACATGTTCAAGCCAATTATTTTTCGGACTCTCCCTCAGTGTTTGATGCTCCCTCGTGATCCGATTTAGATTTTATGCTTTTGCCAGGCATCCCACAGGCATCCCACAGGGTGTCCTGAATGCCTCACATTGGAAGGCTGATGCTGGGCTGTCCCATTCCTGCATTGTTGGCTTTATCAGTTGGTTAAGGATGGAATCAGCAGTTGGTCAAGGAGCCTTGGATCCTTTCGGTGGAGAATGGCATCTAGAAATATCCTCTGGTCACAAGATGTGTCCATTGCTACTGAGGTGGCATTGCCTCTAGGCCCTCTGAGCAGGCAGAGCTGAGAAATGGGCAGTGTGTGTGTGTGTGTGTGTGTGTGTGTGTGTGTGTGCACGTGTATACATATACATTTGTCATACATATACACACATCCGTATTTATAGACATGTGTATACGCATCTGTATATACACCCGTGTACGTCATATGTATGTGAATATCCATACATAGGCACATCATCGAGATCGTTTCTAAATCAACTGATGTATTAAAAACACCACGAGCGCACACGGGAGATGCTGGCTACAATGTTCTTGATACCCACATCTGTCTTCCTGACGCTGAACAGTCACCCAGGCCCAGTGCCAATACCACAGACCATCCCATTTATTAAACTATGGATCAGGCCCTGTTCCAAACTCTTCCCTTACCGTGACCGCTCATAACAGCCCAGTGGCCCAAGTATGGATGAGGAAACGAGAAAGGAGAATTAACTCACGCAAAGCGACACGGCTGCTAAATGTGGCAAGTTTACAGCGGGTGCCTGTTTGCCTGTTGGCACTGGACCAGATGGCCTGGGGAGACCCCGCTGCCTCGGATGAAAAGCCGAGCCAAAGGCGGGGCAAGTGTTCGTCCCCGTGGATCCAAGACTGCTGACACCCAGAGCAGCAGGAAGGCGACAGCACGGTGGTGGTCACTTCCTTCACTCCCCAGGAAATGTTTACAGGCGGCGTCCCTGATGGAGTCGCGAAACACACAACAGGGTGTGCAGAGATGCACATGGGGTGCAGGAGCGTGCAGCCGTGGGGGACTGTGTGTATGTGCGCACGAGCGTTTTCGTGGGGGGAGGGGTGTTGTGTGGCTGCTCTCCTGGGCTTGCAAAGACCTTGATCAGGTTGAGGGTGTGAATGCGGAAGTGGGCGTCTCCGGGGGAGAGGGCATTTCCTGTCTTGCAGTAGGGGTATTCCTGGCCCAGTTGCTTAAGCTCAGAGGCTTTTGTATCCCTAGCTCCCAGCAGGACGATGGTAGGTTGTGAATTTGACGAATGGCTAGTGTGAATAGCGTGTGCGTTAACAACGATTCCTGAGCTCTTTCTGTGTGCCGGGCACTGTCCTGGGCAGACAAAGGGAGCTCACGTCCTAGCAGAGAGTGGGGAAGAGGAAGAGACTGGCAGTAAGCAGGCACCTAACCATGCGGGCGGCAGGGCGGGGGGACAGGTGGGGACGGGTGTAGGATGCTGGTCCAGGAGGAGCTGTCGGTGGAACCCAGTGACACCGCCCAGAGGAGAGCACAACAGTGAAGGTGAGGAGGCCCCCGATCAGAGGACCCACGGGGACTCCTCCCTGGCATTCGCTCTGGAAAGCCAGGCCCGTTTGCTCCAGTGTATCTTTTCAGGCTCGAAGAGCCATGTAAGTGGGCATTATCCCTCAGGACTCAAGCATTTCCTCCAAAAACATAAATGTTATCAGCGGGCCCAGAGGCGGACTGGAGGCGAAGGCAGCCTCACTAGATAAGAGGCAGTGTTGGTGGTCAGAGATACGGACAGCAGTGAGACCCAGATGGAATTTCTATTGCTGATAACCTTTAAGAGAAGAGCAAGGGTTGGGGAACAGGGGCTGTTCCCCTGGAAGAGAGGAGACCTGGGGGCCCCGGCATCTGAAGACTGGCCAGCACCTTGTACCCGACGATTTTAAGGAGGGCGTCCTAGCGGAGTGAGTAGAATTAGCAGAGAGGTTTCGGTTCAGGCTGTGTTTTTCCTTCCTTCTCATCCATGCGTTCGTTCGTTCATGCATGCATGCATTCATTCATTCATTCATTCATGCAGCAGAGGCTCTGGGTCCCTGGCACTATGCCAAGCACCCAGCCGGGGTGACGGGTGGGGAAGGAGGACAAAAGGGGAAGACAAGAGCTCTGTCCCTTGAGATATTAATACTTTCATGGGAGAAGCAGACAAATGAACAAGTCAAGAGTGTGCGCACTTTCAGTTCCGAGTGTGGGGAGGCCTGAAGCTAAAACAATTTGGGAGTTCTCTTTGAGAAATAACGATACGAATTATGAGTTTCAAGTGAAAGACAAGCCCCAGCTAAGTGGGGTGCTGCCAGGGGCTGGGGCTTAAGCTTCCCGGGGCCGGGACCTCCTGCGGCGTGGGTGAGAGTGCTCTCTCTCCCGGGGTACGCGGAGCACAGGGGGTGCCTTACAGCAGGAGGCTGGACAGAGCTGGGCAGAAAGGCTGGCTCCTTAGGTCCCCCAAGCCCTTGTTCTTGGGCTAATCCGTTAGGGCTAAAGACCTTTCTCTTAGACTTTCAAAGGCAATTTCCTTGCTGTCTACAAGGGATCTGTCTACCTTATGATCCCACTTCCAGGACTGTTTTCTAAGGAATCACCTGAACTTCGCGAGTATAAGTGCTGACAGACTGTTTGCCAGAAGGTCTGACTGCGGGTCACGTGCTCTTCTAAGAGCCCTGCGCATTGACACATTTAACCCCCCACAGCCACCCTGGGGGCTCCCTGCTCTGTTTCACCAGAGATGGGACCAGACCGAGGCACAGAGTGGCTAGGTAACTTAACCGCGGATGCACAGCTGTCAGCAGGTGCGGGAGCTGGGCTTTCAAGCCACGTGGTCGGCCTCTGGAGCCCAGTCCGCTTGCTGTGGTGCCCGTCCATCCATGATCCTCGCTGCCTGATTCCTTTATAGCAGCGCATCAGAGCCAGCCCGAGTGGCCAAGGTTAGGAGAAGGGGCCAAAGTACGGTCCCAGAACTCGTGGATTGTGGATTGATCCACACAAGGAGCTTTAGCGACAGACACATCACAGGGCTTGATTGCAGGTGCGGAGGTGGAACACAGAGAAAACGAGAGTAGACGTTAACTGCGTGTTAACAGTGCTTGAAACTCCCTCTCAGCTTCCCCCCCACCACCCCCCGCCCTTCCTGGACAGGCTTATTCGCAGGTAGTTTCTGAGTGCCCGACACTGGAGACGCAGCGGTAAGGAGCTGAGACCTGGTTTCTGCTCTCATGCCGCTTACAGGGCAGGCTTCTGCTCTCTCCCTCTGCTCGCACTTGTTCCCAGCACATTGCACGGCATATCTTCCTGCAGCCCCCATAGATCCCTCACTGGTCCTGGTGCCCTTGGAACCAGTGTCTCCCTGCACCTGTTACCTCGTTTGTAAAACGGAGCTGGGGACCCACACACCTTCTGGCCCTGGGAGCGCACACTCCTTACGGTTGTTGAGGGAGGCGCACTTTGCAGGCATCATTAGTATCTTCTAGAAAGGTCAGGCACCCACAGCTGAGACCGGGGCAGTTGCAGCAGCACATGGGCCTCCCTGGGTGCTCAAAGATCCAGTTCTGGTCGACAGCCAGGCTGGAAGGGGGGAAGCAACAAGCCACAAGCCTCACCCCAAGCTCGCTGTGACCCCGCACCTGCCAGCCGCGGGCCCTTAACCTGCTGAGCCTCATCGTTCCCTTGAGAAGATGCGGCTGGTCCCACCCGGCAGGCGAGGTGGACCCCACAGGGATACGAAAGCTCCGAGGGTTCACTGGAATAGATCTCAGGGTGGACTGGGCCTGGCGCCTCCTCCGTCTGTCTCTCTCCGGCTCTGTGACCTGGATGCCCGTTTGTAAGGAAGACAGTGGAGCACCCACCTGCGAGGGCCTATCGGGGTAAGAGGGTGTGCACAAAGCGGGGCGCGGTGCCTGGCCCGTGACCAGTGCTGACCCCTCACGTCTGTGGTTATTCAGAGCTGAGCCAGAGCCGGGGGGCCGCGGGTGAGCCGTGTGGCTGTAGCAGAATTTCTTCCACGGGAGGGTGGACGTTCTGGGGTAACCCCTGCGGCCAGGCCCCGTGGCCTTGATAGTACTCGTGCCACAAGAAGGGGGGCCACCAGATGCGTGGAAGTTTTCTATGTGATTCTGGAAGCCAAGCCCCCAGATTGAGTTGGCCTCAAATGACTGATGTTTATTCCACTCGTGCCCGGATGGTAAACAGTTGGGCATTTACCAATAACCTTTGTTCCTAAAGGGCATTCAGTCATGTCCTCCCTCTTTTCAGTGTCCACGTCCCTAATGGCCCTGGGACAGAGTCCACATTCCACAGCAGGACACAGCTCACCATGACCCAGGCCCCACCTGGGACCCTGGCCTTATCACTGCCCCACCCCACCTTCTGTGAACCACAGAGTAATTTTAAGAATACTATTCAGAGTATTAGAATGGTTTTTTTTTTTCAATGTTGATTTATTTTTGAGAGAGACAGAGTACAAGCAGGGGAGGGGCAGAGAGAGAGGCGGACACAGAATCCGAAGCAGGCTCCCGGCTCCGAGCTGTCCGCACAGAGCCCGACGCGGGGCTCGAACTCACGAACCCTGACATCATGACCTGAGCCCAAGTCGGACGCTCGGCCTGCCGAGCCACCCAGGTGCCCACGAGTGTAGGCTGTTAAGACAGATAGTCTGAGTCTAAGTCACACTTAACTTGCGTACTGTACCGTGTTGGGCAGGCCACTTAACCTGTCTTGATCTGCATTTCCTCATCTGCAGAATGGACGCAGAAGATGTCAGTGATGCGAGCCTCATAGGGTGCTGTGTGAGCATTAAATACATTAATATATGTAAAAACGCTTAGGACCCTTCTGGACACACAGCAGTCCTAACTGCCGGTGCTGTGTGTCAAGTACCCTTCTGTGTCAGTCTCAGCCTTCAGACTGCCTGGGGCGCTCCCCTGGGCCCTGCTGCTCCTAGTGAGCCCCCGGGGACATTGCCCCTGACCAGAGTCAGTGTTGTGGCGGGGCGGCCCTCGTTAGGGTTAGGGTTGCAAATACCTCTCAGCAGCAACTATGGGGAAACCTTGGGAAACAATAGGGTTTATTATTTACCAATGCTTGAGGGTACACAGCACTGCCTGGGGCCACACGGGGAGGTCACCAGGAGAGAGAGGGACAGAGAAGGAGTTCTGCCTTTATTGCTGTTGAGGGTGGGGCGCTACGTTTGTGCAGTTTTCCTCTTTATTGATGAGTTTATTTATTTATTTATTTATTTTTTATTTATTTTAATTTTATTTATTTTTGAGACAGAGTAAGACAGAGCATGAACAGGGGAGGGGCAGAGAGAGAGGGAGACACAGAATCTGAAACGGGCTCCAGGCTCTGAGCTGTCAGCACAGAGCCCGATGAGGGGCTCGAACTCACGGATCATGAGGTCGTGACCTGAGCCGAAGTGGGACACTTAACCGACTGAGCCACCCAGGCGCCCCTATTGATGAGTTTAAAACGTAGAAGCAGGAATTAGGGCACGGGAGGGGAAAAGTGGGGTCGCTCGAGCCTTCAGTTACATCGCTCGAGCCTTCAGTTACATGGGCACCCAAGGCTTTCTAAAAGCGGAACTTGATGGGTGGGGCGGCCTCTTGTTTAGGTTTTGTAGCTGGCCTTGCATTTCTTTGAGACAGATGTCTTTAAAGCGTTTAGGCAATCAAAGCTTAACAACAGGTGCCATCACAATCGAAAAAGCCAGTTGTCAGGTACTTGAACTACAGATAGTAGACACAGATGGGGCTATGGCTATAGATACACGTATGCAGATATAGATATATTCTATGTTTATCCTAAATAAATTCACTCACCATGCAGCCTCCAGGACTTGGAACTCGCGGTTTGCATATGCACATCTCTCCACCTAGAACACCCTTCTCTTTGTACCTTCTTTTTTTAAAAATTTTTTTAACGTTTATTCATTTTTTTTTTTTTTTGCGAGACAGAGACAGAGTGTGAATGGGCGAGGGGCAGAGAGAGAGAGAGGGAGAGAGGGAGATAACAGAATCCGAAGCAGGCTCCAGGCTCTGAACTGGCAGCATAGAGAGCCTGACACGGGGCTCAAACCCACAGACTGTGAGATCATGACCTGAGCCGAAGTCGGATGCTTAATTGACGGAGCCACCCAGGCGCCCCCTCTTTGTACCTTCTTGTTTAAATCCTCCCTCTTCAGAACTCAAGGGTCACCCCTTCTGGAAATCCTTCCCCCTAGCCTGTCCCACATCCTCCCCCTGGATCCCCAGGAATACCCCTGTATGTGTCTTGACCACACTGCCTGCCATGCATGGCCTGTGCGTGTTTTCCCCGTTAGATTGGCAGCTCCTGGGGGAACAGGACTGTGATTCGCTCTTCACGGGGACTTAACTGAAAACCCACCCGTGCCGGGCACGTCTCTGTGTCTGCAGGACCGAGAATGGATACGTGAAGGCAGGCACAGGTGACCACTTGTGCCGGGCGCACAGAACCAGCCCCGGCTGCCGGTTTGCAAAACATGTGGTACAGCTAGGTGACCACTCTCTGGGCTACTCACAGGCTTGGGTGCCCTTGGGGATTATTTCTCTCTTCTTCAATACCCCCCGGGGATCAACCAGCCCTCCACACTTCTTGTGACTTCTGCTTCCAGCTTTCGGAGTCCTGGAAGTGAGGGATCCCACATCTGGGGGCTCAGTGGTCCTTTAACTTTGGGATTAGCCGCTATCTCCGTGCTGCCTACAGCTCAGCCTGTGTGCCAGCACGAAGAGCTGCTGATTATAGATGTACATGCCTCAGGTTAAGTTAAGCAAACACACCTGCCGCAATAGCCAAGTGTACTTTCTGATCTGCATAATGGGGAGGAAGAAGAAGGACGTGGGAAGGAACCAAAGCCAGCCCGTCCGAAATCCATTTGGCAGGCACCGTCTTGCGGACCGTGTAAGTCCCAGGGCTGTGCCACCGTGTTGCTCAGCAGTCTTCACGTAGGCACTTCCTCACGGGCACTGAAAATGTCCTCTGTGTTGGGAGATTGGCCATCAGGAAAAGAGAAGGAAGGGGAGGCTTTGGGGCAGGAGGGATGGACGCGTTCATTCTGTTGGGTGAATAGAATGGAATTGGCTCTCTGCACTTCCAAAGCACAGCAGAGGTGCAGTCACTTAACTCGAACCTCCTCGAGGGCAGGGGCCATGTCCTTCCCTGTTGCGTCGTCAGTAATTGGATGGGGTTGGGGGGTCTCTCAGGGGGCGCTTCTGGAGTTGACACGAACAATTGTCGCATTGTGTGGTTGTGTAGTGTTTCATCAAGTGGTAGTACGGTATGGCTTAACCATTTCTTTTGTTTTAATGTTTATTTATCTATATTTAGAGAGAGCGCGCACATGAGTGCAAGTGGGGGAGAGGCAGAGGGGGGCAGAATCCCAAGCAGCCTCCGTGCTGATCTCAAGAACCGTGAGATCACGATCTGCGCCAAAATCAAGATTCGGACGTTTAACCGAGGAAGCCACCCAGGTGCCCCAAGCATTTCTGTTACTGCATATTTCTGTAGAATACATGCATATAATATATGTATATATGTGTGTGTGTATATATATATATATATATATATATATAACATATGTAATATATCATTATCATCATCATGGTTATAAATAATATTTCGGTGAGCATCTTTATGCTTTTAGCATTTTCCTTCATTTGAACTATGCTCTTCAGATAAGTTCCCAGGACAAAGATCCTGAAAATGTTTTTGCCACCTGTTACCAGCTGTGACTTTGTTTCGGAACAAAGAGAGGAAGGCAGACTGGGGGACAAGAGCTGAAAGCCCATCCCTGCTGGGGCTAGGGAAAACCAGGGCCTGGAGGCAAATAGAATGGGGTCTGGGGTTGGCAAGGGGGTCTCCTTTCAGCTGGGGGGGAGGGGAGGAGATGCAAATGAGGAGACAGGAAGTCCAGACAGAGAAACCTGCTTCTGGTAGGAGAGAGAGGGGGTCCTGGGGCCCCTCCTTTCTTGGGAGCAGTGTGCCCCGTGATGGGGGAAGGGAGGGCACTCTGGGCCATGTGCAGGTGGGACTGGAGCTTGTGAGGTGCCTGGTTCATCTGTAAAACTGGGGTGTCGGTAATTCACAGGGAGAAATGTATTTCTGCTGCACAAACAGAGATCCTGACATTCTGGGCGCCTGCGACATCTGCAAACCCTTTGCTCTGGTTTCTGGGCACCGTGGGCTTCAGGACATTTGTGGAACTCCGGGGTTTGAAGGTTCCACAGGTCTTGAAGCTCAGAGTGCCATTGGCCTGGGAGGGGCACAGAATGCCCACATACCGTGGAAACCGGGGGGGGGGGGGGGGACGGAATTCCAGAATCCCCTGGGGAGCCAGAGAGCTCTGGCTCCAAAGTCATCCCTCTGAAATAAAAATAGTCAAGAAAGACAAAGAATGCACGGGAACCCACCCACAGCAGGAAGAGGCATATTGGCCGTCACAGCATCTGGGGAGCCTTCGGGAATTTTGCACGTAGGGGCCCGGGGTGCTCTACATCCTGCACGGACAGTCCTTCACGGGCAGGAAGGGTCGGCCTGTCCCAGCTGCCAAGTGCAGCCTCCCCAGGACCCTGCGGGATGCTGGCGTGGGGCAGCGTGGCATGGTCCATGGTTCATAAACTGCCTGTGTTCAGACTCCTTTTCATTAAGGACTCCTTAAACACTACTGATGGTCCCAAAGAGCATTTGTTTACGTGGCTTATATCTGTTTGTTTTTTTTTTAAGTCTTTATTTACTTATTTTGAGAGAGCGCACAAGCAGGGGAGGGGCAGAGAGAGAGGGAGAGAATCCTAAGCAGGCCCTGAGCTGGCAGCACGGAAGCCCCATGCGGGGCTCGATTCCGTGAACCATGAGATCGAGACCTGAGCCAAGATCAAGAGTCGGACACTTAACCGATTGAGCCACCCAGGCGTCCCAACACGGCCGATGTCTGTTAATATGTTCCAGGTTGGTTATTAAAATTGAGCTGTGCTTTTCATATGTATTCCCTCATTTAAAAATAACAATAGTAGGGGCACCTGGGTTGCTCTGTGGGTGAAGCATCCGACTTCAGCTCAGGTCATGATCTCATGGTACGTGAGTTTGGGCCCCACATCGGGCTCTGTGCTGACAGCTCAGAGCCTGGAGCCTGCTTCGGATTCTGTGGCTACCTCTCTCTCTGCCCCTCCCCTGCTTGCGCTCTGTCTCTCTCTCTCTCTCTGTCTCTCTCTGTCTCTCTCTCTCAAAGAAAGAAAAATACATAGAGAAAATAAAAATAACAATAATAAATTAATCGCATGGTAGCACAAATATGAAAAACAACTACTTTCCAAAACAGAAAAGTAGTGAGAAGACTGGTATGGTTTTACAAATCTCTTCAGTGTCTTAAACGAAAGCAGCTGGGTTCTCCTCTCTGCTTCTGCATTTGATCTGTGGTAAAATCCCTGTCACTCACCTCTGGGAAACTCCCCTGTACCTTTGTGAGAGAGGGAAAAGGAAATGACATCTTAATATTATTATGAAAATGGTTTGGCATCATGAACTCCCTGGAAGGGCCTCGGTGACCCCCAGCGGTCCTGGAAACATAATATGAGAAGTGTGGGTGCAGAGGTTAAGAGTATAGCTTTTCAAGCAGGCTGCCATGGGAGGGGGGCTGTCACATCCCAGGTCCACTTGGAACCAGCTGAGTGACTTTAGAGAAGATACTTGACTTTTCTGTGCCTCACTTCCATCCTCTATAAAATGGGACAATAGGACCCATTTCATAGGATTGATATGGAAATTAAGCAGTGCCAGGCACATAGTAAATGCTTCGTGTGCTATATAACTTGGTGCACATATACATATACATGCTATATGTGTGTATATATGTATATACTGTACATGAACATGCATACATTTGTGTGTATACTATATATAACACGTATCATATACATACTGAAGCCAATAAAGTATTTTTAAAGATACTACAACAAAAGTCACACGCTTCAAATTTTTCTTTAGTGTTGATTTTTTTTGAGAGAGAGAGAGAGAGAGAGACAGAGCCCGAGTGGGGGAGGGGCAGAGAGAGAGGAAGACACAGAATCCAAAGCAGGTTCCAGGCCCTGAGCTGTCAGCACAGAGCGTGATACGGGGCTCGAACTCACAAAGTGTGAGATCGTGACCTGAGCCGACGTCCGACACTTAACTGACCAAGCCACCCGAGCGCCCCCAAAGTTGCTCATTTCACATCATTTCTAAGAATCAGAATTTTAAACACAGCCATTTCTTAAGGCGGTATGTCTGTCCCCTTACTGGGGTGAGGGAGCCTTTGGGCACAGCCATGGTTGTGCACAGGGAGCGCCCCACGGAGCAGAACCGTAAGGGCAGGACCCAGATGAGAGGTCAGCTGTGCAGCCCTAAGGCCGGCAGACTGCTGCTCCCCTCTGCTTTGCTTGCCTGGAGACCAGAGCGAGGGCTCGGTGACGACTTCTGACTGTACACCTCCTTTTCTCTTCGTCTGTTTGCTGGTGATGCAACTGTCTTCATTTGGCCGCCCAATTGAAAACGTCTGGCCACTGGGCAAGACAGAAATCAAAGCAAGAGCCTGAAGTTCCTGGCCCAGGGATTTCCTGAACCCCCCCCCCCCCGCCCCCCGCCTGTACCTGATGGATAGCACCGTGCTCGGTCGGGGGCGCCTCGCATGCTGGGAGCCTTGTCCCAAAATACTTTTCTCTGGAAGTTCACGGTGTGAGCCTTACAAAGGCATATGCATCCCGTTAGCCTTTGGAAATATGTGCATAGGTTCAAAAAAGTGACAAGATAAAAGGTTGGCTTGGATTCTGTCCCCATTGCATTGCACCTGTGTGAAGGCATCAGGGAGGTTTCGCCCTGAAGCCTTTTCCACCTGCTTCTGTGCAGATTGCTGCTCCCCACTCTGGCTCATTCATTAATTCAATTAACAAGTATCCGCCGAATGCTTCCCCATGCCAGGTGGGCTTCAGAGAGCTGGGAATGCCTCCGTCAACAAGCAATCCCTTGTGGCGGAGGGGACTTCTGATAAAACTCCAAAGTTGGGAAATGGAGTCTCATGTTTGCAGGATGGTGAGAAGTGCTCAGAGGGAGTCATCAGAACACTGCTGGTAGAGGGTGGCTGGGGCTGGCCATGCTCCAGAGGCTTGGAGGAGGGGAGAGCCTTGTCCATGTGGCACCATGGGACACCATGTGTCCCCATGGGGGAACAGCCATCGTCAAACCCTAAGGGGGCAGGAGCATACCTGGGGAATCTGAGTGGCAGACACCCTGGGGAGCCCCTGCAGAGCGAGTGAGGGGCTGGCAGATGGTCAGGGAGGAAGCGGGAAGGCCCGTCGTAGTGGCCTCCCTGGCCTTCGGGTGACCAACATCTCCAACTGTGACACCGTGCTTCTCAATGGACCGCAGTGACCTCCTATGGCTAATTCCCTAAGCTATTCAGATCACAACCTTGCCTCCTCTGGGAAACCACTCCTGTACCCATCTCAGGGCCCGGACCCCTCCTCTGGGCGCCCATGACATCCCACGCGGGCCTCTAGCCTCCTGTCCCCCAACTTCAGATGCAAGTTAATCTGCCTGCCCGTTGGTCTTCCCATCAGCTGGGTCTTTCAGTTGTTTGCCTGCCAAGTGGTCCTGAATTTCATGACCTCCTGCCTCTGTTGAGGAGCACCACCATCGACCCCCTAACATCGGACCGGCTAGGGTCCCCTGGGACCCTTCTCATCCTGTCTTCAAATGGAGCTGCTTCAGAACCCTGCTCGCGTTCTCCCCGGACCCCTCCCGGGCGCTCAGCCCGTGCTGCCTGGCATTTGCCTGTCGGATTCCCCTGCGAGATGCTAAATTCTACGGGACAGGACGGGGTCCACGTCTGAAAGGGTGGCCTGCACTCCATGTGTGTTGCCTGCCCTGCGGCTGGAGAGCCGGGAAGTCCTTCACTGCCTGCTCTGGTCCGTCAGGATGCGGACTGGCTGCTCAGGGTCTGCCCCAGAGGCTTTGGTGCCTGGTTCCTGAACACCCGTTGCCCCCTCCACCTGCCCTGTATGTACGTCCAGCTCAGCACCTGCAGGGTCCATGTGTCCTCACGTGAGCTGTTCCTCTGCCAAGAGCCCCCCACTGCCCCCTGCCATTTCTTCACCCAGCAAGTGTATCTGCCCAGCTCCTGCCATCCCTGGAAAACTCACTGGTGCCCCATCTGCTTTAGTGCTGGCCCCTGCCCCTCTGTTCCCAGTGGCACACCGTCCTCTTATCATGGTGGACTGAGGGGCTAATGCGCCAGAAGGATTCATGCGGCCCCACGCTTGCAGGGGCAGCAGATTTGATCTTTAAAGGGCCAGATAGTAAATATTTTCGGCTTTGTGGGCCAGATGGTCTCTGGTGTGACTGTTCAGATTCTGCCATTGCAGAGCAAAAGCAGCCGCAGGCAATGCGTAAGGTGAAGGGGGGTATCATTGTGTTCCAGTAAGAGTTCATTTACAAAAACAGAAGCCAGGCTTGACCCGGGGATTGTGGTTTACTGACCCTTGGTCTCGACTCCATCTAGGCTGTAGAGGGAAACAGCTGGATTAGCCTGTATGATGCACCGTATGCGGATTTTTGTGTCCCCCCCACCCTCACCGCTGGATCTGGGCTCTTTGGGAATGCACGTTGGGTTGAACGGAGCTTTGCACCCTCAGTGACCAGCACGGTGCCTGGCACAGGGCAGGCAGCTGGGATACGCGAGTGGGTCGGTGAGCCAGGGGATGACTGTGTCACAGGTACTGAGTCTAGTCCTCTGGGCTAGGCCCGCGTCTTCCCTCCAGGCGTCTAAGCCGCCCCCCACCCCCCCCGCCCCGGGCACTCAACTAAATCCCCTCCTCCAGGGGCACCATTTCTGGAATGATTTTATTGAGCTCCGGGTGGGGATGGGCACAGTCCTCTGGAGGTCGCCCTAGGAGGAGTCTACTCAGCCCTCTTGACCCTGACATCTGGGAATGCCTCTCTTCTGGAAGCCAGTGGGCAAACCCACAGATCTGTCCAGCCTTGACCAGGGCCCCCCTGGACTGACCTATCCGCAGAGCTGAGATGGGGGTTCGGGCAGGTAGAGCTTCCTATGTGCTGTTAGTCCCTGGAAAGGAGGCACCGAGCTGTGAGACCCACCAGCGGGTGAGCTGTTTCCTTCCTGCACCGCGATTGTCCCGGGCTCTGCGTGGGCCTTGAGTCCCCACGTACACTGAGGCAGAACCCCATGTGCCCCCCCGCCACACTATCTCATTTAATCGTCATACCAGCCTATGCCCTGGGTAGTATCAATAAAATGAGGATTTTATTTGGGGCAGACCGAGTCACAGAAAAGTAACTTGCCCGAGCTCCCATCATCCAGGGGCAGAGGGAACCACATGGATCAAACAAGCTGCCGCTCCAGCCTCCGACACCACTGCACAGAGAGCTGAAGCGATCTGCCCACGATCACACCGCATTTGTAGTAGAGGCAAGATTTAAAGCTGGGTGATTCGATTTCTAATCCGGTGCTTTATCCACAAGTCCGAACCCCTTCTTTGGCTTTTGACCTGTAAGTCAACAGAGCCAAGGTGCCTCCCTCCCCCTAGAGTAAAACAACCTCTCACCGCATCCTTTGCTAAGAAGCCGCCTCTTCTCCTGGGGCTGACAGTGCAAACACACACCTGAGTTGGCCAGGATGTGTGTCCCGGGCCTGGGATCAGCCGGATCTGGGTTCAAGAATCAGTACTCAGGTGGGCTTGGGCAAGTCGGCTGGCCTCTCTGACCTTCTGTGTTCTCATCTGGCACCGGGGGCTGCATGGCCCACGTTGGCCGGGGTGCTCTGAGAACTGAGCGTGGTGATGTGTCCCAGTGTCCCCGCCCCCCCGACCCCATCACCGCGCCTCTGTTCCCGGGAGATGTGGCCTCCTGTCTCCGCTTCCTCACTTATTCCCGAAGCTTCTTCAGCCCGTCTGCACCCGGGAACTGTGGCACAGCCTGCCCACGGCATTCAGCTGCCAAACTTCAGCCCACGACCGCCTGTGAGTAACCACTCTGACCTCTGACCTCATCCTGGGCAGTGCTGCAAGTCCAGGAAACCACGCCGGGCTGTTTCCACCCCGGGGACCATGGCAGCTCCCTTTTTTGTTCTTGCCCTGTCATCACAGGCTTTTACAGTGGTTTCTCTGTGCCCGGAAGTCCCAGTATTCTCTCCGTTTCTCTCTGACGTGGAATTATATATCAGGAACCCACAGCAATTAGGCTCCTGGCCCCTCAGTGGATGCCTTTTTCTCTGGAGACGATGTCTGAGTAAAAAGAAAGACATTAGGGGCGCCCGGGTGGCTCAGTCGGCTGAGAGTCCGACCCCGGCTCAGGCTGTGATCTCGCGGTTCGTGGGTTAGAGCCCTGCATCGGGCTCTGTGCTGACGGGTCGGAGCCTGGAACCCGCTTCGGATTCTGTGTCTCCCCCTCTCTCTGCCCCTCCCCTGCTCATGCTCTGTCTCTCTCTGTGTCTGAGTAATAAATCAATGTTAAAAAAATTAAAAGTAAATAAAATAGAAAGGAAGACATTAGCTGGTTGAAGCCAACTATATGCTTAGACAGACCCTTTAATGAGACCTCCACAGGGATTTGCTGGCTCTGGATGTGGGGAGGCTTAACGTCTTCATCAACCAAGTCTTCTAGAACAATCTACAGGAACCCGGACCCTGGGTGCTGGCTGGGGAATGAATGATGGCAGAGTGAACAGCACGGGTGGGGGTGTCTGGTGTCCAGGGGACTCCAGGGCTGGACAGAGCTGTCAGCTCAGGAGACCAGGCCCGGGGTTTGCATCCCGGCTGTACCACTTCCAGGCTGGGCGACCTTGGACAAGTTTTTAAGCTCTCTGTGCTTCAGATTTGCATCTGAAAAATTGGGATGAGTGACACGTGTTCAACTCTCATTCAAGAGAGGTATTTTTTTGAGTGGTCAGCGATGCCTTACCTGGGGACAGCGCTGGCCCCACCGCAGGCCTTCGGGAGGTCCCGGGAATCCCCCGAGAGTAGACTGTGCATTTGACACGGAGCAGGGAGGGGGTCTGGCCGTGCGGATATCGGTCGATGGCCCGTCTCTTCTAAGTGCTCTGCGCGAACTCTCGGCCCCTCCAGATGTGGCTTGGAGGCAGATGTCAGTTTCAGCATCCCCATCCCTGCTTTAGAGGAGGGAAAGGGCACAGAGATGCTGAGATCCTTGCCCAGGGGTCCCGGCAAAGATTTGCCAGAGCCAGATTCAGATTCCGGCGACTTGGCCCTGACTCCACGTGCTAAACAGTCTTGCACAGGTATGGGTTGTTGTGACCCGATGCGTGCTATGACAGAGGCGTGCCTGGGGGATGGGCTCTGTTAGTCTTTTGGCTAACGCAGGTCTAGATTCCAGGCTCCTCCTCTGTGGTGTTAGGAGGATCCAAGGAAGGGCTGTGCCCCACCATCTGCCCGCTCTGTGCAGCCCCCCTTTAGTCTGGCCGGAAGCAGGAGGCCCCAGAATCGGGGGGAGAAGGGGGGAAGACGGGAGGGGGAGAGACCGTGGAGCAGGGGGGGGCACAGCACAGACCCATCTGTTTGGAATCAGACGGGCACCGAGCACAGTTGGCCAGAAACCGGTTCTATTTGGCCAGAAAGCAGCGTGGAAACATTCTGCCAAATCTCGAAGCAGAGCCAGCTCTCCTGAGTGGCGTCCTCCTGGTCTCTTGGTCTCTTTGCTGTAACGCTCATTTCCCAGCAGTGTCCACGCTGGAACCCCGGGGACCTCCGGTTCGCACACGAAGCCTGGTTTCCTAGCAGGGGCCGGCCAGCAAGGCGCGTGGCCATTGAATGCCTTCTTGGCGAGGACTTGAACCCAGGCTTGTGGATGCCGGTGCTTGGATCCGGGGTCAGCTGTGCTGTGGGGTAGAACGCTTCAGGTCGGAAGGCGCGAGTCCCATTTACTGCTCTGTCCCCCGACCAGCTGTGTGGCCTCATGCAAGTGGGACGACCTCTCTGAGCCAGACCTTCAGCTATGACATACCGTACGTGATGTGATACATTCCCACAGGGAGGGTATAAGGAGATCCAGCCACAGTGAGCCTGTGTCAGAGCTTTCAGACTCCAGGAGGGACCTGTCTGCATGCCTCAGTGACGAGCACTGAGTGATTAGTGCCGCTAATCCACAGGCTTTTCAGCTGGGCGGTGTGAGGCTGAACGGAGCCCTGGGGAGCGTGGGAGTCGGGGACAGTCTCCCCGTGCCCCCATTCCTGGGAGCCATTTGTGTTATTTTTATTCTTTTTTAATTTTAAAATATTTTGCTGGGTCTGCATTGTCACACGCCCATTACCTTCTGTCCCTTGCCGGCGTTCTTTATTGCTTCCTAGTTTTCCTTCTTCGCTTTGGGCCTAAGCCTCTGGAAATGAAATCCCAAATCCCTGGGAGGCTTTCTTGTTAAATCGAGCCCTTAGGAGAGCTCTAGGTCAAGGTTCTGGGGAGACTCCAGCCCAGCATTGGGCTGCTAGAGAAGGTTTTAAAGGTGCCATTATTTTTTAGGGTTTGTTTTATTTTGTTTTGTTTTGTTTTTGGTACTCTTATTAAAGTAGCCATGACCACGGAAGAAAATCCTGAAAATAGGGAAAAATGTAATGGCCCCGAGGGTAGGGAAGGGGGCAGATAACTCATGGAGCCCTCTTTCCAGAAAGTACCTATGTTAGCATTGTATTTCCTTTCCCTGGATTTTTGGCTCCTGTACTGTTGAGACTATAATTCTGATTCTGATACCCTTTCTTTTGTTTGTTTATTTTTTCCAATTTAACAGCATGGCAGATGTTTTCCTGTGTTATTTTGAATTCTTCTTGAACGTTATTAATGATGCAGACTTTTCCATCATATGATGGGTATTTGAACATATGAGGTTGCCCTTAATAGTTTCTTTAATGTGGAGCACATTGGCACTCTCTGGCATTTTGCTATTAAAAATAACCTGGTGGGGCGCCTGGGTGGCTCAGTCCATTAAGCATCCGACTTCGGCTCAGGTCACGATCTCACGGTTCATGAGTTCGAGCCCCACGTCGGGCTCTGTGCCGACAACTCGGAGCCTGGAGCCTGCTTCGGATTCTGTGTCTCCCTCTCTCTCTGCCCCTTCGCCACTCATGCTCTGTCTCTCAAAAATGAATAAGCATTAACATTTTAAAAAAAAAAATAACGTGGGGATAAGCCTCTTGGGCACAGACTTGTGCACATCAAGCCATTTCCTGGAGGGGAATTACAGAGTGGAAGCAAGAACGCTTTTGGGGCCTCTGATGCCCCACACGAATGGCCTTTTGTCACAGACAGAAGGCTGACGTCTGGCAGAGCTAACAGGAGCGCAGCCGCCTCTGCAGGGGGCTCGCGTTGCCCCGGAAGGGGGTTCAGAACCCATGCGCTCCCTACTGCCAGGGAAGGTACCCAGTGGGCCAGGCTCAACCCCTTTTCTTGAAGAGGCTCTAGGAGCTGTGATGATCCAGGTTAAGTTCCTTAAAGCTGGAATGACTAGCAGCACTTGGAAGGCAGAAGTGTCTGTGCATAGAAGGTTCTGTGATGCTGGAATAGGTTTGCCCCCAGCAAGACGGAGCTCAGCATAGAACGTGCTCAGCACACCCACCCCCATGGTGCGTGCTCCTTGCGGGGCCCCTGTCTTCCGTCTTCGCCACCGGCCTCTGCACTTCTGACCCAGAATGCCTTTCCTTCTTTGCTGATTCTCCGGAGCACCTGGGATCTAAGCTGCTTCGTGCACAAGCCTTCCCTGCTGTGGTCCCACCGCAGGGAACGTTACATTACGTGGCACACAGCAGATGCTCAGTACCCAGGTACTGAATGAGTCAATGGTGAGTGGGGGAGAGTATAAAGACCTTCTCAAGGTCCCGAAGCAACCATACTTGACCACATTCATTTACTTGATTCTTTTTTTTCAATGTGTATTTATTTTTGAGAGAGAGAGAGAATCCGAAGCAGGCTCCGGGCTCCGAACCGTCAGCACGGAGCCCAACGCGGGGCTCACACTCCTGAACCGTGAGATCATAACCTGGACAGAAGTTGGGTGCTGAACCGACTGAGCCACCCAGGCGCCCGCACTTCTTGGAATGTTAAATATGTGCCCGGCCTCCAATCCCGGACACGCCCCAGGTCGCCCGACGAGCTGTTTCTGTCATTGTCCCATGTGTTTCCTGACTCCTGACACCTTGACGTTATCACAAAAAAACATTTTCCTCATTTTTGTTTTTTCTATGAACCAGAAGTTTTCTCCCTGTGACACATGTGAGAACATTCTGGAATGTGCTTAATGGTTTCCTCCATACTTTGGCTAGCTCTCTAATCCCACCCTGGAGTGCAATTCCTGGGGCAGAGAGCGTGCCTATGTGAGACTTGCCCCAGGACTGTGGGTGGTCCCTAGAATGGCCGACCCGCCCACCTTCCCATTCGCTGGGCATGAGGCTCTGTGTCTGCACGCACCAGAGATGCTCGGCATCACAGCGCCTGCTAATTTTTTGCCAGGCTCAGAGGCATCGAGTGCTGCCTTGTCCTGTCTGCGTTTGCATTTCTTGGATCGCTAGCGAGGACCCTGACTTCTGCCCCTGCCTTGCCCTCGACCCGGCCCCTCACCAACCCCACGGCCCCCAGGATCACTCTCTCTTCTGCCTGTCCTTCAAAGTAAAGATAGACACTTGCCCCTTCCGCAGGCTCTGGTCTCCGGCCTCCCCCTCTCTCTGCTCCTCACGCTTCCAGAAAAGCAGGATGAGATCATGTTTACAAACCCAGTTCGGGGCTCTCACCCCGCTGGGATCAAGGTCTGTGCTAACATTATACAGGCTGTGCAACCTGCACCGAGGGCCTTAGCCTCTCTGAGCCTCGGAGTCCTCCCTTGCAAACCAAGTGTTACAAACAGCACCTCCTGGGAGAGTTCTTTTTTTTTTTTTTTTTTTTTTTTTTTTGAGAAGTCGGAGATATTATTCGCACGCGGTGTTTAGCACCTCGTACAGCCGGGTACCTGGTAGCTGTTGGGTATCAGAGTCCTGGTGATCCTGCATTGTCATTACCTGTTGACGTGACTGGCCTCCGCCGCTTGAGAGGACTCCAGGGTGGGGCTGCTGTCACTGCATCTTATATTTTCAGCTCCCGACAGTGCCGGGCAAACAGCAAGACAGTAATGACGGGTTGGTCTAGATGCCATTTTAAAGTCCCTTCCAACCCTGAAATTCTATGATCAGAAAATTACCCGGGAAAAAGCCTTCCTTCCTAAGGTTTCTCAATGGGGCTTTATTACACACTGCAGGTAATTATAGAGGCCGTGGCAGGAGCGCTGCGTGGCCTGAAGGCTGCCCGGTGCATTTCAAGGACTATCATCTTTCCACTGACCGGGGGACTGGAATCCTGGCAAAGGCAAGGGCCTCTCCCTTCACAGGGCCGTGAGGGGCAGCCCCGGAGGACCCAGCCTCAAGCTGGCAGTCCTCCACTCGCTTCCCCGGGGGCTGGCAGGGCGGCATCTGGTGGCGTGTGAATATCAGGAAAGTCATGGAAAGCAGGAGCCGAGGAGGCCTTTGGAACCTCCGGTCCTGGGGGCACGGTCTCCCAGGTGCACAGGGGCCACGTGGATAATACCGATGGATAAAGAGGCCCGGGTAAGCGGTAGGGAGTAGTGGGGTCTGTGGCAAACTGGCACACTGACCAGGTTCTGACCAAAGGAGATGGCCACTGCTTAGCCCCGGGGAAACGGGAGTGCCAGCATCCTGGATCTTTTGTCCTCTTGCCGAGGAAGCCACAGGTCCAGATTTTTAGGGACAGTTTTCTGATTTTTAAAAGTTATAGCGAGGGGTGCCTGGGTGGCTCAGTCGGTTGAGCGTCCGACTTTGGCTCGGGTCATGATCTCGCGGTTTGTGCGTTCGAGCCCCGTGTCCGGCTCTGTGCCGACAGCTCAGAGCCTGGAGCCTGCTTCAGATTCTGTGTCTCCCTCTCTCTCTCTGCTCATCCCCTGCTTGCGCGCCCTCTCTCTCTCTCTCTCTCAAAAATAAACATTAAAAATTTTTGTTTTAAAGTTACACCTAATTCAGGGGCACCCGAGTGGCTTAGTTTGTCGAGCGTCTGAATCGACTTCACCTCAGGTCGTGATCTCCCCGTATGGGATGTGGGCTTGAGCCCCGTGTCGGGCTCTGTGCTGGCTGTGCGGAGCCTGCTTGGGATTCTCTCTCTCCCACTCTCCCTGCTCCTTCCCGCCCCCACAATAAATAAGTAAACTTAAAAAATAAGTGACAGCTCATTCAACGTCTTGTCGATTGCTGTAAGGCACAGACAAAACATGCCAGGAGGCAGCACTTTCCATGCCCTGTGATTTAACACAAGCTTTGACAGATTGGGAAACTGAGGCTCAGAATTCGGGAACTTGCCAAAGGTCCCCTCGAGTGGTGACCCCGAGGGACATAAAGCACGGTCCTTTGCAGCTTAGTGCTGGCATGTTGCCCACCACCCTGATGCCCACCACCCTTTCCCCCGGGCAGGCACTGAAGCCCAGAGAAGCAAAGGGACTTTCTCTAAGTCACACAGCTTTGTGATGGCAGAGTCTGGAGTAGGCCTGGGCTTTCTGAGCCTGTCCAGCCACTGTGTGGCCAGAGACGATCCTGGAATGGTGTTGGCAAAAAAACTTGGCCCGGAGCTTGGCACGGGGCTCGTTCTGAGCGGGGGCCAGTCAGTGGTCAACGGCTGGCCCGCCAGCGAGCAGTAACGGTAAGGTACCACCGCTGCCCGGAGCGGAGGGCAGTTTGTGGGTAGTTTGTAGGCTTGCTGAGCTAATGGACTCAACCCCGAGAGTGCAGAGAACATCTCTGGTCTCTCCTGAAGCGTCTCTCCAACCAAGTGCCTGGAGTCTGATCGAAGGACATGTCCTTTCCCTTCACATCCTCAGATGTGAAGTTTCGGACGGAGTGGGAGATGTTTATTCTCCTCTGTGGCCAGCCCCATGGCCCAGGAGAATGAAGCTGGGCTTGCAGTTATGAGAGTAAGGAGCCAGTTCTAGCTCACCGCGTCCCGACTGTGACACTGGCTGGCCATTTTAATAATTGTTGCCCTGCTGACGTCCCAGAGCGATTTATTGTGAGAGTGTAGTCCAGCCGATGGGTCCAGATTGCCAAAGAAAATGCTAGAGAAACGTAAATTATTTTCGGCCTCAAATTCCTTTTGAGCTGGGGTGGGAATGCTAGGGAGGAGTCAGAGCATCCGGCGGGTGCAAAGGCCCTGAGGCAGGAATGAACTTGGGGACTTCAAGAGCAGATATGGAGTTGGCAGGACTGGAACAGAGAGATCAGGGGAGAACGTGTAAGAAGCAGAAAGAGGTGGCCCATGGACGGTCAGGAACAAGGGGAGGTCTCTGGAGGGAGGATCCAGCTGGCTGGCATCTCACAGGAAGGTGAGCTCCTCACCACCCTCTGAGGCACAGCTTTCAACTGAGGCCTGGGCAGGAGAACAGAGAGGTCCAGAAAATGGAGAAAACACAGTAGGACTGGGGAGAAGGATCACCCCAAAGACATCAAGGAAGCGGGGTGGATCCTCTGGTCTGTGAAGTGTGAGTAGGGCTTGGACTGAAGACAAGGCCCACAGCCCCCAACTGGCAAGGCCAGGAACCCGGCGGACCTTGAGGGTCTTAGCAAGACAGACCCGTGTCATGTCTGGACCCTGTGTGTCCACCTGTGCCCTGAGATCGCAGGACCACACGGCCCCCCGCCCCCCGCCATTCCTTCCAGCCTCATTCATTTGCTCAGAGGTCCCTGCCGCAGGACAGAATCTCACTGCCTGAGAATCCAGGAGTCTGAGGAGCCTCCCGGGATCCCTCCACTCCTGCCGTGAGAAGGCAGTGTGGTTCCGGTCCCAAGGAGCTGGCACAGGGAGGAAGGCAGGGACCCCCCCTAGAAGGATACTGGGCAGCTGTTAGAAGGAAGAAGGGCAGCCACAGGTGGTCCCTCCTTTCTTGACCCCTGGCCATTCGCTTCTCTTCCACAGCACACGTCCGCCCTGTGCGCCCTGCGGGGGTCACAATAGAGGGCCGGCGGATGTGGCTCTGGGGGGGCGCCCTGAGCTACTCGGTGACCCCCGAAACCACAACGAAACACACACATTCCCTGTTGCCCGGGAGCAGGAGGGGGTCACACGAAGAATGAACTAGGGCTTGGTCAGGCGTGTTGTTTGTTCTTGAGTCCTGCGATTCTAATACCATAAGAAATGACATCTCTCTGTTATTTGTATCACTTTGATTGTTCGTGCACTAGAGCTCGCTACTCTTTGTAGCTGACAGGTCACTTGCATTTCTCCTGAGCTGTTTTGCCTTTCTCGTCCTTTCCCCACTTTAAATTTTTTTTTTTTTAATGTTTTTTTTAATTTATTTTTGGGACAGACAGAGACAGAGCATGAACGGGGGAGGGGCAGAGAGAGAGGGAGACACAGAATCGGAAACAGGCTCCAGGCTCCGAGCCATCAGCCCAGAGCCCGATGCGGGGCTCGAACTCACGGACCGCGAGATCGTGACCTGGCTGAAGTCGGACGCTTAACCGACTGCGCCACCCAGGCGCCCCTCCCCACTTTAAAAAATAGGCGTGTGTATGTCTGTGTGTGTGTGTGTGTGTGTGTGTGTGTGTTCTTAGTTTGTAAGAGCTCTTTATATATTACGATCAGCCAGGTGCCACAAATATGTTTCCTGGTTTGCCTTTATTTTTCTCTGTTGTTCAGGGCATTTAATCCCATAGACAGCTTTTTCTTTCAAGGGCCAGGCAGTAAATACTCTAGGCTTTGAGAGCCATAGCCGTTCGGTCACTGCTCCTTACCTGTCATTGTAGCACAAAAGCCATCACACGCAATATGGAAATAAACGTGCACGACTGTGTCCCGATAAAACTTTATTTACACGAATAGAGGGCCAGGCTGTAGTTCACCAACTGCTGCCTTACAAAGGTTTCCATTTCTAATATGCTCCATCTTTTCCTTTGTGTAAATATGGAAATTTATGCGGAACAGAGAACTTCCCCACTTCAAGGTTAAGTGAAGGGGGAAAACTAGAAGAAGAAAAAAACCACCTTACTCACAAGTGGTAAGAGCAAAATGCCCCATGAGTGATTCATTCTGGCAGTTGGTTCAAGACAAGGCATCCTGGACGTCCTGGCCCGAATCTGCACGTTGGACAACCCAAGTCCCCGGGGGAAGGGAGGGAGGCCCCCGCTATAGACGAGGCACAGGGCGGGGTCAAGGCCAGAGGCATCGAGACGCGAGCAGGGTGGGCCAGAGTGGAGGATGGCTCTCGAGGGGTTTCCTGTGCCCTGTGTGCCCTGTGCCCTCCTCTCTGACCTTTGTTCTCACCACCGACCTTGACTTTCAAGTGTATTCTCAGGGGACACTCCTGTCCATTCAGCCAGTTAGTCCTGGGTAGCCCCAATGGGACCCCAAGTGAGGGTCCCCAACTTCCCCGGAAGCGACGAGTCCCCTTTGCTCCCTCTCCTCCCCCCCAGATCTGGACCCTCCTACGGACTGAGTTCTCAGCCTGATGTTAAGGAATCACACGTGGGTTTTACGCCACGCCAGAGGAGACTGCTCTAGACTTGTCTTCGGATCCTTTCTTGCAGGGGTTCTTCTAGTCAGCGCTGCCTGCAGGAGACAGCTTGCCTGTCAAAAATTTTAATTAAAAACTCAAAAGCCCCAGCAGGTTCTGCAAAGGGCCAGTGGAGAGATGCATTTGCTTGTCTGGATTTGCAGGGTCCAGTGGCTTTCCTCCTCCTTCCCTCCCAGCTTCCCTCCCCTGCCCACCCTTGGCTTGGGTGGCCTCAGGGCACCCTGAGGATAGGACGCTTGGGTTTGAGTCTCCAAGTGCGCTCACAGAGAGACCCTTTACTGCACCTTGACGGATGCTCCTTAAGAATACAAGTGATCAGGGCACCCCGGTGGCTCAGTCGGTTAAGCGTCAGTCTCTTGATTTCGGCTCGGGTCATGATCTCACGGTTCGTGAGACTGAGCTCTGCCTTGGGCTCTGTGCTGATGGTCCAGAGCCTGTTTGGGATTTTCTCTCTCTCTCTCTCTCTCTCTCTCTGCCCCTCCCCTACTCACGCTCCATCTCCCTCTCTCTCAAAATAAATAAACATTTTTTTAAAGCTAAAAAAAAAAAAAAAAGGGCGTGATTACATGTAACAAGGTCTGTGGTCTGTAGCCCAGGGGAAGGGAGATGACTTTTAAGTCCTGTGTCACCATCAGCGTCAGCCCCGGAGCCTGGCAATCTGGATTCAGGTACTGACATTGCCATCTACTGGCCATGTGACCTCGGACGAGTGACTTCACCTCTCTGTGCTTGCCCAAAGAGGAAGTGACACGAGGCCCCTGATACTAGGTTGTTTGGAAGATGAAATGGCTTAATCCACGTAAAGCGTTTGAAACTGTGCACATGTGAGTCGTTGGTAAACGTTACCTGCTAGGTACCTAGTAGGTGTTCACAGTCGCCCTTCTGTGTTGCCATTATATTCTTTTTCACTATTTCCCCAGGGACTTAGAGGTTCCCTGCACGTCTCCCTCCCCCTACACCGCTAATGAAAGCCCCAAACCCGGATAACCTTGCCTCTCCATCCTTCGCGGGCCTCGGCTTGATGAGAATTTTCAGAAGGTGTTTGCTGCTCTTTTCAAAACCCCTGAGATGAGTATTTACTGCCAAAATGTGCAAGTACATCGAAGGGATTTAATTCGGGCACTGGGTAAGAACGCTGGAGACTCAAAGAGGGAGAGCGGCGAGGGTTTCGCTCCTCTGCCCTCTGTCCGCTGTGACCGATCACTTAGATTCCTAGTGGAAGAGTCAGTGGCTGTTACGGAGAATTGCACAGTGTGAGGACTTCGGAAGAAAGAACTGGGGGCTGGCCCCCTCAGACTCCCGCTCCATCCCGCCCCCCACCCTGGGCAGAGGAGAACCGCCCCCCCACCCCCCAGCCCAAGCACACACACTGTCGGTGGTGACGAGACCAGATACCCGTGCCCAGCGTGCCGAGTCTGCAAGCCGCCTTCACTCCTCTGTGTCATGGCTACCGACGTGCCCATTTTCCGGACGAAGAGACTGAGGCTCCAGAGGCTTTCAGTACTGGTTTCAGGCTGGCTGGCAGGCAAGCGGCAGAACCCGCTTCAGAGAGCAGCGAGCCCCTTCGAAAACCCACCCTCTTGCCTCAACTCGTCTCCGAGTTGAGCAGATCTTCCCCCACGCCTCCCGCAGCCGCGTTTCATTTGATGTGGGATGAGATGGAAGGACAATGAAATATTTATCGGCCTCGTGTCTGATGGGCGCCTTCACATGAAAGCCCAGAGAAGCCGTGTGGGAGGTGGAGCTGGCACTTGTCGAAATAATCCGGCGTGAAAGGTGGCGTTGGCCTGGGGGCCCCGGTGGTGTTCGCTGTGGCCTGCTGTTTGATGTGATCCGGAAGCTTCAAGAAGAGGGGGGTGCTGCCTTGTTCGCCCTTGAGTCCCCAGCATCCAAAACAGAGCCTGGCACATTCTGGGCCCCGATGAGTCTTCGCTAAATGACCGAGGGCGTCTGGTTGCTCATTATGAAGCCAAGGGTTTGGACCAGGCGGTTGCCGAAGAGATCCCTCGCTCTTGCCGAGTTCTCTGAACTTGAAAACGTTTCACTCGTGCAGCTTCCTCTTACTGACTGTTGTGGCTCAGGCCAGCTTTATGCAGGGATCTCAGTTCCCTCCCAGCAGAGCCTGAGGCAGGCGTTCGGCTGTGTGGGTGGATTACCAAGGAGGTGCTCCAGGAGAAGGGGGGGGCGGTGAGGGGGACAGGACAGAGCAGGGTGGGGGAGAGAAGCTGAGAAGGGCTGGGCCTCCAGCTGTAGTCAACCCTTAGCTGACTCCATGGGACCCCTGAGCACAAAGCACGCCCACATTAGGGTTGGTTCCACACTGAGCCAAAGGATGCCAGCATCCTGTAACCCCGGGCACCTCCGTCATTGTCGGGAGGCTGCCCGGGGGGAAGGGGACCAGGGTGTGGTCGCCTCCCAGGGAGGGCAGCTCCCATCCAACCGGGCTGATCCTCCGGAGCCAACGGTCACAGCAGCTGAGGGGGGGAAATGGCCATTCAGGCTGGTGCCAAGACCATCTGCTCTATGGGGACACAGAGCCGTCCAAGTAGCCCGACCCTGGCTGAGAAATGAAAACCTGAAACCTGCCTTTCCAGCTGAAGGGACTCCGGAGGTCACTGGGAGTAATCTGCAACCTAAGGAAAGCCCAGCATCTCTTGGTTACCAGCTCCTGCCCCTCGGTGCCACTCAGGTTTCCTGCTTGTCCTCTAGGCCAGCCCAGAGAAGAAGATTTTCTTTTCCTCGTGTCCCTACTGTGTGCCAGAAACCGGGAGCTTTGCACGGCTCGTCTCACTTAACTCTCTCGATAACCCTGCGACGTGGGTCTTATAATGCCGGTGTCTGCACGGCCTAAGCCCTGGCTCTTGAGGTAAAACATCTGGCCCGAGGCCTTGCAGCTAGTGGTGCAGAATGTCACCTCCCTCTTCTGGGCCAGAGCCTGTGATCTCTCTTCTCTCTGTGCTGCCTCCGTGAGCTTGGGTTGGGGCAGAAGAGGCATCCGTCTGTCTATAATCTTCTAAGGCTCCCACTCGCCTTTGGCGTAAGGCAAGGCCTCTGGGCCTGGCTTCCCAGGCCCCTCTGGGTTTTGCCACCTTCCCACCTATTCCGTCGCCTCCCTCATGTTGCCTGCCACCACCCTCAACTGTGGTGTGAGGGGGGGAACTGGCATTCGCTCACTACCTGAAAACGTTAGCTCTTGGTTAAGGAGCCCTCACCGTAGGCCCATGCTGGGTATACTTTGTACGGGTTATCTTGTGAAATCCTTGCGAGAATCCGTGAACTCAGCCCTGTTTCTCTGGCCTTACAGATGAGGAAGAGGGGCCCAACGAGGTGAAGTAACTTGCTCAAATGCTCCTGGCCAGTAAGTAGTAGAATCAGGGATTGAACCCCAAACCCTGTGCTCTCAGCTACTAGACCAGGGCCTGCCAAGAGAACTTTCCCGGGGATGGAAATGGTCCAGACCTGTACTGTCCAGTCCAGTAGCCACCCACCACATGGGGCCGTTGCGTCCTGGATATTTGGCTAATACAACTGAGGAGCTAAATTTTACATTTCATTTAGTTTTAAGGAGACGTAGCCACGTGTGGCCAGCGGCTGTAAAGAACTGAGGAGATCCGGAGGCGTTCCTCTGCTTGCTAGCTAAGACCTTAGCTGGATGCCAGATGCCGGCGGAAGACATGAGTTTCCTGGATCAGAGACAAAGGACTTTGTTATTCACAGCACAGCCCGCAGCCTGAGCTTCATGTTGGCCTCATTTCCCCTGGCTTTGCTTCGCGGATGAGGAACCATGATCTTTTAGAACGGGCTGCGAGCAAACCTCCCCAACTTTTCCCCTGGGGGGGGGACATGATGATACTGCTCCAGACAGACACCCTCCCCCTACCTTCCATTCCCTATACATCCTTGAAAAGCTAGCCCAGAACAGAAGCTGCCAGTAATTCTGCTTCTAAGAGACATAGATGCACAAGAGACCATGAGGGACTGTCTCTCAACAGGAGCTGCTGTGTTGGGGGTGCCACCTGTGTGACTACGCTGAGATACTCCACGTGTGTTCCATCATTTGCTACCCTCCAGGAGCCTATGCCGTAGGCCTCAGTTTCCCCATTTTTCAGACGAATCAACTGAAGCTCACTTGAGTTGTCCTCCCTGAAAATTCCAATTACGGACTCTTCTACTCTTACTCATTGTCAGCTCTGCCCTCCCCCCCCCCGCCCCCCCCCCCCGCAAAACAAAAACAAAAACAAAAACAAAAACAAAAACAAAAGCAAAAACGTGAAACATTTGTTCTCCTTGCTCCCTTTCAAAACTTGACCCTACAGGACTCTGGAATTCCTTTCCTCTTGTGCCTTGTCACATTCTTCCCATCTCTCTAGATCTGGGGCCAGGGCTGCCTCCTCCCTGAAGCCCTCCCTGCCCAGCACAGTCTGTGTCTTCTCTAACATAGAGCGGCTGGTCCCATGCTCTTGACAGGCAGTTGTCTATTGCCTATTGCGAGGCTTGAGGGAACACAGACCAATGAACAGGGACCCTCAAAAGAACAACTCTAGCAACCACCGACTCCTGTTGTATGGCCTGCCATGTATTCACAGCTGACAGCCTCACCACCTGTTCCAGGATCCGGGATCTGTGAACAGGATTGACTTTCCCAGAAAGAGAAGGGGGTGTTTTGAAGTGACTCAGAGGAAAGCTTGTTGAATCAGTGTTGAGTTTTGGTAAATCCACCCACGAGGATAGAGACACTTGACATTTGCCTTCCAAGCCGGCATGAGGAATGAGTCTCATTTCTTCCTAAATGAGCAGGAGGCGGTGGAATGATGCCTGAGCTGCTCTCAGGAGACCAAGGTTCTGGTCCAAGTTCTGATGCTAACCAGCTGTATGACCTTGGGGAAGACACTCCCCTTTCTGGGCCTTAGTTTCTCATCTGTGACGTGGGACTGGAGTGAGAGAAAAGGAGCCAGCCCTTCAAGGTACCTTTCTACCCTTCTTTCCAACCCATGCTTCCCCAACAACTCTGGGCCTGGGAGAGAGCCCAGCTTCCCCTTCACAAGACCCAAGGGCCTCCCTGCTCCTTCCTTATCCAACCTCCTGCTGCCTCCCTGAGGAGGACTGGGCTCTGGGCGTCCTCTGGTAGAATGTAGACCTCCACACTGGCTGGCCAAGGGGGCGCTAGCCATAAGGATGCACTGAAAGAGGAGCACTTGATCTGAACCCAGCCGTGTTTCTTTAGCTTTAACACATCACACGCATCCTACTTGACAACCATAGTGAGCCCTTCCTAGGTCAGGCACTACGCTGAGGACTTGATATCCTCTCTCGCAGACTCTTTGCGTCAACCTCAGGATGTAGGTACTATTATTATCCCCATTTTGCCACTGAGGAAACCGAGGCGCAGAGAAGTGAATGCCAAAGAGCTGGCAAATGGCAGAGCCTGTGCTGGAAGTCAGATCTCCTGAGCTCCTACTCCATTCTTACACATTGGATGTTGGTTGGTTGCAGATAGAATAATTGCAGACCGAGCCCTACACGTGTCAGCTTTGCTGCATAACAAACAATCCCTAAATCTCAGTGACTTTCAACACCGACGCTCAACCAACTGTGCCACCCAGGTGCCCCTGCATAATCAAACTTAAGCCTTCTGCCAAGAGATGGCACACTTCCTATCTGTTGACATCCCAGTGGCCAAAGCAAGAGAGCTGACCAAACCGAACATCAAAGCAGGGGGGAGGTATAGTCTTCTCACAGTGAAAGTAGGGACCAAGGAGGCAGGAAATACATATTTGTGTAACTCAGTTGGCCATAAACTGCTGGGCTCTGCAGCCAGACGCGTAGGTCTGACCCCTGGCTTTGCCATTTAGTAGCTGGGTGGCCTTCCGGAAGGTACTTCTCCTCCTCATGCCCCAGCTTCCTCATCTGTAAAATGAGCATGACAATTACAGCCCTGCGTGAGTCTCCTGGGGCTGCCATAACAGAGTTCTACAGCTGGGTGTCGTAAACAACGAAAACTTATTTTCTCTTTCTCACTTGGTCTAGAAGTCCAAGATCGAGTTGCCGTCAAAGGTGGTGTCTCGTGAGACTTCTCTTCCCAGTTTGTAGACGGTCATCTTTCTGCTGTGTCCTTGCTGGTCTTTCTTTACGTGTGCACTGTGAGTGCATTTCAGGGTCTCTTCTTTTTCTTTCTTTCTTTTTTTTTAAATTTTTTAACGTTTATTTATTTTTGAGACAGGGAGACACAGAGCATGAACGGGGGAGGGTCAGAGAGAAAGGGAGACACAGAATCTGAAACAGGCTCCAGTCTCTGAGCTGTCGGCACAGAGCCCAACACGGAGCTCGAACTCACGGACCGCGAGATCATGACCTGAGCCGAAGTCGGACGCTTAACCGACGGAGCCACCCAGGCGCCCCTAGTCTCTTCTTTTTCTTACAAGGATGCTGGTCTGTGGGACTAGGGCCCCAATCGTATGACCGCATCTCCCCTTAATTACCTCCCTATAGGCCTTGTCTCCAAATAACAGCCCCGTTGGCAGGGGTGGGGGTGAGGGGGCGGGTAGGGCTTCACAAGAAAGCGCTGAATAGGAGCCGGGTTGCTATTCGTGCTTGGTTTTCGCTTGGCCCGAACTGTACTGATGGGGCATTTCTCTGCCGTGGTGACTCCTCATTCCATTCTTCTTTATGTCCTTGTCACCTGTCCCAATTCCCTGGCACAAACTAGGTGCTCAGAGAAGACATTTTTTGTCATCCTGTGGTGAAGCAGGAAGCAGTTAATGGGAGCCCCCCAGGTTTGGGGGAACCCTGGGTGTTGCTCACCTGCTGTGGCTTGAGGCACGTCCTTGTCTTATGCCAACCGGGATCTACCACATCAAGACAGATGTTTCGCAAATGGCAAGACTTCACTCCTTTTTTATGGCCGAATAGTATTCCATTGCATAGATACACCATGTCTTCTTTACCCGTTCATCTGTTGATGGATACTAAGGCTGCCTCCATAACTTAGCTACTGTAGATAATGCCACGCTGGGTAATATATGGGACTGTTGAATCGCTGTATTGTATGCCTGGAACCAACACAACGCTGTATGCTAACTCTACTGGAATTTAAACAAACAAACAAACAAAAAATAAGAAAATGGCTCAAGTTCTCGCCAGCAAAATCTCAGTAAATTTTCATTTTTTTGTGGCCTTTGGTGCCTACACTAAGGTAATTGGGCAATGTTCAGAACCGGAATTGGCTCCGAGAGATTCTTTTTACAAAGATGCTGTTGTAAACCCCCAAGCGGCAGTAATTCTCCAAGCCCCCTGCCACAGATACTGTCCCCCACCAAGAAAGCACCATAATGACCCTGCACAACAGGGCTGGATGTGGATGGGCATCAGGAGAACTCACTCGCACGGCTTTGTGTCCAGGGAAGTTTCTGGGTCTCGTTTATGAGTTTGGGTATTTGTCTTGAGTAGCCATTCATAGAACCACCAGGCTCAGAGTCTCCTCTTGGGATTCAGTGGCAACACTCTAAACTCTGTGTTCGTCTCTTATGCCTAATACATATGTGGCCTTGCTTAGGGAGGGATGTGTCTGAGGCTGTGTGTTTAGCAGGGGGATCCACCAGCTAAGGAGAAAATGATCACAGGACATGGGGACAGCCTGCCTTTCCAAGTCCTCTGCTTGATGTGGCTCAGCTCAGCTCAGCAGTGTTGGGGCAGATGGTGCCATGTGCCTCCTCCCAGCTCACTGCTAATTAATTATTGGCACAATGAATAAGTCTGTGCGCGTTGACTCCCGCAGGCTCAATTTCCTCATCTGGGAAATGGGATCAATGACACTTCCCATAAGATGTGTCGCATCTGGCCCAGAGTAGATGGTGACGGTGAATGGTGATGGAGATGAGAGTAGTGATGATGATGATGGTGATAGTGTTGGCGATGATGATGCTGATGGTGATGATGTTGATGGAGACGGTGATGATGTTGTTGATGGAGATGGTGATGATGATGTTGATGGAGGTGATAGTGGTGATGATGTTGTTGGAGGTGATGGTGGTGATGATGGTGATGATGATGTTGATGGAGATGTTGATGTTGATGTTGATGGTGATGATGTTGATGATGATGATGTTGATGGAGATGGAGATGGTGATGGTGATGTTGATGGAGGTGATAGTGGTGATGATGGTGATGATGGTGATGATGATGTTGATGGAGATGGTGGTGATGATGGTGATGATGATGTTGATGGTGATGATGTTGATGTTGATGATGTTGATGGAGATGTTGATGGAGGTGATAGTGGTGATGATGTTGATGAAGGTGATGGTGGTGATGATGGTGATGATGGTGATGATGATGTTGATGGTGATGATGATGTTGATGTTGATGATGATGGTGATGATGATGTTGATGTTGATGATGATGTTGATTGAGATGGTGATGGTGATGATGATGTTGATGGAGATGGTGATGGTGATGTTGATGGAGGTGATGGTGGTAATGATGGTGATGGTGATGGTGATGATGATGTTGATGGAGGTGATAGTGGTGATGATGTTGATGGAGATGGTGGTGGTGATGATGGTGATGTTGATGGTGATGGAGATGGTGATGGTGATGATGATGTTGATGGTGATGTTGTTGATGATGATGGTGATGTTGATGGTGATGATGATGTTGATGGTGATGATGATGTTGATGGAGATGTTGATGTTGATGGTGATGATGTTGATGATGATGATGTTGATGGAGATGGTGATGGTGATGATGATGTTGATGGTGATGTTGTTGATGATGATGGTGATGTTGATGGAGATGGTGATGGTGATGTGATGATGATGTTGATGGTGATGATGGTGATGTTGATGATGATGTTGGTGGAGATGGTGATGGTGATGTTGATGGAGGTGATGGTGGTAATGATGGTGATGGAGATGGTGATGGTGATGTTGATGGAGGTGATGGTGGTAATGATGGTATGATGATGGTAATGATATGATAATGATAAAGATATAATGGTGATGCCACTGCTGTTGATATGATGATGATGAAGATATGATGATGGTGATGGTGAAGGTGATGATGAAGATATGACGATGATGATGGAGATGATATTGATGGTGGTGATGATGGCGATGGTGATGGTGGTGGTGGTGGTGACGGTGATTATGATGATGGCAGCTTTTCCCATAGAGAGGACTTGCTATATACCAGGCATAGTTTAAACACTTCATATATGTTGGCCTTCTTAATCTTTTAAGCAAGCCGGGAGCTAGATGCTGTCATTCTCCCTACTTTACAGATCAGGAAACTGAGGCATGGTGGAAAAGTGACTCACTGAAAGATACACAGCTAGCCGCTGCCCTGATGGCCTTGAAGCCCATCCAGTGTTAGTTATGCAAGACTATGTCCCCCCGCCCAATGCTCCCCGGCCTGTGGCAGGAAAAAGGGTGCAAACAACACACGCTGCTTATTCTAGAAAGTAATTACTTCGAATTAAACTATTGTATACTTTCTAAAAATTTCTCCTTTCATGTTGTTTCCATGGAGAGTCAGACAGAGGCAGGCCAGCCCATCCTGGGCACTGACTCTCGCTGGCCGGAGCGGCCGCTCTGTAATATTAACATCCATGGGCCTCTGGGTCATCCATTGTTGACCTGCAGAGGTCAGTGAGCTCAGATCCACGGGCGCAGATGCGTTCAGGTGAGAGGGAGAGAAACAAGCCCAGGTGGTCTTGACTATGCCGAAAGTTCTTTTCTTGCTTGCCTTGGCAGGCACACGTACTAAAATTGGAATGCTATAGAAAGTTCTCTTCATCCCCACTCCCAGAGGGAAAGCATTTTGCATGCCTCACAGGTGACGAGAGCCGCGATAGCGAGTGGCTGAAGCTACTGCAAGCTGAGGGCTTATTATTAATACCATGGGGAGAGCTGGGGCGGGATTTTCATCTGTCCTTATTACTGTTTGGGGAGCCTCCCTCCCCCCCCCCCAGCACTTAGGAAAAAAAGCCCAAACAACAATAATACTTCCTGAGTCTCAGATTCAAGTAACCTCTCCCTTTACAAAATGCCCAGCTGTCTGATTCCTGCCACTTAGAACATTCCAGAGTCAGACCCTCCTCCCCCCGCCCCCCACGTGAGCCGGGACTTGCCACCAGCCCGGCTGCAGGCGCTACCTGCACGGGCCTCTCTCTTCCCGTCATGGGGGAACAATAGCTTCCAGCCCCGCGCCGCCCCTCCCCGCTCCTGTGGCCCCACCAAGCCACTCCGCATGTCTGAGCCTCAGTTCCCTCCCAGGTCCGGCGGGAGGCCGGAGCTGCCTCGGGGACTGTGCGTGCAACCGTGAGGTTGCACAGGGTGTGTGGAGTGGCTGACCCTGCCGGGTGCACAGGACATCTCCAAATTAGGCACACCCCGGCCCCTGGTCTCCGATCTAGGGCAGGAAGTGGCCTCGGAGATCGCACAGTACACAGCTTTCGTTTACATGTTGGAGCACAGAAGCCTCCCCACTCAGTGCTCCCGGCTCTGACCCCGCGCTCTGCTGGTGACTCTTGTCTTTCGCCACCCGTGGGCCTGACAGGGCTCTGCCATCAGAATAGCACTTCCTATTTACTCTGGGTGTGTGAGCTTAGCTTGTTGCTGGCACAGTCTGGAGAGATCTTCCCGCCTTCTCCCTGCGGTAAGTCTGAGTACTTTTTTTTTTTCTGTTTTTCAGATGAAGAAGCCGAGGCTCAGAGAGGTTGAGGCACTCCCCCCGAGATCGCCCAGCTGGTGAGTGGTTGGAACCTGAGCCCAGCTCTCTGTGACTCCAGAGCCTGTGCTGTTAATTGCTTGCTTTCTCTGTCTTAAACTGCGTTGAAATGGTTGTCCCCCGGCAGCCAAGGGTGGGAGACCTGTGACCCGGTTAGTGTCGTAACTCTCCCGGTGCCTCCTACCGAGCACAGTAGGCCTTCCAGACATACAGGATATTTTGAAGGGGATCCTTTCTAATCCCGCGCGGTGGGGCAGTGTTCAGGGAACCGGACGCTCATCGAATCACTGGAAAGTTCTGCTTAGCCAAGGGCTTCCCGTTTTTGCTACGTTTAAATGCCCCAAGTCACCAACGCGTGCGGCGTGAGAAATGCATTCTGCGCCCCGTCATAAAGCATGTCTTACATTTCATGTGCAGACTGTACCTATAGACCATTTTGACCATGGAGGTATCTTTGTGATTCAGAAAGTACGATCCTTGACTTTGCGGTGGGAGGGAGGGCAGGACAGGTGGCGGAGGAGGGGTCCAGCACAGGGCTGACACCAGCCCAGGCCCCCAGTGCCCTCCTCCCACACCCAAGCAGGTGTCTTGCCAAGGGCTAACCTCCGCCAGCCTTTTCTGCACCCTCGGTGTGATTCTGACCATCTCCGTTTCCCGGTCCTGCTACTTCTCACGCTCCCCCCCTCTCCTGTCACCAGGAGTGCCCGTCTCCGTTTCCTCATCCTTGAGGCCCACTCTCTTGTTTTCAGAAGGTTTCCTAGAACCTGCTTCTGAAAAATCTTTGAGAATGAACAAGCCCCACTTAGTAACGTGACCGCAGATGAACCGCCTGATTTGGTCTCCTAAGTCCTCAGAGAAAACTCTAGAGTAGGTGTAGAGGTGGGTGTGATGTTGGTTTTCAAGCCATCTTCGGGGTGGTGGGGAGGCCCCAGCGTCCGGGCTGGGCCCTGCCCACCCCTCAACTGGAAAATCTGTTTCAGTAGCTAGTTTCCGCCCGGGTAAGATTCTAGTTTAAATAAAGTCCGGAAACCACGACCTCACTAACGTCCTCGTCCAGAAGTCCGGAAAGCTGGTTCTAGGTCTGGTTCCGCCGCGTTGCACTGGGTGGACTTTGCCAAGTCCTTTACCTTCACTGGGCCTCAATTTGTCCATCCGTGCAGTGGGGTCCTTGTGGTTTCTGGCCAGAGCGGCAATGAGTCTTCGATGATGCTCATGCAGCCGCTTATGCTCCTGAGTTGACAAGGAAAAGCCCATCAGGGCAGGGGACTGACTGAGAAAGGGGTGATGCTTGATGAAAACAGCCCCACTCTCCATGAGTACCCTGGCTGGGACAAATCCAGAGTCACACGCACTCCCGGGGGGAACGGGCCCCCCTCCGTCTGACATCCCAGTATTCCATGGAAGTCACTCTGAGGCCGCGGGCTCTCTGGGAACCAGACCCGTGGGCCCCGTGGTAGGGCCGGGTGCCCCTCCCATCCTGTGAGCCCCACATCCTGCCTCTCCACAGAGGACCCCAAGAGGCAGGATGCACACTTGCTCGCCACAGCTCTCGGTGCCTGCACAGATGTAGAGTGCGGTTTTGTAGTATTTTTGGCTTCATTGTTTTTGCAAAAGCCAGAGGAAGTCTGTAGGCGGAGCTCTGCCTCCCGTCCCCGAAGGTGACTGGTCTGCTCGGTCCGGGGCCAACAGACCTCAGGTCGGAAGGGGAAACCTCCCGAGGGGAGAGGGCACCCGCCCTGAGCCGGACACTTGCCCTGGGCCATCCGTGGGCCACCCTGCCTTGAGGATGTCACTGTCATCATCCCATTTTCCATATGAGGACACTGAGGCCCAGAAATGACCCAGAACTCCCCCTCCCCCACCACCTCCCACTCTACACAAACCCAAAGGGACCTCTGCTCGCTGAGCTCTGAGCACTTTGCATCCTGTGTGCGGCCCACACATATTGAGGGCCCACCGCTGTTCTCAGTATGGGGGACACAGCAGTAAAGGACACAGGTGAGGTCCCTGCCCCCTCTAGTGGGGGAAGAGAGACAAATAGAGAAGGAATACCGTGTACAGTGAAGTGTCATTTTGTGACTGAGTCTGCAAAGGGAAATGTAGCTGAGCAAGGGAGCACTGACAGCGATGCGACTTTAGGGGGATCAGGGAAGGCCCCTCCAAGGAGGGCATGTGGGCAGAACCATGAATGCAGCCAGAGAGCAAGCTGTGTGGATTCCAGGCTAAGAATTTTCTAGGCGGGGCAGGAAGGGTGGCAGGTGCAAAGGCCCTGGGGCAGGGAATGTGACTGTTGTACCAGAACACTCTTCGACCCTCTGTGTGTTTGCCTCCCCACTCTCCCACCAACACAGCTACTAGTCTCTGTTGTCTCCTCCATCTGTCACCTCCAAGTGTCTGCAGGGGTGAGGTAGGGGGTCATGTCTATGTAGCAAAAAAAAAAAAAAAAAAAAAAAAAAGAGAAGAAAAAAGACAAGGAAAAGAAAAGAAATCAAACAGAATTGAGTGGAGCAGAAGAAAAGTGTATATCTAATAGGAGACGACTCATCTGATTCCTTAACCCATTTTGTACAGTTCATTCCTGGTTGACATTTGAAGTAGCTTCATATTCGGTATGGGGGGGGGGTGGGCAGAAGCAGACACACCTGTGGCCCGGCACGGCCATCAGCAGGCTGTGATCTTGGGCAGCTTCCAGTCCCGCCTGGAGGTCCCTTCTTCCTCCGTCTTGGTTGGTATTGACACCTGTCTGGCACCTGCCAAAGCAGCTCACGGGCGGGGTGTGCTGGAAGGGGCATGTTTGGAGAGTTAGGGACCACGGGTTCAAGTCTTGCTGCCACCACAGACGCCTATACAGCCTCGGACAAGTCACGTCCCTGAGCCTTGCTTTCCCTACCTGGAAAAGGAAGCAGAGAGGTAGGGTCCTCCCTCCGTTCCTCTGTGATCCTGAAATGCCACAAGCCTTTGCCTCCGAGGCAGGCGGCAGTCAGGCATCGGGACAGAGCCTTCCAGCAGCTCCCCTTTGATTTTGTGAGCCTGGAACTCTCAGCAGAGGGATGCCCAGTGTAGGGGGCACGACCTCGGTGATCCTGCCTCGGGCACTCAGATAAGAGCCTCAAGCAGTCCTCGCCTCTCTCTGGTGTGGGGCCTGTGGCTGTGGAACCAGAAATTCATTTCTAGGAGCAGAGGAACGTCTCTCTTTCCCTGGGACCCAGAAGGACTTATTAAAGTGTTCCATTAACTGAAGCTCATTCAGCTGGAAAAAGAATAATCAGACAGCAGTACTGCCTGGTTACTGGCCTGTGAACTCCTTGAAAGTTTCCCAGAAGGAACACTTAACAAGCCCCTGTATGGGGGCGCCTGGGTGGCTCAGTCGGTTAAGCATCTGACTCTTCGATTTCAGCTCAGATCATGGTCTTACAGTTTGTGGGATCAAGTCCCACCTTGTGCTGTATGTTGACAGTCCGGAGCCTGCTTGGGATTTTCCCTCTCCCTTTCCCTCTCTGCGCCTCCCCCACGCTCGCTGGCTCTCTCTCCCTCTAGATAAATGAATAAACTTAAAAATAAAAATAAAAACTCCTGTATGTAAGAGAGCCCAGCCCTTCCTGCTTCCTCCCCGACGAGCAGTCAGTGTGGGAGTCGACCAGCAAGGCTGTTATCGTTCGGCGTCATCCCTCTGTCCATCTGCCCATGAAACAGGCCCCCATACGGGTACAGTGCCAGAGATACAGAAGTAAATGAGACACGGTCTGTGCTCTCAGTGACCATTCGGGCTCAGCCTGACCACTTTCCTCGTTCGGTCGAACTCCAGACACTTCATGGCTGAGCTGACTCTGAAGGTCACAATAAACATTTGAGCTACTTTCGCCTGTCAGTGTTATCTGTTTTCCACAATGCCTGCGCCGAATTCATTGGCTTAGCCTTCTTCAGTCAAATAAATTTTCTTTTGGTTCCTTCCTTCCAACACATCCTTGTCTCACGTGAATTTGGGGGGAAGGGAAGTGGCCAGAAAGTTGCTCGTGGGCAACGAGGCACTTAACAAGGGCATTTTACTGATTATAAAGTTCAGGATTTTGTAGCAAACGGTAAGCAAGCCCTCTTTTGGTCCCAGACTACCTCAGGTCTTGCAATTGGCTGCTGCAAACATAACCTTGAAAAACAATCCAGATAAAGGACTGGTCAGGGCTTTGCATTCTGAGCCCACCCAGTGAGACGTGTGGGAATGCACGAGACCCTTGGAGGACTGTCTCTTGACAATAGGTTGGCACAGAAAAAGTCTGGATTTGATCCCGAGGTCTGACACCTACTAACTGTGAGATTGTGCAAATTGCAATTGTTCAGTGTCTTTTAGCCTCAGTTTTATCATCTGTAAAATGGGATAATACCTACCTTTCAGGTGATTGTTCCAGATGATGTAAGATCGCTGTTGTAGGAACATGACGGGGAACGAAACGGAGTCTGAGCTCAAGGACCCTAATTGCATGGAGAACCTTTTCAGCTATCCATAAGCACGTAACGTTGGAAAACAGAGGTGGGCCAGGTGCAAAGGGTGGTAGGTGGTGTGATTCGGGCGTGCAGAAGGTTCAGAGAGAGTCTCTCTGACGAGCTGACATGGGACCCAGCATCCTGAGTTAAGTGGTGGGTGTCGTCCTGTCTGTGGGAGGAGCATCCGGGCAGGGCGCACAGGCGGTGCACGGGTCCTGGGCTTGTCATCTTGCAAGGGGGCACGGGGCTGGGGAGCACAGTGGGCAAAGGGAAGGCGTGGAGAGTGGGGTCGGAAAGTAGGCAAGGACCCGTTCTAGGAGGATCTCGCAGGCGTCGAGGGGCACGGGGGAGCAGGAGAGCATGTTCGGTCCGGGGTTTGCTTTTTATCGCCGCCCGTTAACTGAGTAGCTAGCCTGTTACCGTTGCTCGGATCGCGGCAGGTGCCGCGAGGCTCCTGGGTGTGGACGAGGGCCTGTTATGAATGGGAGAGATCTCACACCTCTTCTGCCCAGAGCCCGGGCTGAGAGTTTCCCCTTCTGAATTTGGGGGCAGGATGATAGCTCAGTCAATGCTCACAGAGGCTGAGCTCCCAAAACAGGAGGGAATGAAGGTTCTTGGGGCCGGGTCCAGGCCAAAGCTTACCAGAAGTCCCTTATCTCGCCAGGCCTGGCTACCTATCTGGAAAAGAGGGAGAAGATTAGTAGCCGGGCACGTTGTGAGAGCCTCGTAAATAGAAGTTGAACCTAAAGACCATGTGCTTATTATCTGCATTAGCAAGAATATTGTATTCGAGGCAACTTCTGCTCAGAGACTGAGACTGTCTCTGCCAATAATTTAACACAGCTTCACTGAGGGAGTTATAATTTATAATAGTAATATTTCACAAGCCAGTAGGATAGAGGATGATGTCTCTTAATAAGCCATTAAAGAAATAACATACTCCAAACCAGTGATGAATTACACTGTTGTTCCAGGCACAGGGGCGATGGGAGGAATAGAGTCCAAATTCAGTTGAGGTGCACCTTGCTAGGAGCTGGTTGTCTGTGGAGTCAGGCCTTCCAAGCACCAGCTGTTGGCTTGGGTCCCTCGATGCCGGGGCACGTAGCTCGCGGTGAGGGCACCGGTGTTGACAGGCGAGGTGGGCTCCTCCAAAGGTCCAGGGACAGCTGGTCCAGGGCTGCTCCGTAGTGGCCCAGGGACAGCTCCGTGGCTCGCACCCCTGCCCACGAGGAGAAGCCTCACCAAGGCAGAAACAGATGTCCCTTCTCCTCCTGAGACGGCTGCCAGGTTAATGCCACTGCCAACTGGGAATGGCCCGGCCAAGGCAAGAGCAAGTGTCTCAAGATTTCCGGAGAGTTCCTTAGGTCAGCAAAGAGGAGCCTCGCCCGGACCAAACACTCAGTGAGTCCTCGCAATTCTTGATATTTAACGTTTAATACTTCTTTTTTTTTAATGTTTATTTTTAAGAGACAGAGAGGCAGAGCGCGAGCCGGGGAGGGGCAGAGAGAGAGGGAGACACGGAACTGAAAGCAGGCTCCGGGCTCCGAGCTGTCAGCACAGAGCCTGACTCGGGGCTCGAACTCATGAACCGCGAGATCATGACCTGAGCCGAAGTCGGATGCTTGACCGACTGAGCCACCCAGGCGTCCCTTTGGTATTTGAAGTTTAAATGCCCATCATGTCATAGCCGCCACTCCGTTATGTTTTTATCGCCAAGCCCCCAGCAACTTGGGCACTGCGTGAGCTCCCGCGTGCTTACGGCCAGCAGGTGTGAATGACAGCGTCCTGACACGGCTTTCTCGGTGGAAGGCAACCCACCCTGAGGTCAAAAGAGCTTTGCTGAAATCATAAGGAGGTGGGTTTGAAACCATAACATGCCAATACACAGCAAAGAGGACGCAAACCCATCCTGATAGCTCCTCTTTCCAGGTTTTCGATGGTTATTCCTTTTCTCTATGGATCATAGAAATGTTTGCTATGAAGCTGTGGTCCACAACATACACACACACACACACACACACACACACAGATGCAAAATCCACCCGGTAGTGTCTTCCCCAGTAAAGGATGGTGTTGGTCACTCACTGGGACTGGGAAGGAGAAGGTGTAAAGGGTCAGGACCCCAGAAGGCCAAAGACAAGTGTGAACGGAAGCCTGTGGGATAGCCCCGCCCCTCTCCAGACACACCAAGGCAAGGAAGGCTTCCCGAGGTCGCCCAGCTGGCAGAATCTGAGGGCTGGCACTTGGGTCGCCATTCCTGCCCTGCGCTGTGTATGTTCCGCTACGCCGGGAATCGTGCCGGGGCCCCCCCTGTCCAGCCTTGGTCTCTCTGAGGACCCCGGGATGGCCGCCCGACCTTTCAAAGTCCCGTCTCTCCCCGCTGCCCTGGAGGAGGTGAAAGGACACCTGTTTGAAAGCAAATTGGGCAGAATAAGAAAGTGCTGGCAAAGGTGCTGTGTTCCCTGAGTGGGAAGCCCTTTGATGGGCAGCCGGGGACGAGCCGTGCAGTCTCCCGCCCCCAGGACTCAGCAGAGACACAGATGCGGGGTGGGCGGGGGACTCCCAGGGTCGAGTGCCCACCTGGCGCCCCGGCCGCAAGGGCGTTCTCTGTCCTGTGGGTCAGCGAGGCTCGCTCGTCCCCTCTCTCCTGCCCTGCCTGCCTCCTCCACGGATAGAGGGCGAGTGGCAGCTGGGTGCACCTTGCGGGGGGGTCAGGGGGGGTAGGGCGGAGTGGAGACAGTCCCCCCGCCTGTGTGGACGCACCCTCAGGGGAGGTGATGGGCTCTGTCACCTGAAGGGCAGATACGTAGCTCGAAAAGCTCCGGGTTTGTGGCTGCGCTTGCTTGGGTCACCTTTGGGCTTCACGTTTCTGAAAAGTACGACTCTGGGCCAAGCGGCTTAACCTCCCTGGTCCTCCGTTTTCTCATCCGCAAAATGGACATCTGAACGGATTCAGTGAGTTAACAGGAAAAGAACTCTCAGACCAGCTTGTCGAGCTGTCCTTGGCACCAAGTTGGTGACCGCTCTCTAGAGGGTCAATACAGAGCAGCGATCACATGGGCTAACGGCCCCCGTGGGGGCCGCCGTCCCCTCACCGTCCCGTGGCGCTCCCTGAGAAGCCGTGAGGCATGTGCTGTTGCTGTTTTGGTTCTGCGCACAAGGGCAGGGTATGGCTGAGCGTGGCCAAGTGGCTTGTCCGAGGTCGCACGGCTAATCAGGCTTTGGAGCTGCTTCCCACGTGGCATCTAGACCTGAGGTCTCTGGCTCCACCCACTGTTGGTCACGCGAGTGGCCCTGAGTAGGTCCCCTGACCTGTGTGCGCCCGTGTGGCCCATAGGTGCCGCAGGATGAGGCGTCTTCATGATGGCTGATGACGCGAGGCGGGAAGCGATGACGAGGAGAGAGCCGGCTGGGTGTTCCCTGTCCCCAGCATCTCCCTGCGCGGTTTCAAATACGAACACCACAGGGTGTGGCATCACGGCAGGCACAGGACACACAGCACAGGCTTTGAGTCCAGGTCGAATCTGGAGCCCAGCCTTTGCTGGGTGCCCTTGAGCACGTGCCCTCAGCCTTCACGAACAGAGGTGAAACACCCTCGCTTTGCCGGGCTGTTGCGAAGATTGAATGAGCCCCAGCAGAGACGTCCAACCGGCTACGGGCACACGGTCGTGGACGTCAGGAGCAGGTGTCCGGGCCTCCTTCCCGACCTGCATTCGCGTGGATTTCTCCACGACTCACCAGCTCTGGGACCCCAAGGCCGGTATCTCATCCCCTGCCCTGGCTGCTCCCGGCTCTCGGGACGCCTCCCCCACCTTCCCAGCGTGTGCCGGGTCACCCCCGGCCTCTGTGCCCTACTCTCTGGACCTCTGCTGCCCCCCGGCTGCCCAGTGCCGTTGGATTCTTGCGTTGAGCCTCACCGGTGCTGCCTGGTTTCAGCTGCGCCGAAGGCCCTCCAGCCCACGATGTGACCCTCGCCCACCTGCTCCAGGCACCCGTGTTCCCAGTCCTCCCCGTGAGCTGCTCCGAAGTCCCTTGTCAACGGGGCAAGATGTCCCCCCATTCCCCAGTGCAGGCTCGGGGTAGGGGGACCCGTACAGGTGACTTGGGCCCAGCGTGCTGTGGAATTGAATGGGTGGCCCTTCCTGATGACAGCTGCCCTTCCTCTCCTCCCTAGGGGGGCTCTGGGGGGCTAAGGCAGGACAGCTGTATCCCAGTGACCCCACTGGCCACCCTGAAACCCCTCAACCCTTGGTTTCTGGGGATGGTTCGTGCCAGGCTCGTGCTTGCCTAGGGCTCCTGCCCGTCTCCGAACCCCAGTGGGTGCTGGGCTCCTCTCGCCATACTGGCCGCTAGGTTTATCCTGTAGTCTGAATCCCCATTCTGGATGTCACTGGAGATTGTCACCTCAACTCCTCCAGGAGCCTTCACGATGCCCCTGCACATTAAGAGTTAAACAAATCTCTCCTTGGAAGTCGGAGCCTGGGAGGAACGTTATCTCTTCAAGCTACCTACCTATCAGCTATCTAAACCTTCCCGCCAAACCCACCAGGACTCCACCTGTCAGGCACCCAGGAGCCCTTTAGAACCAGCGACAGACCTCCGAGGCGGGGCCGGGGCGGGGGTCTCAGAGTCCTGAATAGTCTTTCCTTTGTCGGGACTTCTGCACCACCTAGATCGGGGAGACCTCTTTCTTTCTGGGGGCAGGCGTGAGCCTCGGCGTGCAGCCCGAACCGTGTTACATGCTCTGCACGTTGCATGTGGCTGCAGTTGCGTGTCTGTCTTCAGACTCTGAATTGAGCACGGCTCAGTCTACACCCATAAGAAGATTTGCGGATTTGCATTCCTTTTGTGCGGCTGAAAATATGAAAATATATCCACTCCTTCTCGTCTGACCCTAATCCCGCTTAATCGTGTTTCTCACGGGCACGTCTCCAAACGTCCCATTCTGAACCACTGTTTGTGCTCCAAGGAATCTGTGTTTTCCCCTCCAGCCGCCCCCCCCCCCCCCCCCCCAGCGAAGGAGCAGGCAAGAGGTACCAGGGTAAGGAGAGGAGGATTTCCAACCGCAAGAAGGGGGCTCTCTCGACCTGTCAGCACCGCCTGGGTGTGGGGGACCCGGGCGAACCGTCGAGTCAGCGCGGGAAGGAGCGGGGAGACTCAGGCCCCAAAGGAGATGAGCTTCTGAAGCCACCAAGATAGAGACAGGGCTCGTCTTCAGTCTCCAGGGGACGCCGTGCGCACCCCATCCAGTCTCGTTTCCATATGCCAGTCGCATCACTGCTGTGTGCTGCTCACCAACCATCAGTGGCTCCCAATGCCCTTATCTCAAGACTATGTTCCAAAAGACTTACCCCCCCACCCGCCCACCGCAGCCACTCAGAAGGGCACCCTGATTTCCATAACTGCGTGAGATGCCCCCATCATCACCACCGCCGCCGCTCCCGCCGCCGTGCACTTTTTTGGGACCCCACCCTCTCCACCCTCCTCGGTCTCCACGGTCACCTCCTCCATGGAGCCTCCCTTCTTTCTCCTGTTATCATCAGCCCAGCACTTCCCAGTCACCGGGGCCCTTGGGCGTGCGGAGCAGAGAGTTACACGTATGAATTGCCATGTGCGGGATCCCAGTCTGGCCTCGCCGTCTGGAGGTGAGGAGAGACAGGCCCCCTGGTGTGGGCAGTAAAGTACAGGTGTCCCCACAGGTAAGAGGCCCCGTGAGAGGCTGGGCAGAGCAGCACTGAAGAGAAGAGAGGCCTCGGGCGTCAGCCCTGCCCTTCCTAGCCCTGTGACCTTGAGACAGTATCCTAAGGCCGAGGGCCTCAGCTGTCCCGTCTGTAAAATGGTATTGATAGTCGTACCTTCCCCAAAGAGCCTGGAACTGCCTCTCTCACACCCTGGCTTCCCTAAGAAGCCGTGCAGCCTTGGGAAAGCTTAGCATCTCAGAGCCTAACTACCCCCACCCCTGCAAAGTGGAGTGGAGGGTACCTGCCCCCAGAGAGCCGCTGGGCACCTTGCCAGGGGTCCAGCAGGAAAACGTGTCAGATATCGACGCTGCGGGCCGGGCCGACTGTGCGTGGATAAGATGGGGAGGCAGCCAAGCCAATCCCGAGATACGGAGGAGACACCCCCGGGGGCCACGGCAAAACAATGAGGATTCTGTCCGAGAGTTTGATGTTGGGGTGTGACAGAAGTCGGGGGGCCGGCAGATGGGAGAGGCAGGTGAACCGGTGGCGAAGGGCTCCGGAATGGGCGGGGGGCAAGCTGCAGTCACCACCTAGAACAGCCTGGGGCTGGAGGGGCCTGGCCCTGTGGCTGGCCTGCAGCAGCCGCATTTTCTTGGAGGAGGCAGTGCTGGGGAGCCCGCTGGGGCCCTGGGTGTGTTAGAGCGCCCCCTAGTGGGACATGGAATGTGGGGAGCCTGGGACCTGGAATGTAGGGAGCCTGGAGCCTGAGGGGAGCCCCGGGGGGCTCTGGCTCTGTCCTGGCCATAGGCCATCTCCGCGGAAGACCTCCCAATGGGTGAGTTCCTGGGCAGCAGTGGGAACGGGGTTGGGAAGTTTCCAGAAAGATCAGCTACCCAAGGTAGGAGGGTTGCCAAGGCTCTGGGCATCCAGCTGGCCCTAACCAGCCCTTCACGCGAATCCTCTGAGGTTGCCAGGGCTGTTCCTAGAAGTGGGGGGCAGGGCCGCCCGTGGGGCACTTCCTGGGGCTGTTGGTACAGGACCGGCCGGGGTGGGGGTGGGGGGCTGCTCCTGCCAGCAGGATGCAGTGCACTGCACGTGGGCCACTGAGGGCGGCTTGAGGGAAGGGTTATTTACCAGGATGTGGTCTGGGGTAGAGGGACCGCAGGGCGGTGCTGTCCCCAGGGATGGAAACAGTGGGGGGTTTCCAGCTCTAGGGCTGAGGGGGTGAGAGGTTAAGGACGGAGATGTTGCCGAGATCCCAAGACAGAGCTGGTGGACGCACGGAGGGGCCGGAGCCCCGAATCTCTGCCCCCTGTCCCTCCAGTCTCCTGCCTGTGTTCGTTCCCGTGGGCCAAACCCACAGGAAGCCAGCCCGAGTGGGAGCCCATAGATGCGGACCCTAAGGCCCGCCCCCCGGGCGCAAAGCACGTGGGGAAGGTGGAAGAAACATCTGGAGGGAAAGTCCGGATGCCCAGCTCTGCGCCTGAACCCCCAGAAGGCCTGGGTGCGCGCGTTCTGTGCTCCCTGGCCTGCAGGGCCAAGAGGGGATGGCCGTTCTGTCAGCCCCGATTTGGCCTCCTTGCAGCAGGACGTAGGCAAGCCTTGACCTCCCTGAGCCTGGTCTGGAAGCCTCACCGTGTCAAACCCTGCAGGGGCTTCCTGCGACTCCCGGGATGTCACCCCAGCCCTTGGGCCCGGCCCACGCCCGCCCTCCAGCTCTGTTTTGCGTCTTGCTCTCTGGGTTTCTGTTCTGCGTGGCCTTCTCTCTTTCAGTTCCTTCAGACTCACCTGCTCTCCCCGAGACACCTTTCGCACCTGCAGCTTCCCCAGTCCGGAGGCTCTTGTCTTCTCTACCTAGTTACCCATCTGTCATGGAAGCCTCAGGCTTCCTTTATTTGTTTGTGTATCTGTTTGTCTAGAGCAAGAGTGGGGGAGAAGGGCAGAGGGAGAGAGAGAGAGAGTCTCAAGCACGCTCTGCGCTGAGCTCCTATGCAGGGCTCAGTCCCACGACCCTGGGATCGTGACCTGAGCCAAAACTCAAGAGCCGCATGCTCAACTGACTGAGCCACCCAGGCGCCTCTCCCTGGCACAGCTTTGAGACAAAATTCCTTCTCCGGGAAGCCTCCGTTTTTGCACTGAGGGCCTTCAACTGATTAGATGAGGCCCACCACATTTTGGAGGCTGATCTTCTTTATTTAAAGTCAAATTGATGATAGATGGCGGCCACGTCTCTGAACCGCCCTCCCAGCGACGCCGAGGCTCGTGTTTTGACCGAGCAACGGGGCGCCATGGCCTAGCTGAGCGGACGCACAGAGTTGAACCACCACCCCTTTTCACAGTTCCCTGGGTGATTCCTTGGTAATGGCAGCCTCCGCCCCACTCTGTAACGTTAAGTTCCAGGAGGGCGAGGATGAAGGTCATTGGCTTTCCCGAACCGTTGGTTTGACCGGCACGTCACAGAGCTGCGGCCACATGGCCTGTGCCCAGTCACTGTTGCATGAGAGAATCCGAGGGGGAGACGGGATCTGCACGGCAGGTGGCGGGGTGCAAATCGGAGTGAGGCGTTCGCTCCGCACAGGGCGCTCCCTCCACCTGAACCCCACCCCTCCCCCCACAAGGCATGCTTGTTTGGTTTCTCAAACGTGTGATGACACCAGGGCGGGGTGAAATCTCCCTGATGTTAATGTTGGTAACGACTGGCATTTACTGAGGGTCAGGATCATTCTGGACGCTTTCTATGTCCTTAAACCCTTAGCACCGATTCTGATCCCTGGTACATATTCAGCGTTCTGGGTAACGTTTTCATAACGTGGGGGCGACCCGTCCCTTTGGGAAGTGGCTGTCCACGCTAACCTCGTGTGCGTTATTTTTTTCTCTCTCTTCACTGAGTCTGGGGTGTGCAGGGGCTGCATCACTGTCCCGTCGTACAGACGGGGCACTGAGGCCCAGGGATGTGGACTCGCCTGAAGTCCTGAGGTGACTCAGTGTCACTGCCGGACTGCAGGGCTCCTGCCCCAGAGTGGGGGGGCCATCTCCGTTGTCCTCTGTCCTCTGGGAAGCCCAGAGGGGGGAGAGAGGCCTCAAGGTGAGCACAGTTGCTGGCCGGGTTCATCGGGCCTGGTTTTTACTCCGCAAAGAGAGAAATAGCCACACCCTACCCTGCGTGTCGGGGAGCCTGTCATGACCCCCATTTGCCTCTGCGTGCCTGGGGCCACCACTCAGGCCTCCGCTCGTCGTGGCCCGGTTCCTCCCGGCTGATAGTTTGTGCAGGGAACGGTTGTAGCTTGGCTGGCCGGTCCTTCCTGCCCCAGGGGAGGGGAGAGGCTTGGGGCCGGTCCAGGCCCGGCCGGGCTGTGGGGATACAGCTGCCAGCTTTGTGGGTGACTCAGAGTGGGTGGAGAGGAGCTGGAGCGAGCCCCCCAGGGCGAGAACCAAACAAGCAGGGAGGTCTCGCTCTCTCCCCTGCCCGGCAGGGCCTCTCACCCTCCCCTGCACCCCCCCCCCCGCCCCCCGCACCAGGCTCAGGGCAGGGCAGACCCCTGGGCGCCACCCGCCGGGCTCTGCCTGCCCCTTCACCACCCGCCAGTGGACGGTCTGGGGCAGGTGACCTGACTGCTGCGAGCCTCTGTTCCCACCTCGGAAACATGGAGATGATACCCCGTCCCGGCAGCAGGAGTGTCGTGGGCTCGGGCAGTTTGACCTGCTGTCCTGCTTAGAATAGGGTCCGGCAGAGAGAACGCCTCCTTCCTGTTAAACCACCTCAGAGGCAGGGCTGGATTTTACCCCCCATTTACAGACGGCAGACTGGAAGCTCAGGCAGCCCACGTAATGTCCCTGGGGTCACCGTCCCAGGGGCTCAGGTTCGGATTTTCCTGCAGGGCCTCGCCCCTGGTTGCAGCAGCTGGACCACCTGGGCCTCTGCTGGCTCTTTCCCTGCTTGGGCTCAGCCCGCAACGCCTTCCGAGCTCCTTTCGTCAGCGCAGCTGCATGAACAGAGCACTTCTGTCTCCGGAACCAGGCACGTCTGGGAATCTGGGTGCCTGGCTCTCCTCTGAGCGCTGGTGCCATTGCCCTGTGTCATTGGACGAGTCATTTCCCCTCTGCGAGCTCAGCCTCTACCTCTGTCAGAAGAAGTGGGGCAGAGATGTAAGGTGGGGTGTAGTCCGTGCAAGAAAACGGAACCCACTGAAGGAATAAACCCTACAGTCCAGAGAGCACTCGGGATGTGCTTGGGCGCCGCTCTAGGCCATTGACCTGCATTGACTCCTGTTTTTCTCGGTCCAGCCCTGAGAGGTAGGTTCCATGCTTATCCCCACGCTATAGGGGAAGATAGACAGAAGTCTTAAGCAGGCGGGTTGGATTCGCGGGATCTGGTGCTTACAGAGTTGTTGGAAAGGTGACAGGAGCGCAGTCCTTGGGTATTTTGTCCCTACTCCTCCGGGCCGAGGTCCAGAGGCCAGGAAACTACAGGAAGTCAGGCAAAATCTGCAGGCCGGAAGTGAGGGAGGCAGGTGGTTCTGGGCCCAAGGTTCAGACCGCGAAGCAGCGCCCATCCCTGTGGGAAGGAGGATGGTCCTGCCTCCCTTTTGCCCGTCCAACTACTACTGGCCTGAATCTCAACTGCATCCCAAGCCCTACAGGCAGGGGAAGCTGGGAAATGTGGTTCCCAAACTTTCAGGCCCTGGGGGCGACACTGAGGAGGGAGGAAAGAGTCCTCACTCCAGTGGACTGGACCCAGCCTAGCGGGCCGTGCAAACAGCAGGATGCCCTCACGTGTGGACAAGGTTGATGCTCTACAGGTTAACCTTTGCACAGAGAATTGGGGCTGCGTGGACTCCATATACTTTGCCGGCTGCTAGCCCCTTCGTGGCTTTGGGACCCCTTCCCTGCAGGTCCTCGGGGGTCGTGGCCAGTAGAATAGGGAGCAGCCCTTTCAGGAATGGGCGTCACGAATGCAGCAAGCTGGAAGCATCATTTTCATGATGCCCCCGGGGTTGTTCATGCCCGATTTCATTTGTTCTTTTAAATAAGCCTGCCAGGAGGGCAAGCCAGGGGTTCTGTCGGACTTTTTTTTTTTTTTAATAAATGAAGGCCTGAACCTTAGGGAGGGCAGAGAATTGATGTTTATCATGCACCGCCTCTGTGCGAGACCGGCTGGTCGCTTCCGTGCGTGTCCTTTTAAATCTACCATAGCCCTCCTGTGTGGGCACTATTAGTCCTGCTTCCTGGGTCCAGAAATCAGTATCAGAGCAATGAAGTGCCTTTCCCATGAGCACACGACCAGGAATAGGAGGAAATCTCAAGAGCACACGAGCAGGAATGGAAGGAATTGGGATTCGAACCCGGGTCCGTCTGTGTCGTTCTTCCGACAGCTGTTGACCGTGACTCACTAGCAGGTGCCTCACAGAACCAGACGAGGTGGATTCCAAGTGTCCAGTGAACAGGCCGGGGCTGGGTAGCGGTTCAGGGGAGAAGGGATCTTCTTTGCTAGAAGTGATGGGACCCTTCACCAGCTCGCTCCTGTTTCATGCCACCCTGGGCCCCCAGGCGAAGCCGCCGGGACCCCCAAAGGCCAGGACGTTAGTGGGAGCCAGTTTCCAATGACCCAGAGCCTCGTGGGCGCTAAGTCCCCGTAACCGCTCGTCATGCTCTCGGGATGGGTTGAGCTGGGAAGTCCCCCTCGCGGTGCATCCTGAAGCTGGTGTGTGCGGAGGCCAAGTGAAAGCAGACGGAGCCGGGGAAGGGGGTGGCAGACGAGAGGGGCAGCCGTGGCCCTCCACCTGTCCATCTGCCCACCCCGCTGGTAGGAGGCGGTGCAATCTGTGTGGCACCCCTGGGGCGTCTTTGGGCCCCACCCCCTCCTCCAGGTTTGCCAAGCACCCGACGCACCCAGGAAGCTGTGCCAGGCACCAGGCATCAGAGAAGCAGAGGAAAGACTGTGGCCTCCACTTGCAGCTGTGGCGGAAGCTTGTAGACCATTTCTCCCACCGAGGACTATCAAAGCCGGATGAGACAGAAATCCAGGTTTTTGAGGGGCACCTGGGTGGCTCAGTCGGTTAAGCGTCCGACTTCGGCTCAGGTCATGATCTCACAGCTCATGAGTTTGAGCCCCGCATCGGGTTCTGAGCTGACAGCTCGGAGCCTGGAGCCTGCTTCGGATTCTGTGCCCCCCACCCCTCCCGCTAAATATAAGTGAACATTTTTAAAAAATAAAAAAAAAAATAAAAAAGAAATCCAGCTCTTTGAAGGTGTTAAGAGAGCAGCCGAGGCAGCCGGGACTTGAAAGAGGAAGATCGAGAGAGAAGGGACAAGAAGGGCTTGAGTCTTACATCCTGCGGCCTTCCTGCCTGAGGGATGTGCTGGCTCGTAGGAGGCTCCAGAGACAAGCAGAGAACAACAGCTCCATGTTGGGCTGTCTCACAAGGCTGGGAGTAAAACTAATTAAATTAAAAATGGAACTCGGGACCACCAGGTCAGCCCAACCCTAAGTGACCAAGAACCTAGAGCAAAAGGAACCAGAGAGAAAAGAGGGATTGTCCTGCACCTTTTCTTCCTTCCAAGGCATTTACCAGTATTTCAGTTGCACAGGACCAGACCCCGAGAAACCAAGCCGAAAACAGCAGCCGAGAGGTTAAAAGGCTGGACCCCGCTTTTGATAACCTCACAGTGCAGGGGAGACAGAAATCGGAGGTGAGAGCAGGCAAGGAGGAGGGGCCTCGGTAGACATCCCCGCTATCCTTTGAGAAGGGCCTCTGAGTGAGGGCAAACCAGAAATGACCAGTCACTGTGCAAACTAGAGCGTGGCCCCACTCATCCCAGTCACCAACTGGAACAAAGTCCCTGCTCACGTTCCTCTCCGAATAAGGACAGCCTGTTCCAGGGCCTCTGTGCTTTTGGCACGTACAGTATGCACAGTTACCAGGCATGCCAGGAGACAGAACCAAATGATGGAAGAGAAATAAAGAGAGAAAATAGACAATAGAAGTAGACCCACATGTTCTCCAAATGTCACAAGGGACAGACATGATGGTCTTTAAAATAACTGTGGTGAATAATTGCAGGACGATAGACAAGAGGGGGGATCTCATCTGAAGAAAACAAGAACCCATAAAAGTTTGGCTCTGATAGAAATTCTAGAACTGAAAAAAATACAATAAATGAAATGAATGCAATACCTAATTCAAAGACATTAGATGCAGAGGGAGAGGGCATGGCAAGGTAGTATGTGTCTTAAGAAATTGGAAAGACAACAGATTTCAAGCCCAAAGAAATGACAAGAAAGGAAGTAACAAAGATGAGAGCAGGTGTTGATGAAATAGAGGAGTAGCTGTGGCTGTAGAGAAAGATCTAGAAGGGGCAGCAGAAGGTGGGGGCGGAGTGCTGGCTCTGCCACCATCTCTCTGTGTGACCTTAGATGACTCGCTTGCCTTCTCTGAGCCTCAGTTTCCCATGTCAGGAAAATAAGCATGATTATCCATTTGGCCCGGTTGTGTGGGGATCCACACGGAGGGGGGTCCACACAGAGGGCAGCACTGCACTTCTTCACGCGACGTGCTGATGTACCCACCCATCGACTCGCCCCCTTGGTCATTTCACTGGCAACTCTCCTGCGGGGGCTTTGCGGAGAGCCGGGGGCATCCCAGCCTTGGGGGATCTGTGCACCGTGGCAGGCGTGAACGGAACAGAAACCCATGCGGTTCATTCACCAGGCTTTCCAAGCATTTAAAACAGCTCATCTGTCAGTGGCTGGTCATCGCCAGCCTCTCCCTGTTGCCAGAGAGGTTTATCCTTGCTCAGCACCCTCTTGAGGGAAATCGTGACTTTCTGGATCCTTGAAAAGGTGCTAACGTGTGTCACCATTGTGCCAGTGACCCCTTTAGACTGTCACAAACACGTTCTCCGTGCCTCCTCCAGTACAGGCATACCGTGGGGATCTCGAGAGTTCAGTTCAGCGCGATCCAGCGGATATTGTAACAAAGTGAGTCAAATGAGTTTTCTGGTGCGTACAGAAGTTATACTTCCACCGGGGGAGTCTGTTATGTGTGCAGTAGCATTATGCCTTAAAAAATCAAGGTGCATACCTTAACGTAGAAATCCTTTTCTGTTAAAAAGTGCTAACCATCATTTGAGCTTTCAGCCCGCCGTAATCACTGATCACGGGCCATCTTAACAAATCTAATAGTGAAAAAGGTTGAAATATCGCGAGGATGGCCAAAATGTCACGCAGAGATGCGACGTGAGCGAACACTGTTGGGAAACAGCACCGATAGGCTGGCGAGGCACAGGGATGCCGCGGTCCAATTTGTAAGAGACGCGGTATCTGCCAAGTGCGACTAAAGGGAGCGGGCTTGTCCTCCAGCACGTGGCTGAGAGGTGCCCGTCACTCTGCAGGCGGGCCAGGGGGCCGTGTCCCCGGGGGAGGTGTGGCCGGCCTCCCTCGCCACACGCGCGCGGAGGTCTCAGGCCCGTGGCATCTTGGTCCGGGTTCCGCTCCCGGGAGCAGGGCTGGCTTTCGCCCGTGTGTCACAGGCTGCGTCACTTACTGGAGTACAGGGCAGTCACGCTTTCCTCGTTTCTTCCCTGGGGCCGGGGAAGGGGTGGAAGGGTGTTCTCGCTTTTCCATTGCCGTGCACGCGAGGGCTTTGGAAAGCACTCACTGATGCTGGCACAGAAGGTCTCTGCTGGGATGGGATCTGGGCGAGCGCTCTGGCCTTGGAGATGCGGCTACCGGGACGTGCTGAGTGGACAGGAGGAGGGTGTTGTGGTTTCCCTGCTTTGCAGCCCAGCCTTGCCCTCTGTTCCCCCCCTCACTCCAGCCCAGCATCAGCTCAGAGCATGAATATCTGTCCCATAGAGCCATGCCCTTGTAGGGACCCTGACGGCTCATTCAGAACTTGATTTGATCTGTGCGGTCCAACAGTCCTCTATTTGAGTGACTTTGTCTCTGCCCTTGGTGTTGGCGGGTCCCCATGTCACTCTGAGCAAACTTAGCCTTTCTAGTGGCTTCCACAGCCCCGTGCTCCCCACCCCACCCTCACACATGCCTGTTCCTCTCCTCCACATCGATCCAGGTGGACCAGCCTCCTTTCTCCCAAAGGCACCAGGGCCTTGCATCTGCCTGGGAACCTCCCACCTTAGACTCTTTCTTGATGTGTCCCAACCACCTATCCCAGAGCCTGGAGCATCGCAGAGCCCTAGAAAATATGCAGTGCGTGGATCAGATGACTGGACAAGCCTTGACTGGGTGACAGCCCAGCAAAGTGGAAAGAATCTGTGATACCAGCCCCATTTTCCAGTTGAAGAAACGGTTCAGAGAGGGCAGGTGACTTGTTCACGGCCACACAGCAAACGGGCGGTACAGCCTGGTTGAGAATCAGCGTCTTCTGATTCTCCATCTGTGCTTTTCTGCCCGGCTCTCCCCTCTGGATGGTTGGCCCTTGTCTTTCCCGGCATCTGCTTTGGCGTTCCTTTTGTGCCGTGTGTGTGTGCCAGGTGACGGGGACCCATCAGTGAGTGAGACTGAGTTCCCGTCCTCGTGGAGCTCCCGGCCCAGGGAGGAGACAGATGCTGTGGAAGCCAGAGAGGAGTCTGCTCCTGCCAGGAGGAGGCAGGCCTTCTTCCAGGAGTCAGCACCAGCTGATCCCCGAAGAATGAGTAGGAGTCAAGCAGGGCAGGATGGTCTTTCCGCACAGTGGGGTCAGCCTGGGCAGGAGCCCAAAGGCAGGGACAGCTCTGACCTGTGGATCAGTCGCACTGCTTCAAGTTAGAAGCAATCTGCTTTACAAAATAAAGGGGCTTTGTTACCTGTCTCATGTCACGCAGATGTTAAGACGGAGGGTGGACTGCAGGTAAGGCTGGACCAGGTTCAGCACCACTTGCCCCGGTCCTGCTCAGCCCTCGCTTCGTCCACTTGAGCCATTAAACCGGCCAGCACGACCTTGACTTTTATGTCCAAAAATCAAACAGCCAGAGCAAGATCAAGTTTCTTCGCCTCCTACAAGTCAGGGGGTTTCAGTCTGACTGGAGGACTTAGCACACATACCCATCCATCCCTGGACCAAGAGGGCCGGGAATCCCCTGCCAGCCAAGTTAAATCCGAGCCCGCCCTTGATGGTAAGCAGGTTAATCTAACTCAAGTGACAGAGCTGCTTCTTCCTGGAAGAACCGGGGGGGGGGGGGGGGGAATGGCCAGAAGGGACAACTCTGGACACCCATAGGTCACCAGGACAAGTGGGGTTGTTTTGAACAGTGAGAAGTGGTACACTGGGCAAATCAAGATGTCCCCTTGCCCGCTGGGCTGAAGAGCAGGAAGGTCGTACAGGGCGGTAGCACATTGGAGCCCTGGATGTCTCCAGGAATGCGCTATGGATTTAATCTGATTTTTGCCCCCCCCCTTTTTTCTATAGTAATCAATAGCCCTCCAACCGTTACTTTCCTAGAAAAAAAATGTACCTGTGGCATCTACACATTGAGGATGGGGACAAATTGACCCAACGGAGATCGGGGCTGGGGCAGGGGACACATTCTAAGCAAAGACCAGAGTCAGTATGCTCACGTGAAGAGGTGTGACCGCCATAAGGTCAGGGACGTCCGGGGACTTGTGCTGTGCATATCCGAGGAGTCCCTGTTGGCTTCCTTTGATGAGATCTGCTCCCCCTTTCGGTGCACCCTTCCAGCCGAAGACCAGTTGCCAGATAGCGTATCGCTTCCCGAGCAGAGTCCTTGATCCTGGAACTCCCCTCCCCTCGTGTGGAATCAGAGGGGTGTGGATTTGGATTCAGAACCTGCTTCCTCTTTTCCCCATGACCTGGGGAGGGCCATGTGGTCTCTTTGAGCCTGTTTATTCTGAGGACAAAACGGGGAACCCCTGTTTGTCTGGCAGAACACTTTGAGGACTCTTGGACGAGATAGGTACACAGGAATGATCGACCATCGTGTCCGGGTTTTAGTGGATCATCCAAGAATCCTCATTCAGTCATGCGTGGAAAGAGGAAAAGGAAAGCTGAACGATCACCTGACAGAACCCAGAAGCTCAGCCTGTCGCATTTTACGTTACCTTTCTAACCACTTCTGAGTGGAGGTGTTGTTTTCCCATTTCACAGAAGAGGAAACTGAGGGCCGGGAAGACTGACGGACTTCCCAAGACCACAGGGCTGGTAAACCAGAACTTGAACCTGGGCCATCGAAAGCCTGCTTCGTAGGGCTGAGGCTGACCGGCAGAGGGTGCATGCCGGGGTGCGGGGAAGCGTAGAATTGTTGTTGAATTCAGAATCCAAAGGAGAGTGAAGGAGCGAGAAAGGAGCACGTACGTGGCAGTCTCTGGGTGCCTGGCGCTGTTCGTGCATCGTTGACTCATTTCACAAACTTCGGTTGAACGCTTACATGTACAAGGCTCTGGCTGCAGGAGAGATGGGGCGGGGGGCAACTTCTGTGTCCCTTAGCAACCTGGCGGAATAGGCGCCAACATCCCGTTAGCCACAGGCACACCCCGAGGCTCAAGACGGGGAGTAAATAGTCCGTAGCCTCCCATCTTGTTGGCTTGACAACAGTGGGAGATCACGGAGCTCATCCTGGAGGAGGTGAGGAGAGAGAGATGGGTTTTTAAAACAAGCTAATGAGATTTCACCCTGTTTTCTTCCTCCTTTTCCGTGCAGGTGACAGACGCCCCTCAGTGCCTTCGTCAAGCAGGCTGCTTAATGGTGACAGCGTGGGAAAGACCGGGTTGTAATTAAGTATCGGCACACATCATCCCTTCCGGAGGACGGTGGCAAAGACAGCTTCCCTCTCTCCCGCACCGTGACCCTTCCTTTGAGGTCCTCACTACCCCGCCCCTCCGAGAGTCCCTGCATCTGTCGCAAAGATTAATTGCCCCTCAACCCCTTTGGATGGGAACGGAAATCATATTATTAAGTTTGATTAAAGCTTCGAGAGACACTATTGGCTGTTTAAGGACTGCTGACCAAGCCGCCTGCTTATCTCCTGGAAAGACAGATTATATGCAAGGGGAATCAACCTCACCCCGAGTGGTCCCTTAGCCGCCGGCCGTCACAGGGTGATGTCCGGCACACTGGGGTGGCCACTGGCCCACGGGAGCGAAGTCGGCCGCGGTCCCCCTGGGAGTCCCCGCCTTGCCTTGTGATCGAGCCTCCGTCTCTGGGAATTTTCTTCTGCGTCCCTCCGCTCCCGGGCGTGATTTCCTCCAGCCCGTCCCTGGGAGGCGTCCTTCCGGACAGAGCAGAAATGGTGACCGTGAGGAAAAGGACTCTCAAAGTGCTTACCCTCCTCGTCCTCTTCATCTTTCTCACCTCCTTCTTCCTGAACTACTCCCACACCACGGTGGCCACCACCTGGTTCCCCAAGCAGATGGTCGTCGAGCTGTCCGAGAACTTCAAGAAGTTCATGAAGTACGCGCACAGGCCCTGCACGTGCGCCCGCTGCGTCGGGCAGCAGAGGGTCTCGTCCTGGTTCGACGAGAGGTTCAACCGGTCCATGCAGCCGCTGCTCACGGCCCAGAACGCGCTCCTGGAGGAGGACACCTACAGCTGGTGGCTGGTGAGAGCCGGGGACTGGGTGTGGGTCCGGACTGGGCGGGGGCTGGGCCCCGGGGGGGGGTCCCCCGCCAGGCTCTCATTCATTCACCCAACAACTATTGGTCGGGGACCCGCGACGCGTAGATCAGAGCAGAGCGTTCTGCGTTCGCTTCCTGTGTCTGCGTAGACGACTGCCCCAAACTGGGTGGTTTAAAACAGCGGACACATCACGCCAGGCTCAGCTACCATTTTCACGAGACCCTGCCTTCTGGGTCTCTCTGGGTCTCTGGTCTCTCTCTCTCTGCCTTTCTCTCTAAGGCCACCTGTTACTCGGTTCAGGGGCCTCAAAATCCAGGATGCTCGTTCATGACCCTTTTCCACAAGGGCCCCTTCACAAGTTCGGGAGTTGGGACGTGGTCATAATGGTTGTGCAGGGCCACCGCTCCGCCCGCTAGATATCGAGATGCAAAAAAGAGACACGGTCCCTACTCTCCTGGAACTCTGTTCTGGCCGAGAGCGACAGATCCGAAACGGAGAAGCCAAGCTCAGGGGGAAGTGCCCTGAGGAAGACCAGAGGAGGTTTGTGAGAGAAGCCAGGGGCCAGGGGGCTCCGTCACGGGGCTGTCGGGGGAGGTCTCTGAGGAGGCAGGACTTGAGCTAAGCCCCAGAGGTAGAGGAGGCGCCGGCCACGGAAGGGTCTGGAGAACGTGCCGGAGTCACGGCGGCAGCGAGCGCAGGGGCCCTGGGGTGGCGCCCGCTGGGTGTGCTGGCCTGGAGGTGGGTGGCACCACGGTGAGGCGTCGGGTTTGTTCTGTGTGCACCAGGGAGCCTCCGTGGATCTTAGCCAGGGGCGTCCGCGATCCGGTCTAGTGGTCTGAAAGGTTATTCCGGGTGTTGAGCCCCAAAGTGGATTGAAGGGGAGTAAGAAATAATTCCTCCCTTGGAGATTCCTTGGGCACTTCCTGTATGCCAAGCGCCAGCATATGGAGATGGAAAAGTCTTCCCTTTCTTGGGTTGCAGGGGTGGCGAGGGAGGAGACGGACAGCCGCACGCCAGGACGGTAGAGCGGTACTTGGGAGGGAGCGCAGGAGAGGCGCAGGTGCAGAGGAGGGGCGTCAAACCCCACCCTGGGTCTGGGGCTGTCGGAGGAGACCGTGGCCACGCTCATCATAAAAGTTTCAGAGAGGTTGTCCGGGTGGGGAATGGAGGAAGGGCTCTCCAGGCAGAGGGACCGCTTGGTGCATCGGCCTAAAGGCGTGAGAAAGACTGGTGTGGTTGCTGGAGGCGTACAGCGTCCTGGCTAAAATCCGAATGCGAATGGGGGGGTGGGGTGTGAGCCACGAGGCCATTGACCTTAGTTCATGAAGGCCTTCCTGTATCATGTTACGAAGTGGAGTTGAGTGAAGGCTGAGAAAACCAGGGGGGGCTTCCTGTAAGAAGTCGACTTTCCCTTTCAGCAACTTTTTTTTTTTCTTTCTTCTTTCTTTTTTTTTTTTTTTTTCGTTTTTTGTCTATTTTTGGGAGAGAGCGCATGGGGCAGGGGAGAAGCAGAGAGAGAGGGAGACAGAGGATCCGAAGCAGGGTCTGGGCTGACAGCATAAAGCCCGACATGGGGCTCGAGCTCACAAGCTGTGTGTGAGATCATGACCTGAGCCAAAATCAGATGCTCAACCGACTGAGCCACCCAGACGCCCCTCTTTAAGCACCTCTTGCACTCCGGGAGCTTGTGGTCCATTTGGACAGCTGCGAAGAGGCTGAAATGACTCAGAAGAAGTGAATCGGAATGCCTGGGCCGAGCCTTGGTTCACTTACTGAGCTGTGTTGATCACGTCAGTGTGCAGGTCCTGGGGTGCGTTCCGGGGAGGTGACAGAACAGAGCAGGCAGGGTCTACACCCCCTCGAAGATTCCAGAGTCTGCTAAAGGAGGCAGTGGACCAAAGCTTGGCCAGGCAGGGTTTCGCCCTCACACTCGTGACACTTGGGCCTGGATACCTCTTTGTTTCTGGGACTGTCGTGCACATCGTAAGACGTTTGCCACAAGTATCCCTGGTCTCTATCCACTAAATGCCGGCCTCACCCGTCCCCCAGCTGTGAGAACCAAAACGTCTCCGGATGTTACCAGATGACCCTGGCAGGGAACTTCTAGAGTGGACAGCCAGGACAGTATTCATCAACCTCCTTCCCTAAAGCCCTCAGGGAGGGCAGTTTCTAAAATTCGCAGGCTGGGCCGAGCCCAGAATGTACAACAAGGTGTAAGAAAAGCACATCAGTTTCTCGCTATACCCTAGGTATCTTCACAGAACATGCTCTGTGCCTTCTAGACTTAGAAATCAGGGCGTAGCGTCACGGTCCCTGGGTTTTGCTCCTGACGTTCTAGGTCTTACCAAGAGTGCTTTTGAGTGAACCTCTTCATCTTGCCGAGTCTCAGACTGAGGTTATGTCGGCCGCCTTGCCCCGTTCTCTACGACACGGCAAACATTAGCTGCTAACATTTCTTTAAAAAAAATTTTTTTTAACGTTTATTTATTTTTGAGACAGAGACAGAGCATGAATGGGAGAGGGTCAGAGAGAGAGGGAGACACAGAATCTGAAGCAGGCTCCAGGCTCTGAGCTGTCAGCATAGAGCCCGACGCGGGGCTCGAACTCACGGACCGTGAGATCATGACCTGAGCCGAAGTCGGACGCCCAACCAACTGAGCCACCCAGGCGCCCCTAACATTTCTATTTATTTATTTATTTTTTTTTTTTTGCTGGCTGAATGGGCAAGTAGTAATGAATTTGCTTTCCGCACCCCACCCCCAGCGCTTATCAAGGCTGAACATTTTTCCAAGTGACTGTTAGCATTTTATCAAATTGTCCTCCCACGTCCCCACCCCCAGCTCTTATCTACAGCCCTTCTTTTTCTGCAGCTCAGCCCCTGGTGGCCACTTGGAAGAGATGGGCGCTGGGAAGAGGGAGCCCTGGTGAACAGAAATCTATAGCAACGAGCCGGGCGTTAGAGCTTCCGGGTTCCTTGACAGGATGCGGGCCACATGTCTGGTGTGAAGAAGCGGGACACCACGTCTGACAGGCACCCCTGTTCTGTGGGTGGAGGCCCGGAATATTTGCAATCAAAAGCAGCTTAGGGATTCCAAGACGCGTCAGGGCTGGGCTTGTGGGTCCCCAGACAGCCGGGGCAAAATGTCCCTGAGGGATCCAGACCCAGGGCTCCAACCACACAGCCTGCGCCTTTAAAATGTCGTGAGCCCAGCTGCGGGGCGCTCAGCTGGCAGGGACCCAGCGGAAGGTGGCTCACACTGTGTGACTCCCACACTCGCCGCGTCCCAGACCCCTCAGAGCCCGGCGTGGAGCCGACGGCTGGAGTCGGCACTTCCAGCTCGGTCCGTACCCAGGGAGCACCCAGCCAGGCGAGGCCACTCAGCCACCAGTGGGGGAGCCGGGCCCACAGACCCTTCGTCCCTCCTTCCCCGGGGTTTTGGGAAAGTGCGGAGGATGTGATGTCGGGGCCCGGGGCCGACCAGCCGAGCCGGAGGGGACTCTGAGGCCAGAACTGTGGGGTCCCGTGTCTCTGAGCTTCAAGGTCCCCGTGGGCCTCAGGGGCCTCCCGGCAGGTGAAAAACACAAGGCAGATGTAGCCCCGACGGGAGCAGGAAAACCGGGGCAATCGCACAGGGTCCCCCTCGGGCTTGGTGCCCGCCCCCCATCTGCCTGCCCGGTGACCTTCTCCTCCCGCCTCTGCCCCAGGCACCCCGTGTCCCCGCCACATTTCCATTCCTGAGACAGGCCACACGGAGTTGGGCCCTCCTGCTCCGTGGGGCCCGGGGTCCTGCCCCAACCACAGGAGACGTCTTTTCTGCCCCGATCATTGTGCTCAGTGCACTTGATAATCGCAGCCCCCATCCAATGCCAAGCGCCACTGTGGCCAAGCTTTCCAGGCACTGCCCTCCAGCCCCCCGACTTCACCACAGCCCGGGAGGTCATCTTACCTCCGTTTCTCACTGGTGAGGCTCACCTCACTGGTGAGGGGCACAGTGGGATCACATTCTAGTGCCTAAGCCCTGGAGCCAGGCCCGGGTACTCGTATCTTGGGGGGCCCTGGGGAACCCACTCCACCTCACCGCACCTCAGTTTTCTCATCTGTAAAATGGGTGCCTCGTATCACCTTTCTCGTAGGATGGTTATGGGAAATAAATAAGAAAACGCCTATGAAGTTCTCAGCGCAGGGCCCGGCGTGTAAGAGGAGCCACAGAATGTGTGGGGGGCGCCTGGGTGGCTCGGTCGGTTAAGCTTTCTGACTCTTGGTTTCGCGGTTCAGGTCGTGATCTTGCAGTTCGAGAGTTCAGGCTCTGCGTCAGGTGCAGAACCTGCTTGGGATTCTTTGTCTCGCTTGCTCTCTCTCTGCCTCTCCCTCTGAATAAATACATAAATAAATAAATAAATAAATAAATAAATAAATAAATACACAAACTTAAGAAAAAAACAAAAAAACAATGCATGCCCCCACCTATGATGGGCTTTCAAAGTCCGGCAAAAGTCCCTGCTCTAACCTGCCCACGCCACACGGCCTCGAGCACATGATGGGGGCTCAGCAGCGATGGGTCCCGTGGGTGTGTGAATGTGTGTCGACCCTGGTAGAGGACATTCAGCAAACACAGCAAACGCACACGGAGCAGGCTACCGAATGTCACGCCTGTGCTTGTGGCTCGGATGCCGAGGGGGCCGGACAGACAAGCCCACAACAGCTGCGGGTCACACGACGCCTGTGCTGAGGGACCCGAGGTTCCCAGCACATGCATAAGGGCCAGGACCAATATCGTGGGGGATTGTGGGAGGCCTCCCAGGTGCCGCCCGGCAGGCTGGACCAGGAAGGAGGAGCAGGGTTCACTGGACGGAGAAGGAAGGAGGGATGGGAGGAGAGGGTACCTCTTTGCAGCACACACAGGGGCTTGCGACAGGGGGCACAGAAGGCCAGACATCACACCTCCAGGCTGGGCTATCTTTGCTGTGGTTCACGCCCCCAAGATCCCCGTGGGATCACATGCAAGGGCATGTGCAGTGAGGGAGGCTCTCCCAGACTGTGCTCTGAGCGTGAGTGTGCCCAGGATGTGCGCCTCCCTGTCCCAGCCCGCCGAGGTGGGTCCCGCGGTGGAGACGGCGTGCCTGGCCCTCCCTCGCTGCGGACAGCGCCCGCCCCTCGCGGACGCATCCCGGACTTGGCCTCTGCTTCCCGGCCCCGCCCTGAGTCGCATGCGCTCTCGAGGTTCCCCGTCCACAGTTGGCAGGTGCCTCCGGAGCACGGACTGGATGCAGACAAGGATACTGGGAAACTCCTCAGAACGAGCGAGAAGGGGAGGGTGAACTTTGAATGCAACATTCTCTCCGATGCGCAAGTCGGCACCTGACAGCGTCCTTCCTGTTACTTACAAAAGGCAGGGAAACGCGACAGACTGTTCCTTCCCAAGGAGGACAGGGGCAGGGACGCAGCGCTGAGTGCCCTGCCCCGACTGACCCAGCTGGCGGGTGGGCGATTTCGGATTCTAACCTGCAGAAACACAGCCCGGCTGTGCGGCTGACGCACCCAAGGGCCTGGCCCCTTCCCCTCTCGGGGCCTCGGGGTCTCCAGCGCTGCCAGGAAAGCCCTGCAGCAGACCCCGAATTGCTGACATGGGGCCATGTGCCGCCTGTGCGTGGCCAGCGGCGTGATTCTAGGTGATGCGAGGGCGTCAGACGCGAGGGTTCCAGAATCGCGCATCTCAGAGCGAGGAAGAGTCCGCTGTCATTCTCTCGCTGGGTCTGCAGTCGTGAGGACTTGAACCTGACCCAGTGTTTCCTTCTACACCTCAACACCTGCCGGCTTTCCTTCTAACGGAGGGTGGGCATCTTGCCCGGGCAAGCAACCGAATGAGCCGAAATGAAATAACGTTATTTTGTTTTCATTGTTTTCTGCAATTACTTTCTTCTTCTTCTTCTTCTTCTTCTTCTTCTTCTTCTTCTTCTTCTTCTTCTTCTTCTTCTTCTTCTTCTTCTTCTTCTCCTCCTCCTCCTCCTCCTCCTCCTCCTCCTCCTCCTCCTCCTCCTCCTCCTCCTCCTTCTCCTGCCAAGTAATCCTTGCTGTCCTTTTGTGGTGGGGATGTGAGAGTTCCTTTTAAAATGAACTTACTTTTTTTTTTTTTTCCTGCAATGAGTCATGAATGATGAGTAAGTCAGTAATAGCCGGGCTCAAGAGGATGCTGTGCTGTGCTCCCGAGTCACGTCCCCTGCCGGCTTCAAGCCCCGGGGCCTCCGAGGCAAAGCACGCACACAGGTGATATACTAGGTGCTCAGTAAATACTGCTGAGCGCTAGATTGAAGAATGCCACGTCACCCCTGAATCCCACAGACTGTGTCAGACTCCCCCGAGGTAATGACACAATGTGAGGACACTGGTCCTGAGCGTGTCTTCGCAGTGCTGGGCGCAAAGGGGCCCTTCCTGGGTGGGGCCGTTTATGGAGGCTCCTGAAGGAGAGCTTGGCTGGGGCCCTCTGCCTGTCCCAGCATTGCCCGGGAGCGGTTGGAAATGCAGGTTCTTGGGCCCAGCCCAGCCCTACTGAGTCGGGCTCCTTGATTCGGGAGCTTCCCAGGAGATCTTATCAGAAGCAGGTGTTTAACCTGGAGATTATTCTGTTTTTCTGTGTTAAAATGTACCTAACAGTATTTACTACCTTAACCATAAGGTAAGCGTACAATTCAGTGGCTTTAAGCACATTCCCACTGTTGTGCAACCCTCACCACCACCTATAGCCAGCATTTTTTCACCGTGTCCCCCAAACCCTGCACCTGTTAAACCTTAACTCCTCTTCCTCCTCCCCCGGCCCCGGGCAACCACCATTCTGCCTTCTGTCGCTATGGATCTGACCCCTCAGTATTTGTCTTCTTGTGTCCGGCTTACTTCACCAAGCATGGGTTTCCAAGGCCCCCCCCATGCTGTAGCGTCTATCAAAATTTCCTTCTTTTTTATGACCCGAGTGATGTTCCACACCTGCCCTGTCCGTTCACCTGTCAGTGGACATTCGGCTTGCGTCCGCTTTACAGCCGCTGTGAATCATGCTGCTGTGAACAGCAGGGTGTCTGTTCGTGACCCTGCTCTCTGTTCTTTTGAGGACGTGCTTTGGGATGGGATTGCCGACTTACGTGGTAGTTCTGTGTTTGTTATGCGCGGTGGCCACCCCATTTTGCATTCCCCGCGTTTCTCTATATCCTCACCAACGGTTGCTATTTTCTTTCCCTGTGTTTTATGTATTATAACCCTCCTAGGGGGTGTGTGTGCTGAGCGGTCCCGGTCTTATCGCCCATGGCAGGTGCGGAGGACGGGCTGGGGGTTTTAACTAAAGGAGCCATCCGGGCTTACCGATGGGCCTCTCCTTTGGAGATCTGATTCCTTCCGTCACAGGGCGGTGGGGGCCTGCGTGCCTCTGGATCTCCCTATGTGCCCCGTCACTAATGTCCTGGACAACGGCCAAAGCAATCTCTAACCTCTCCTTTCTTTCCCAGTCACTGCCCCGGGCCTGGAGCCGGGAGAGGTTGGTGGGACTTACCCCGCAGCCACCTCCCCCAAGCCCAGGGGCTGGGCTTTCCCGAGGTCTAGGTTCCAAGGGTCTGAGACAGGGGCCGTGTTGGGAGAGACTTTATGTTCGGTTTCTAAAAGCCTGGGTTCAGGGGCGCCTGGGTGGCTCAGTCGGTTAAGCGTCCGACTTCGGCTCAGGTCATGATCTCACGGTCCGTGAGTTCGAGCCCCGCATCGGGCTCTGTGCTGACAGCTCAGAGCCTGGAGCCCGTTTCAGATTCTGTGTCTCCCTCTCTCTGACCCTCCCCATTCATGCTCTGTCTCTCTCTGTCTCAAAAATAAATAAACATTAAAAAAAAAAAATTTAAAAGCCTGGGTTCAAATCCTGGCTTGGATTTGGGACATGTGGTTCCACCAGGCCGGGCCCCAGAACATCCTTCTCACCTACGTTCCAGGGTGCTGTGATATATACACAGCAACATGGTGACAGAGTCCGATGGGATGCTCCTTAGGAAATGTCTCCAGGTTCTACCAGGAGTGAGGAAGTCAGAAGTCTCGAGCTTGGTCTTTTTTTTTTTTTTTTTTTAATTTTTTTTTTCAACGTTTTTTATTTATTTTTGGGACAGAGAGAGACAGAGCATGAACGGGGGAGGGGCAGAGAGAGAGGGAGACACAGAATCGGAAACAGGCTCCAGGCTCCGAGCCATCAGCCCAGAGCCTGACGCGGGGCTCGAACTCACGGACCGCGAGATCGTGACCTGGCTGAAGTCGGACGCTTAACCGACTGCGCCACCCAGGCGCCCCTCGAGCTTGGTCTTAAAGGGTGAAAGCGATTTGCCAGGCAGACATCGGAGGCAAAGGGCTAGTTTCTCCATCTTGCTGGAGCCCAGTGGTCCCTGGGGGTTGGGAGGTGGGGGGTGGTCAGGAGGAGGAAGGGAGCAGAGGCGGGGGTGGTGGGCACGGAGGGTCACCTGACCTTTCTCTCGTGTGGCTTTCTCATATTACCGGGTCTCAATGCCTCAGTGGCTGGCAGAGTAGCTCGCACACAGTAGGTGCTCAATAAACATTTGCGGAATATGAGTGAGTGATCTTTCCCACCTCCCTGAGGGGTTCCTGGGCTTCCGGAGAGAGCTGTCTGAGCCTCCTCAGTCTCCAGGTGCCCAACAAAAAGGAAGGTGCCAGGAGGGACCCAGTGAGCACAGGGGGGAGCTCTGGGCCCAGTGAGCACAGGGGGGAGCTAGGGGCCCAGTGAGCACAGAGGGAAGGGGCTCCGGGCCCAGTGAGCACAGCGGGGAGGGGCTTGGGGCCCAGTGAGCACAGGGGGCAGTTTGGGGCCCAGTGAGCACAGGGGGGGAGCTCTGGGCCCAGTGAGCACAGGGAGGAGCTCTGGGCCCAGTGAGCACAGGGGGGAGCTAGGGGCCCAGTGAGCACAGGGCGCAGCTTGGGGCCCAGTGAGCACAGCGGGGAGGGGCTCGGGGCCCAGCAGCCGGCTGGCTGAGCAGCGGCCAGAGGCAGCACAGCTGGGCTGACCTGTCTCCTTCCGTCCTCGGCCCGCAGAGGCTCCAGCGGGAGAAGCAACCCAATAACCTGAACGATACCATCAAGGAGCTGTTCCAGGTGGTGCCTGGGAACGTGGACCCCCTGCTGGAGAAGAAGTCGGGGGGCTGCCGGCGCTGTGCCGTGGTGGGCAACTCCGGGAACCTGAGGGAGTCCTGGTACGGGCCTCAGATAGACGGCCACGACTTCGTGCTGAGGTGAGCGCCCGTCCCCTTAGCTGCTAGAGGCGCCTCGGCCCAGGGTCAGGAGGTCGAGACACCCCAGTCCTGGCATGGCCGGGCTCCCCCGCGGACCCCAGGCCCCCCCCCCCGCCCCCCGAGGGCCTCAGTTTCCCCAGCCGTGCATCGTGGGAGGGAAGCAGACGAGCAGCGCCTCTCTGGACCCAGATGGGAAACGACTCGCGGGAGGAAGCCAGCGGGGCCGGGAGCTTGGCACGGAGACGCCTGGCGAGAGGGCAAGATTCATTTGAAGACTCCCGTTTAATCTTGAAAACTCAGTCCCGTTTTGCAGTCGAGGCCGTAGTAAAACCACATGTCTTTAATGTAAATTCGTTTCCCCGTCACCGAGTAAAAACAGATCCTCCAGGAAGACGCGTATCCTGGGTTTCTTGTCATAATCTCCACCACACTGTGTGCTCGGCCCCCGGGGTCATGAGCGCCTCAGCGTGAGGACAGGCAGCAGGGGGCTTCTGTTCCCCAGGGGCCTTCTAGAACAGTCTCCCGTTTCCGTGGTCTCTGCGTTTATGCCCTTAGACCCCTCGCCTGGCTTCTGGGAGCCTCAGTGTGCCCGGCGTGCAGCAGGAATATTCGTGGTGAGGGGGAGCGGGTCAGACAAACCTGACTTGGAGCCTGCCACCCGGAAGCTGTGTGTCCTGAGACAAATTCTTTGCCTTAGGGTTTCTTCCACCGGAAAATAGGGCCTCAGGACGCCTCCCAGGCATGGTTGGCATTACCACTAAGGTGTTAACGAGGTGCATTGAGGGGCCAGGGTGGTGCCCTGTGCTTCCTAGGTCATCAGCAGAGACTCCCGTGAGGTCGTAAAAGAGAAACGGAGAGAAAACAAACAACGCAAGCTTTTGCGCTGCGTCTTAACGACTTGAGTCCCTTTTCCAGCTCAGGAAGCTGGGGCCCAGCCAAGGAGGGTGAGGCACCAGAGGTGACATCACAGGCTTGTGGAGCTAAGGCTGACCCGTGCCCGTGGGATGCGACGCGCGACCTTCTGTCCCTTGTCCCCCAGGATGAACAAGGCCCCCACAGCGGGCTTTGAGGCCGACGTCGGGAGCAAGACCACGCACCATCTGGTGTACCCCGAGAGCTTCAGGGAGCTGGGGGAGAACGTCAGCATGGTCCTGGTCCCCTTCAAGACCACCGACCTGGAGTGGGTGGTCAGTGCCACCACCACGGGCACCATCTCTCAGTGAGTCCCCTGGGGGCTGGGGGGGAGAGGCCCCTCCCCTCCCTTCCCTCCCCTCCCTCCCCTCCCTCCCTCCCCTCCCCTCCCTTCCCTCCCCTCCCTCCCCTCCCTCCCTCCCCTCCCTCCCCTCCCCTCCCCTCCCTTCCCTCCCCTCCCTCCCCTCCCTCCCTCCCCTCCCTCCCCTCCCCTCCCCTCCCCTCCCTCCCCTCCCTCCCCTCCCCTCCCCTCTGAAGAGGGCTCAAAGCTCCCCTTTGCCCCTTCCCCCTCCCCCCCCTCTGAAGAGGGCTCAGAGGCCCACCCTGAGCATGCTGTCTTAGCTTGAGAGCCAAGCTCGGGTTCCTAGCTCCCTCCCTCTTCCTGAAAGGAAGTGGCTTCACTGTCCTCACGGCCAGAAGCCTCCTTGTCTGAGGACCAGCCAGCAAGCCTGACGGATTGGGGTGCAGGATGCCAGGGGCCGCCCTCCCAGGAGGGCCCTGAGGGAAGCGGGCTCAAGCAGGGGAGGAACGAGTGGGCCAGGCCTGGGCTCGGCTTCCCTCCCACCCTGTCCCCCTTAGATGGAACGTGAGGCCCGGTGGCCGGGCGTTTACACCTTCACTTTGGGGCACACGTAACCTTGCAGATGGAAAGGGGGCGTTCGTGGGGCTCATCGGCCAGCGCCCTAGCAGTGGCAACGTGCGCTCCGGCCTCTGCTGTGCTCCGTGGTGTGGGGACTTGGAGAAAGTCGCCCCCCGCCCCCCACCTTTCTGGGGGAAAGGCGGCGTTTTGAAAGAAAGTTCCTGAATTAGCCACGAGCGCCCTCTGGTGTCTGCAGTGGGCCACTGCTGCAGGGGGACGGGGCTGTGGCAGGGAGGCCGCATCCCTCCCTCCCTCTCCAGTGTCCCCCAGCCAGAGCTGCGTGCAGGCAGCCTGCCCCCCCCCGCCCCCGCATTAACCGCTCTTTCTTCCCTTGCAGCACCTACGTCCCTGTCCCCGCGAAGATCAAAGTGAAAAAGAATAAGGTGAGTCGAACTCGGCCCCTTGTCCTCTGAGCTCAGGCTCGTTTCGAAGGAGCTGTACGAGGCTGGAGAGCACCACCTCCCCCCTCTGCCTGCGCCTGGCCGCAGAGAGCCCTTGGGCCCCCCGTGCCTGGGGAGGCCGTAGCCCCCACTCAGCTTCCCTGCTCCACAAACACCAGGAAAGTGTCCCCGAGTGGGGGTCCCGGACCAGCAGCATCACTGGGATCCGGTCACAGATGCAGAGACTCAGACCCACCCCAAACCTGCTGAATCAGACACTCTAAGAGGAGGGGAGGGGGCAGCGATCTGGGCTTTTACCAGCCCTCCAGGGATGCTGGTGCCGGCTGCTCTTTGAGACCCAGCGCTGTATGGCGTGAGCTTCTCACAGCCCGACCTCCCCTCCTGCCTCCATAGCTCCATCGTCCCCCGGGGGCCCCTGGTGTGGGGGTTGGCCAAGACGTGGGCAAAGGGCGGAAGGATGGAAGAAGTGAAGTGTCCACCCCACTGGTCCTTTGCACATGCTGTCCTCTTCAGATGGTGAGGTCAAGATCAGAGAGGTCGAGTGACTTGCTCAGGAACACACAGCCAGTTTGTGGTATGGCTGGACCCGGGCCTCCAGCACCTGCCATTTGCATGGGTGCGTCGCCCAGGGAACGGGGGGAGCCCTATGTGGGCCCAGTGGGTACCTGGGAAAGCCTCCCAGAGATGGCAGTCCCTTGAGGCCTAGCTGAGTGATGACCGGAGACCTGCACGGTCCTCTGTTCCAGTCCATTCCTGGGGGCTGGCCTTAGGCTTCCTGGACGTGCATTCCCTCTACCGCCTGAGACGCCCCCTTCGCTGTCCTCGAAGCAGCCGTGGGGGTGGAGTCAAGGGCAGGTCTGATACCAGGCACCTCCCAGCTTGGCCACCCTGGCTGTGTGACACCGGGCACATCACCTAGGCTCTCTGAGCGCGGTTTCCTCATCTATAACACGAGGAGAGGGAAAGCTAGCGCGTGGGGCCATGTTGTGGCACAGAGATCATTCGACGGGTGGGCGGCTCAGCGCCTGTGTTTTCCTGCCCTGTGACAGAGGCGTCCCTGTCCCCGCCACATGCTGTTCCCTGGAACCTCCCTGGCCTGATGTGAATGTTACCGGAAGTCCTTTTCTCAGCCAGCCTTCTCCCCACCCCCAGCCCCGTACTTTATTGCCTTTCTGCTTCATTTCTCTCCGCGGCTCCATAGCTGTGTTCTATCTAGCACTCTCTGCCTCCGCGGTTAGGCCACCGCCGGTCCTTCCCACTCGGAGGGAAGGCCCACGAGGGCAGGGCTGCCGGCTCTGTTCGCTGCCCTGTCCCCCAGGGCCACGACCGTGTGGGGCACCCCGCAGGCGCTTACGGGGGGCCCTGTCCTCTCCCCGCAGATCCTGATATACCATCCGGCCTTCATCAAATACGTCTTTGACAACTGGCTGCAGGGCCACGGGCGATACCCGTCCACCGGCATTCTGTCCGTCATCTTCTCTCTGCACATCTGCGATGAGGTACACCCGCGCCCCGGGCCTGCCAGGCCGCCCCCCCCCCCTGGGGGGGGAGCCCCTCATTCCGCGTTTCTCTGAGCGCCCGGGGGTGCGTCTGCAGTCAGGCTGACCCCCGGCCCCCCCCCGGGCCCCGACGTAGCTCTCCTCCCAGAAGCTCCGGTTCCTTATCTCTACGCTCTGGGCGTTCCCGAGAACGTCGGCAGGGGCAAGGGTGCCGGCTCGCTCTGTGCAGGCTCCAGAGGCCGAGTCACAGCTGGCGGGTGGAGGCTCGGATCTGGGGGCAGAATAACGGAGCAGGTCGTAACGGGGGAGAGCTGGGGTCTCGATCCCGGCCGCTCTTAGAATCGTCCCCAGAGCTAAATCCCAGCACCCGGACCACGCCCGGGCCCGTGTTCGCCAGAATTTCTGAAGGTGGAAACCAGGCACCCAGGGCTTCCACTCTTCACCGACACTGAGAACCAGTGATCTTGCCAAGTGCACGTTGTGTTTTCCTTCGTGGGTCTGCCTGACCGTCCGCCAAGCCATGCTGATTTGGGGTGCTCACTGCCACCCTGGGGAGAGGAGCAGGGGCGGCCACAACACCTACACCCTTCTTCTTCCTTGGCCCTGTGTCAGGTGGGGCAATCAGATGTCACGTGCAGCCATCCCCGCCCCTGCCCCACCTGGATCCTGGGGGACATCCAGGGAGGGGGGAGGGGTTGTTCTGTCACCACCCTCCCCGTGCACCCACACTGTCGCCAGAAGCCTGGGCTGTCTCTCCCAGAAGCGACCTCTCGTCCTCACCTCCACCCGGCTGCCTCAGAAATGCTACTCCCTTCTCTTCCCTCCTGCCCCGGGGCCGCTGTGGCCCTGCTGGCCTTCACAAGAAAGCTGTGCTGGCCAGCTGGCCACCGAGGTGTCTCCTGCCCCCGGTGGGGCCCCACCCCCCGAATCTGCCCTCCCCGCTGCCGCAGCCCGGATAGCATTTCCTCTCCCTGGAGGGCATGTTCCTTCCTGGACATCTTCAACGCCTCCCCCGAGACCCAATTCAAGTGTCACCTCCCATCTCAGATCCCTTGCGTCCTTGGCCCTGCTGTCCTCTGTGCTGCGGGAGCCCTGACGTTAGCCCCCGTCCTCACTGGTGCTTGTGGGAAGTCACAGGCTCCAAGGTCTGAGACCTGACTCCTGAGTCCCTGATTTCCCCAGCACCCACCCAGGTGGCCCCGGTGATGAACTCTGATGTATTTATCGCAGTGCTTGGCACAGAGTGAGTGCTCAGTAAATGCTGGTCATGTGTGGGAAAGGCCCCCCGGCCACTGGCCAGTGAGGGCTCCTGAACCGCATGGATATTAGCCTCAGGGAAGAAAGAGTTCAGCACCTACCACCTGCCTCAACGCGGTCATTCTTCTTGGCCCATTTTCCGGATGAGGGACGCGAGGCTCAGAATAGTGGTTTGGTGCTCTCTGGCTCCACAAGGCAGAGCTGGGAGCCCTGCTGGCAACTCCACTCCCCCTGCCCAGTCCCAGGAGCCTCCCTCTGAGAAGAGGCTGTCCTGCCCCGCCACCCTCGGGGCCACCCACGCGCTGGCCTCCCGTCGTGCCTTCTGGCATTACACTTGACTTTTACGGAACTCGCTTTTGCTTCCCTGAGCCCCTGGGAGTTCCAGTAAGGAACCGGACGGGTTCTATGGAGAAGGGTTTCTAGGAGTCTTGGGAAGCATTGCCTACAGACTCGGGAGATGCCTGCAGGCTCCTCTTCTTAGAGGTTCTACCTGTGGCCCTGCCGTCTGGTTCTGACCTTTGCTTTGCCCCCGCAGGTAGACTTGTACGGCTTCGGGGCAGACAGCAAGGGGAACTGGCATCACTACTGGGAGAACAACCCATCGGCGGGGGCTTTTCGCAAGACCGGGGTGCACGATGGAGACTTTGAGTCCAACGTGACGGCCACCTTGGCGTCCATCAATAAAATCCGGATATTCAAGGGGAGATGACGCTGCAAAGGAGAACTGAGGCACGCCTCTCTGTGTCCAGCCCCAGCCTCTCGCTGGGGCCGTTCTGTCCTGGGAGCTTTGAGGGCCAGCCTCGGGGGTGGGGGCGTTCAGGTGCCCCTCGCGGCCTCCCGCGAGCCAACACTGGGCAGCGTCTGCTCAGCAAGGTCCCCGAGCCCCGCCGGGTCTGCGAAGGAAGTCTCAGGACTGGTCTTAGATGGAGAGGGCCCCTCACTGCTGTCCTGGAGCTGGAGGGAGGTGGGGAGATGCGGGGGAGGGTCCAGTCTCCAAACACCGAGGTCCCTTTGGCTTCTGGGGAGGGGGCAGATACTTGGGACTCTGTGTTCTAAAGGAAAGGACAGTTTTCCGGGACGGATGGGCAGAGACTTTTCCTCTGCCCAGGGACCCAGGGAAGACCTCAGGACAGAGCCGTGTTGGACCATGTGGACACTGGGGGCAAGATGGCACCTTTCTTTGCACGATGCCCAGCCCCTCCCTCACTTGGCTCGACAACCCCCGCCCCCCACCGCCCCGCTGTCGTCCCAAAGCTCATTTATGGTGGCCGGAGAGGCTCCCCGCCCCGAAGGTCTTCACAGACATGTGGCAGAGTGTTTCAGGCCCCGGCAGATGTCTTCTTCCCAAGCCGATGTCCCTTGAGCGATGGATCTTTGTGGCTGTAACCGTGGCTGAGAGCAGATCTGACCACTTCTGCGTGCCTTTGTGTCTGGGGAGAAATACGCGCATTGGCCGAAACAAGGCAAAAGCCTTGACTCGGGAGAGGGGACCCCCAGCAATGCCGCCCCCTTGCCCTGTAGCTCGGGGCATCTTTTCTAGTTTCCTGAGGCAGCGCCTGAGTTGGAGCAGAGCTAGGATGACGGGCAGTGCTGTCCAGAGGCGCGTAAGCCGTGGAACGTCATTCTTGCTTACATTCACAGACCGCTGGATGTGGCGCCCGTGACCTTCCAAGGCCACGCGTATAACCTCCACCAGCCGGCACTTTCCCCAGGAAACCCACGTTCTGGGCCACGTCCCTGCTGGCCACCTGCACGGTGTCCTGAGGGCTGCAGGGCCATCCCACGAACATGAGTTTCAGAGCGGGAGAAGACATACCTCATTCTCTCCCTCCCGGGCTGCTCTGATCTTTCCTCTTCAGCCTTCCTGATTATTTATTGATTTATTCTTTTAACTCCGCTGACGTCGTGTGCACTTTGTGGCTCTGTGGCTGGTCCTGACGGTTTAATTGAGCTTGTTCTTGCTTCGCCTGGCAGCCGGGGAGTGGGGGAGCTTGAATCTAGGTTCTTGGGGAGCTTCAGAATCGGGGTGGGGGCGTCTAGGGCTTGGGGGCTTGCCGGTGGGCAGATCCCAGGGTTTCGGGTTGGCAGCTTTGCGGGGTGCTCCGTACCTCCTTCCCTTCGGCCCCGCCTTCCTTCCTCGTCATTGTGGATTGGATCCGGTCTCGGGCTAAGAATCTCCAAAACCCAGCGGGACTCCCTTGGGGCCGGGTGGGGAGTGGGGTCACACGTATAGAAGGACAGTGATTGTTGGCTCTAGTTACTGACCCTTAATCAGAAAAACCGCTTTTCCTGTTGAGAGCATTTGCTAACAGGCCATGCCGCCTTGAGGAGGCGTGACAGCTTCCTGGGGGAGCGTGAGGCCTGCCAGTCTCGGAAGCCACGGGGCCTGTCTCCTGCGCTCTCGCGGCTCTCTGGCAAGCCCCGTTCTCCCGGCTGCAGCCTCTCCCTCTACAAACAGGGAGGGAGGCATGTTGTCAGCTCCGGGGCCGCAGGTGGTGTTGGGCAGTTCCCAGGGGTCCCCAGAAACGGCATGCCGCGTTGGTCTCCCCCCCAAGCCTGTGCATATGAGCATCGTCACCGGGAGAGATTCCTTAGCCTTTGTTAGATTCTCAGAGATTCAGAATCCAGAATGTGATGTATAAAAAAAAAAAAAAAAAAAAAAAAAAAAAAACAACACACAAACGGCGTGTGCCCGTTTTAAAGTCCTCCAAAGCAGGGGCGCCTGGGTGGCGCAGTCGGTTAAGCGTCCGACTTCACCCAGGTCACGATCTCGCGGTCCGTGAGTTCGAGCCCCGCGTCAGGCTCTGGGCTGATGGCTCAGAGCCTGGAGCCTGTTTCCGATTCTGTGTCTCCCTCTCTCTGCCCCTCCCCTGTTCATGCTCTGTCTCTCTCTGTCCCAAAAATAAATAAAAAACGTTGAAAAAAAAAATTAAAAAAAAAAAATAAAAAAAAAATTAAAAAAAAAAAAATAAATAAAGTCCTCCAAAGCATGAGACTCTCGTGACCGGTGAAGGCTCATCAGTCACTGTGAGGTCAACATCTTGATCGTCCACGCTCAGAGACTAGAGCAGGCATCTGTCGATTGGCTGATTGAGCCCAGGGACAGCCCTTGAGAACCGTGGCCACTGAGACAGGGAGCAGGGTGGACTCCCGAGCTCTTCCTGGGTCCATACAGGGGTGACAGGTTCAGGGCGCGCAGTCGGCTCCTGGGCATTGCTGAGTCAGAACAGGTCCCCGTGGGGAGGAGGCGCAGGCTGTCCGGCCCGGCTGCCCGGTCCTGGCCGTCTTGCCCTCCCGCTAGGCCCGTTCAAGCCCGCCTGCCTTCCCATTTAACAGATCAGAAAAGCAGGACCCGGGGAAGGGAAGCGACTTGCAAAAGTGAACCGACAATCGTGACGGCACGAGTCAACCATTTTGAGCAAAACCAGGAAATCGTCGGCTCTCTGTTTAAAACATCCTGAGGTGGGCTTTCCCAGCTGGGTTCCATCCAGCATCTCAGAGAACTGTGATGGGGGGTGGGCCTCTGCCTTCTCCCCACCTGGCTCGTCCCCAGGCTGCCCATGGTGGCCCTGGCAAGCCCTGGTGTCTGCCTTTGCCTCCTTCCCCCCAGTGGGGGAGAAACCTTGCTCCTCCCAGTGCCCCAGCACACGTTTGTGTTCATTGGCTTGGTGAAGGGGTCTAAACCCAATACGCTCCAATCATTGGGACTGGGATCGAATGCGCCGATTGGCTTAAGCCAGTTAGCGTCTCTACCCGGGGTAAGGATGGCTGAGAATTGGGCAAGACTGGTTCCCACAGAGCATTGAGCGTGCTGTGGGCGGGATAACGAGAAACCCCCAGCCAGAGGAGGCTCTCGAGTGTCCACCCCGCTCACTGTTGGACTCCCAGCCCAGGGCTCTGCCAGATCTCCAGGCACAGGGCTCCTGGGAGGCCAGCCCCGGGCCCCAGGCATGGAGCAGAGGTGTCCCCGCCCGCAGTCATCAGTGCTGAGCCTAAAGCCAGAAAGATCGGGGCTGAGGAGGAAGGGAGATCTCAGCGCTCTTTCCAACCCCCAGTGAGCCAGGACGCTGATTTTCTTGAGCTGGAGTCACGTCCTGCAAAACCAGCACCTGCTTCCACAGGCCCCCCTGGAGCCCCTGCCCTTACCCCCTCCCCCCGTCAGGGCACAAAGCAGGGCAGGTTTGTAGCGTCTGGCCCCCAGAGCCATCAAGCAGAAAAGAAAGTTCTTAAACCCATGCCTTTTGAGACTCTGGCTTCAGCGGGTGTTGTCGGGCAAACCCCACGGGCTGTGCTCAGTGGGAGAAGCCAGATACAAGAAAACAGGACTTAAAATAGGGAAGCCAGACAAGAAGGTGGGGAGGGCGATTCTTGTAAGTGCTGGGGGCAAGAAGGGCTGGGCCTCTGGGTCAAGGGTGGCGTAGAGTCACAGAGAGTATTTGGAGCCGTGACCTCTGCTTTAAGTGTTCTTGTCAAGGCAGCCCGAACGCAAAAACGGGAAACGGAAAAGAGCTCACCGTCCCCCACATGGGGAGCACCAGAAATGCTTCCTCCAGGGAAGCACAAGCCCCGAGTGGCCGCTGTCCAGCGACAGATGGCCGGCCGCTGGCCACGTGCCATCAGGAGCCAGCAGCTGCCCCTGTGCCACCCCCCTGCCGCCCCCCAGAGCTCGGGGTTATCACTGTGTCCATCACGGACATCTGGTTGGAAGCAGACATTCCCACAGGCCATGTGGTCTGGGAGACGGAGTCAGCTTTCCGCTTTCTCATCCTGAAGAACCTCCGCCTCTGGGGCACAGAGGAGAAGGTGCTGTGGCAGGAGGGGCAGAGACCCCCCCCAAGGTGGCATTCACAGTATGCTGGCATCCGGGCATTAGCAGCTTCCTTGCTCATTAGACGAGCTGCAATGTGCTTCCCACAAGCGTCCAGCCCACCCCGCCCCCACTTTCCCTCTCAGCCCGTCAGAGACCTGCACTGGTGTTGAACTTGACCCCCTGGCTCAGCCACCCTCATTGGGCAGAACTCCCATTTGTGTCCACCTGCGGATGGCCGTGACCCCGACGCCAGCTCTGACCTGCCACCTCGCCCCACCCCCCACCCCGGGAGGCAAGCGCCCTCCCCAGCCGCGTCAGCACATCGCTGAACTCACGTCCAAGCCAAAGGTTCCCGAGCGCTTTCCGCTCCTTGCGGTCTCGTTTGGTTCCTCGTCGTTGTCGTAAAATTTGCTTTCTTTTCCCTCTCGCCTCGTGTTTGTTTTGTAGCCGAGCGCTAATCTGGATGCATTTGGAATGAAGTTAGCCAGAGTCCGCCTTCCTCAGCCTTTGCTCTGTTTTATTTATTGTTGGACATTTCCAATGATCCAAATCAAAGTGAATCAAAAAAAAAAAAAAAGCTATTTTATCGTTTGGGTGTGTTTGTGGTGTTTCTGGGCGGGGGCGGGGCATGCCTTCGTGTTGCCCCCCACCCCACAGCTTCCGGTCAGGGGTTCTGCTCCGGCCTAAAAACGCCCCAGTGGCTCACCAGCTGAGGGTCTCCTGGCTCTGCGTCCGTCCCTACCAAGTGCCCAGAGGTTCAGGAAGCAGAGCGTTGGCCTCTCAAATGCCACCGCGACTCTCACTGCTGTGTGACTATGGCGAACCACCTCACCTCTCTTACCCTCCGCTGCCCCATCCGCCAAATGGACATGACCATGCCAGCCGTCAGAAGGGGTGTGAGGTCAAGAATAAAAATCACTCAGGAGGCCCGCCCGAGGAGATCTGCGTCGGCCGCTTCAGGCAGTCGCTGAATGAGATAGCCTTGGCCGGGGCCCAGGGTGGGCGAGGTAGGGTTCATCTCTTCCCAATAAACAGGTACATCCGTGGATGAATCCCAAGTTTGATCCAAAGTCGGCACAAGTCTCTGACTTTGTGAATAGTCCAGAAATCCAGTCGTGGGGTTCTATAATGTAAAATTTGTGTAAATGGTGAGAGTCCCCAATTCGTGTCGGCTCTCACAACGGCCTGCTGGGCATGAACTTGACTTCTCAAAGCGGTCCTGCGGAGCTGGTGCGTGGTTCCCAGGTTTCCATGTTTGCAAACAGGTGCAGAGTTAAAGCCAGCCGAGGGCAGGGGTGGGGTTCAAAGCAAGCGTTCCCTCTGAAGGTCTGGGGCTCCCTGTCACTCTGCTGCCTCCCCAGGGGACGTCTCCCAGGCTGGGACGTTAGGGACGTCTTCCCAAAGTTCTTTGGGAAGTTTGTGGTGAACTTCGGAAAGCAGCCCTCAGAGGCAGGAGGGGACAGAGAGGAACACAAGTGTCCTGGAGTCGGGCTGCCTGCGTTCCTACTTAGCTGTGCGAGTTTGAGCATGTCCCTGAACCTCTCTGTGCCCGACCTCCTTGTGGATAAAGTCTGGATGAGGGGGTACCTACCCTAGAAACACGCTTGAGAATTAAATTAGTGAATGCACACCACAGGCTAAGAAGAGAACCTAGTGCCCAGGGAGCCTCCTGTAGATGTCAGTTGTTATTAAAGTTGTGAGGAGGCGGGGCTCCTGGGTGGCTGGGTCGGTTAAGCGTCCGACTTCGGCTCAGGTCGTGATCTCGCGGTCCGTGAGTTCGAGCCCCGCGTCGGGCTCTGTGCCGACCGTTCAGAGCCTGGAGCCTGTTTCAGATTCTGTGTCTCCTTCTCTCTCTGCCCCTCCCCTGTTCATGCTCTGTCTCTCTCTGTCTCAAAAATAAATAAACGTTAAAAAAAAAAAAAATTTAAAGTCGTGAGGAGAGAAGGAGATGCCAGCAAAACCATGAGGCCCCCTGGGGCACCCAGTCCGATTTCTTCTGCCCCCTCTCCTGCCCTGCCCCTGCCGGGTGCTTTTGTGCTGCTTTCTTTCCAAGTGGTTTCTTCAACTCTTAACATTCCCTTTCCTTGTTCCCATCACTTGGCTACCTTCACCCCATCAGGGCCCCGCTCTCAGGTATTGTTAACATGCGGACCACTCCCTCCACTGAGACCCGGCCTCCCCCAAGTTCCCGCCTGGGCGAGCTCCCATTATAGCTGCAATGTGGGAAAGGGGCCACCAGGCGGCGACACGCTCAGCCGGGTGGGTGCTCATCCACCCAGTCCCAGGCCCACGGGCAAAGCCTAGGAAGGGGTAGGAATTAGCTAGGACCCTCCACGGGGAGCCCTGAGGACCTGAAAACGTTTCTTCAGGACCCTCTGGCACCTGCCCAGACACAGAGGACAAGAGCCAGAGCCCTCCAGGCCCAGTGCTGTGCACCCCCCACGCATCCCACAAATGTAGGTCTTCCAGGATTGGGTGTTGGAAACCCTGGGAAGGTCCCCCAGACACACCCCTCACGCGGCCCCAAACACATGCTCGGCTGCTCAGCAAAGAGCTCCTGGAACCAAAAAGAAGTTCCTGGGAAGAAACATTCTACCTGCTTCTGATTTTAAAACATGAGGACTTTTTTTTTTTTTTAATTTTTTTTTTAACATTTATTTATTTTTGAGACAGAGAGCATGAACAGGGGAGGGTCAGAGAAAGAGGGAGACACAGAATCTGAAACAGGCTCCAGGCTCTGAGCTGTCAGCCCAGAGCCCGACGCGGGGCTCGAACCCACGGACCGCGAAATCGTGACCTGAGCCGAAGTCTGACGCTTCATCAACCGAGCCACCCAGGCGCCCCTAAAACATGAGGACTTTGAAATACATGCACTGATTGAGAAGAGATGAACGCCACCTCAACAATCACGTTTTCCACACCTGCCACTCCCTTTTTAAAATTCTTCCTTTTTTCGTTACTGTCGATGTCCCGCGGTGTTTGGGGGGACAAGTCTGCCTCAAAAGTCATTTTGCCCCTGTGTCCGTGAGGAAGTGCCTAGGAAGTGTGCCTGTCCTGTGAGACACAGCGTCACCCAGCAAGGTGGAGGGCGTCCCTGCTTCCTCTGGTGCCCGGCCCACGGGGGACCCCCTCAGCTGTCCTCACCACGCCTCAGGCAGCTTCTTTACTTACACCAGGATTCACTACAGGTCGCGTCACAAAAGGAAATGTTCTGTGTATTCAGAACCAAGTGACGTCCAGGTCATGGGAGGTCCAGGGCACCTTTGCTGCAGGGGCCCGGTGAGGAAATGTCCCCCAGTGATTCAAGGGTCCCTCTGCACCTGCTGGGGAAGGACCCGCCTCTGTTTCTGCTTCTGCTTTGTTCACTGATGCAACAACACCTGCCAAGTAGAGGCATCCCCGGGGCCCGGGTTCTGTCACCCCAGTTCACAATCTCCATCTGTGGGACGATGCTGACAGATTCACGTGCCCTTGTCGCTCCCCTCCCTCTAAGAGCTCCCCCTCCCAGACCTGCCCAAGCCCTGGAGCCCCATAGAACAAGGTGAAGCCCTTCTGATCGTCCTCAGCTGAAACATTGGGTCCTCACAGGATGGCTGAATCCCAGGTAACCTGCTTCTCAGAGACGCTGGCCGGCTGCCCCACCTGACGTCCCGTGAGCACATGGAATAATTCAGACACTGGCCGTACTCAACCCCAACCCACTGCTATGGACTGGGTGGTGTCTCCTACATTCCTATGTTGAAGTCCTGACGCCCAGGGTGATGCTGCTTGGAGGGGGGCCTTTGGGAGGTGATCAGGTTTAGAGCAGGTCATGGGCGGGGCGGGGGGGGGGGGCATGATGAGGTAAAAACCGCAAGGCAGCTCAAGAAGCCACCGTCCTGCTTGGCTCTGGGAAGTGCGCCCTCCCCCGATGTCTCCCCATCTCCGGGCCTCCACGGGGCTCACTCCAGACTGGCAACCGGCAGGAGGGGAGGAGATGGGCATCTGGGGAGGAGATGGGCAAAAGACAGCTGGAGTTTTTGCTGCGGTTCTAAGCCACGTCCTCCGATTCAGCCTGACCGCAGAGTACGAGTAGCAACAGGTTCCCGGATCAGTCTCTCTGTTAGCTCAGGCCTCACCGCGCCACGGTGGGACTGCGGCCCCGAGACCCCTGCCGCTTGGACACGGAGACTTGGACCTTGCCAGGTTATAGACCAGGGAGGCTGTGGGTCTGGATGAGAAACCACAGGAGGTGAGTGGGGACGGTCTTGGGAGGAACAGGACAAGGGAGCTAGAACGAACAGAGAGGCCACGGCTCCCCAGGGCTGTGAGGTGTCCCCAAGGCCGGGAACAAGATGACTTCAGGGAGAAATGTGGCACGAGCTGTCGGAACGGCCTTTGAGATGGAGCAGGTCTAGGTGATGGCGAGCCGGAAGGCGGAAAGGGGAAGTCGGGAGAGAGCAGATGTCCAGGGCCCAGGAGGGCAGGTGCTGTGTGTAAACAGGGACACTAGGGTCAGCGGGATAAGGGCACAAACTGGGCAGAAACACACTTACTGTAAAGTCCGCCAGGAATGAAGGTAAGTAGGCAGCAAGGTGGCAGGTGCCAGGAAAAGGGACAGTGCTGGTAACCGCAGGGCAGGTGCAGAAAAAAAAAAAAAGTTTGGGGACAATGGGGGGGAAGGTGAAGTCCAGAAACATCCACGTGGACCCATAGGGATGCAGCGCTCACCCCAGACTCTGCTGCTGGGAGCGAGAGGAAAGTGACCATAGTCTGGGAGGGTAGCAGGGTCCTCAGGACCCTCAGGCATGCCTCACACGTCAGGGCAGCGAGCCTGCTTCTTCGCGGGGCCAGGGCGTTCCCTGCGTGTGGCTGGCACACTTCCTGGAGTGCGGAAGACCGAAGCCAGGGGTTGCGATGGCTCTCGGCCCAGAACATCTTTTCTCAAGGCTTCCAGATGGGGTGCGTACCTATTGAGAAAACTATCGCCTCGGAGGCCTGGACGCCCCGAGGGTGTCTGCAGAGCTGCAGATGTCCAGGGCGCCTTCCTGTGGGTACCCATGACTTCCGAGAACTCCTTCCCCTCCATGTTTTATAACATTTGAACTGGCTTTCCTGAAACTTTAACCGGAACAGGGAGCTCTGTGTGGTGTAGATCTGTAGATTGCTGGAAGGTCTCTCCCCGCCCCGGAGGTCCCCCAAGAAGAGGGCTTGGTTGGATCATAGACCCCCACAGGCCCCAAGGGTCCAAGACCCGGATCCAGACGTGGAGCTTCTCTGTGATGTGGCAATGAGGATTCCAGACTTGTCTGCCTCGTGGGATTGTGGGGGAAACTAACACACTTTAGGTTTACATGCATTTCGTTTGATAAGTACTCACCTAGGGCCACTGGGGGCTGGGGCTGGGGCAAGATGAGGTCTCTGCCATCCGAAGACCTCAGTCCAGTCGGGACAGGCAGGTAACCAGACAGCGGCAACACCAGGAGAGGTGGGAGATCCTTAATGATGACCATGGTTCCCTTCTGCACCCTGTCAACATGGGCTAAGTGCTTTGCCTACATGAATTTCATTGAATCCTGCGTCAATTCTGCCAAGAAGCACAGTCCCCCCCAGGAGAGGAGAATTTAATGAGGAGACAGTATCCGGGAGGTGAGGAAACTTGCCAGCAAGGAAGGGGTGCACCCAGGACTTTAAAAGCAAGGTACTGAGCTCACGAGTCCTGGCTGAGAATTAAACACCTCCGTTCCCCACCAGAGTATGGGACCAGGGGACTGTCAGCTTTGTTCTAGACTGAAGCACTTTGGAGATGAGCCCCCAGGGGCTGGTCCCAGGTGGTAGAGCGGGTCCTGCCCTGGGAAAGCCCAAGCTGTCCAAAGGCTCCCCTTCTGACCCGCTAGGAGTGCTGGCCCGGCCACCTAGCAATGGTGGCCACCAGAGGGCGCAACGGACCCGTCTTCAGCAGGATTCCTGTCAACACTGGGTTTGGTTGGGAGCCAGACAGCAAGCAGTTGAAAAGCACATGAGAAAACACACACACACCCATGTGTAGGCTGCAGCCTCCTGGGGCTGATGACCGTGGGTCTGGGCCGCGGATACAGAGGCCCCAGGACAGCCTGGGGGTACGGACCATATTGATTCATTCATCCACGTTCGTTGAGTGTAGAGCGCCGTGACAGCCGTGGGCGGGCGGTCATTCCTTTGCTGTCCTGATGTAACTGTCTTGTGTTTCCAGTGGAGGTGGTCAAACCAGCCATGGGAAGACACCGTGACACGTGGCTACAGGAAGTCAGGGTTCCGTGGAGCACAGGGCCTGAGCGTGTCCAGGGAGATCGAGGGAGACTTCCTGGAGGAAGAGGCTGAGCCGTGAGGGGTAAGGATGGTCACCCAAGCAACGCTGGGAGAGCATGCCAGGCAGAGGGACGAGCACGTGCAAAGGCCCAGAGGCGAGACAGGGTGTGGCACAATCACGAAGCGGCAGATGCTCCGTGACACAGGGGCAGGGAGGCAGGAACGAGAGACGGGGGTCAGAGCAGCGGGGTCCAGGTCTCTTGCGAATTTGAGGGGGGATTGGGCTTTATTCTCAGGAAAACAGAGGGCACTGAAGGGTGCAGCCCAGAGCAAGCGGGGAAGCCCAAAGTGCCCCCTCCAGAAGAACACTTGGTGTGGCGGTTGGATGCATATTTACGTCACATGCTCACTTTACAAAGTGCCCCACACCCTTGCTCTCATTCAGCAGCACCCGGCCAGGAACAGGGGAGCAGACCCGAGCTGATGGCTGAGACAGGACACCAGTGAGTCAGAGACAGACAGGGCCGGGACTCAGGATGGGGAGCTCTGCACTCCCCAGCTCTGCACACCGTCCCGCTGCTGGCAGGGCTGGGGGAAGGGCTGGGGGGAGGCGTCTCCCCAGTTGGACACTGAGCCCCTCGTGACGGAGACCATCCTGCATTCCCAGAAGTGAGCGGAAAGCCTGGTCCAGGAGCACGATGCGCGTGTGAGGGATCGGAGAGGTTTGAATGGAACGGATGGGTAATGGTAAGGCCCGAGTTTCCATTGCTCAGGCTTTGTCACGGCCAAGACTCGGCCAGGCTTCTAGGCACTCCCAGGCCTCAGGGTCCCCCGAGTGGGTGCGAGACACGGATCACCCTGAGGATGACCGGCTCCGTTATTCCACAAAGGGACGGTTTGCAATGCTCCTCTGTGAACCACCCAGGCATCCCCAAGGAGTTGAAAACTCCTGAAAGTTATGAATGGAATCTCTTACTGAAATATAAAGTCATTTCTTTCTCTGTGGAGGTTGGGGAAGGGGGGAGGGAAAGAGAGGAGAAGAAGAAGAAGAAGAAGAAGAAGAAGAAGAAGAAGAAGAAGAAGAAGGGAAGGGAAGGAGAAGGAGAAGGAGGAGGGAGGGGGAGGGGGAAGAAAGAAAGAAATGAAGGCAGGAAGGGAACAAGAAAGAAAGAAGAACCCAGTAATTTGTTCTTCCTCTCCCTCCCTCATCCTTGCAGGTGTATTTTAACAGAGTTGCCATCACAGAGGATGATCTATTTTTACGTTTTACTGGCTTGTTACTTTGCAACCATTAATTTCCACATTGAAATGTGTGAAAACTTCTTAGCAGAGTTTCTAGAATATAGTTAATGTCCAAAAGAAAAGAAAGAAAGAAAGAAAGAAAAGAAGGAGGAGGAGGAGGAGGAGGAAGGAAGAAATAGAAGGAGGAAAAAAGGAGGAGGGAAGGAGAAGGGCAGATGGGGTGATACTAAATCTATCTATACGTGACACTTTTTTATTTTTTTATTTTTAATTTTTTTTAAATTTTTTTTAATGTTTATTTATTTTTGAGACAGAGAGAGACAGAGCATGAATGGGGGAGGGTCAGAGAGAGAGGGAGACACAGAATCCGAAACAGGCTCCAGGCTCCGAGCCGTCAGCACAGAGCCCGACACGGGGCTCAAACTCACGGACCATGAGATCACGACCTGAGCCGAAGTCGGACGCTTAACTGACTGAGCCACCCAGGCGCCCTACATGACACTTTTTTAAAAAATTATTTCTAGGGGCGCCTGGGTGGCGCAGTCGGTTAAGCGTCCGACTTCAGCCAGGTCACGATCTTGCGGTCCATGAGTTCGAGCCCTGCGTCAGGCTCTGGGCTGATGGCTCGGAGCCTGGAGCCTGTTTCCGATTCTGTGTCTCCCTCTCTCTCTGTCCCTCCCCCGTTCATGCTCTGTTTCTCTCTGTCCCAAAAATAAATAAAAAACGTTGGAAAAAAAAAATTAAAAAAAAAAATTATTTCTAACTAGTATTAAAATAATTTCATTTTAAAAACCTACAGATTGGGAGAAATTATTTCCAAATCGCCTACCTGATAATTTCCAGAATATATAAAGAATTCCCACAACTCAACAACAAAAAGGCAAGCAACCCAATTATCCGTCTAAAAACGGCCAAAGGATTTGAACGGATATTTCTCCAAAGAAGATACACAAACGGACAAGGCCCTCGTGAAAACATGCTCAACATCGTTAGGCGTCACTCTGATGAGATTCTGACTGGACACCCGGCAGGATGGCCGTGAACCAAAAAGTCAGAATGCGACACGCGCTGGCAAGGATGTGGAGAAATCAGACTCCGGGTGCCCCCGCTGGTGTGAATGCAAAATGGTACGCCCGCTGTGCCACACGGCTTGGTGGCTTCCCAAAAAGTTACACGGAATCACCGTATGACCCAGTAATCCTACTCGTAGGGATGTGCCCCCCAATAACCGAAAATAGGCATGCCGACACATGGACGTGAATGTTCCCAGCGGCACTATTCACAAGAGCCAATAGGTAGAAACGACCTAGGTGTCTCTCTACCTATAAGAGGGTAAATACATGTGAAGAAGAACCCCTTTTTATGGATGTGGAAACTAGGGCTCAGAGTGAATAAGAGGTTTGCCCCAAGTCTCTGGGGTCTCAGCAGCAGTGGAAAGATCAGAAGCTGATTCCTTGACTGTCCTGCTTCGGAGAGAACCCAGGGGCCAGTGTCTGCATCGCTGGGCCCATGGCCAGAGGTCAGGGGGCTGGTCAGGTGATACCTCTGGTCACATTCTTCCACGGGCTGGACCCTCTGGGAAACCTAGTCCCAGCCCCCCGCCCCTCCCATCAACCTCTGGCTCTTCTGGGCTCCTTGGCCCGGCCACACGGATTGCCTCCTCTCCTGCTTTTGTGCTGCTGGCCAGACTGGTGGGGAGCAGGCTTCTGGGCCCCTGGGAAGTCAGCTGCTGCCCTCTCGGCCTTGGCTGGAGGATGAATCGGCCCTTCCCTCCTCGCACTCCCCATCCTATGCCTCATCAGGCTTCTAGAGCCCCAGGACAGCCACTATGCTTATCTTACCAGAATTCTTTCTTTGCCTTTCTGTCTACCTCGCTCCACGGGGAGCTCTCAAGTAGACACGTGCGAGCTCTCGTGCCCAGTGCGGTGCTTGGCAGTGAGCCGGTGCTCGATCGTGTGGGCCGAGTGAGGAAAAGGCATCGCTTTAAAAAATGCGGGATGGGGGGCACCTGGGTGGCTCAGTCCGCGGAGCGTCGGACTTCGGCTCTGGTCATGATCTTGCGTTTCCCGAGTTCGAGCCCCACATCGGGCTTACAGCTGTCGGCACAGAGCCCGCTTCAGATCCTCTGTCCCCCTTTCTCTCTGCCCCTGCCTGGCTCGTGCACACTCTCTCAAAAAAAAAAAAAAAATGCTGGATGGATGGACAGCCGGGTGAACGGAAATGTTGAGGCAGAATGGGAAGGAAAGGGGCCTCGGTCTGAAGGTCAGAGAGCAGGCTCCCCACCATTCCCGACTTGGTGGAGAACCACAGGACCCCCTGGCCCTTCTCCGACCCCATTTTTCTCATCTATAACATAAGAAGCTTGGATGACCTGATCCCCAAAGGCTTTTCCTGCAGTGATCCTCTCCGAGACTCCGAGCCTGTGGCCTCAGGTGGGATGGAGGGATGGACCCTCCCGAGGCCAAAGACTCAGGTCCACAGAGTGTTGGAGAGGTCAGGTGGAGGGATGAGCCTGGAGCGGAGGAGGATCAGTCTAGAACAGAGGCCACTTCGTGCTAAGGTTCAGGTGTGCCCAGAAATACTGTGGTATTTGCCCGATTCTGCCTTCCTCCTCCAGCGTCAGTGCCCACGGTCCTCTCTGCTGTTTACAGCTCTCGCCTAGAGCTGGGAGCTGAGGCCACCAGCTCCGTGTTTAGGAAGGTGCGGTGACTTATCCAAGGCTCCACCACCGATGGCATTGCTGTCTAGGCTTGGAAGGTCTCTGTTCAAATGCAAAACTGACCCCGAAGAAGGAGCCCCATAGGTCTGGGTGCTCAGGAAGTCTTTGTTACCTGGGGGGTAACAAAGGGGATCTCGTCTCTGGACTAGGACAGGGTTCCCTCTAAGGAGGTCGGTTCTCTGCAGTGCATTCCCTCCACCCCCCGCCCCTGCCACTGTGATAGCTCTGACGTCAGTTCTGTACTAGCGACCTCCTGAAGATCTTTCCTGCCAGGGAAGGCAGCCCGAGTTGCCAGTGAGACCCAGGGTATTGGCCTCTTGCCAACCTCTCCAGCCTTTTGTGTCTCGAATTGCCCCTTCTTCTCTCTTTCCCTCTGCCTCATGCCCTCCTATCCCCCCCCTCATCTCACCGTCATCCCCACTTGCTTTTTCCCCTCACACGCCTTTCCTGTGTTCTCCGTAACACCCACTCCTCCTCAGTCCCTAAGACCCACTCCTCCTCAGTCCCGGTCCCTGCTGTCTCCTGTCCCCGCTGGGCTAATGACAGTACCTTGATCAGCGCTCAGGACAACCGGGTGAAATGGTGTGGTTCCCTGCCCCTCTCACCTCCCCGTCGCTCAGTACACAGAGACTTGTAACTTTGTACCCTGAGCGCTTAGCAAACTGCCCTGCTTTGGGCTGGTTCTGTGATGTATATAGTAACAGCCTGCATTTCTCGGGTGCAGAGTGTGGGCCAGGCACTGAACCAGGGCTTCACGTGGACGAACTCACTGGCCCTTCACATCCATAGGCAAGCAGGGCTGCTCCTGGCCCGTTACATATAGAAGCGGTCTGGAGCAGTGAACAATCCACACAACCGTACTGTAGGCATCACCAGCAGCAGCAGCAGCACCACCACTATCTTTATCAAACTCCGCCCCGTTTTATAAATGAAGGGTAAGATGGGTAAGAGAGTTTCAGGAACTTGCCCTAAGTCACAGAGCTAATAAATGCCAGAGCCAGGATCTGAATCGGCCGTCTGGTTACAGGGTTCCAGCTCTTAACTCTTATGTTCTGCTGCTTTCTACCACGCGTGGCTGCCAATGTGTGTGTGTGGGGGGGGGGGGGGGTGGGCGGGTATCAGAAGGAAAGATGTGATGCCTTTAGGAAGAGCAAGAATGAGAAGGCATTTCAGGTACAGGCATCAGCAAAAGCATGTGGGTGTAGATCAACGTGGCACCCCTTCCGGACCCAGTGGTCTGGATGAATTGATGTCGCCCCTGGTTCTCTGACCTCCACCCTTCTCCCTACCTGCCCAGAGGGCCGGAGCACCTCCTGCTGATGTAGCAAAGACCTGACCCTGACACATACTTCCTGTGCGGCATTTGGGCATATTTCTTAATCTCTCGGAGGTTCAGTGTCCTCATCTGCAAAACGTGGACAAGAATCGTGCCTTCCCCGTGGTTTGGTTAAGGATTGGATGACATAATGCCTCTGAATTGCTTAACACAGTTCCACAAACATTGCGAGGGATCAAGAAACGGTTGAAGAGGTCGAATATACATGGGTTTATTTATTTATTTTTGAGAGACAGAGAGAGAGAGAGAGAGAGAGAGCAGGGGAAGGGCAGAGAGAGAGGGAGAGAGAGAGAATCCCAATCGGGCTCCACGCTGTCAGTGCAGAGCCTGACGTGGGGCTCGAACCCACAAAACAGTGAGATCATGACCTGAGCCGAAATCGAGAGTCGGACACTTAACCGGCTGAGCCACCCAGGCGTCCCTTGAATATATTTTTGGTAAGTATGGTGAAATGTATAGTGCGGACACTTTACCCTCCTCTACTCTGTCCCAGAGGACTGGCTCTCGCAAACTACATTTTTGAGGCCCACTGGCCCACGGGTGGGAGGCCCTGGCTCGGGGGGAGAGAGAGCAGGAGGAGGGAGGGAGCTATGGGGTTCCTCCCTCTGCTTCGGGCAGCGTCTTTGAGGTGGCCTCATCCCTTCCCTGGTCCCAGCCCCAGCGAGACAGTCCCTGACAGGGTGCGAGCCCCAGGGGGCAGCCTCAGCCCCTCGCCCCCCCGGTGTCAGCCCCTCCTCCCTCATCCCCCAGCCCAGGGAGAGATGCTGTCTGTGTTGCAAAGCTCCACGATGCCTCCAAGAGCCTCAGGAGTAGAGTTTGCCAGGATTAGTCAATTAAAAAAAAAACAGGAAGTCCCGTTGAAGTTTCATTTCAGCCAGACGACATGTCATATTTTAAGGGGAAGTATCCCCAGATATGCAGATATGCAGATATGGAAAAAAAAAAGAAAATCCTTGTGTATCTGAAACGCACATCGAACTAGCCTTCCTGCGTTGCATCTGGTGGCCCCACACGTGAGTCCTCTCAATTCCTCAGACACCATCGCACCTGACTCTCCGTATTAATTGTCTCTGTGAAACTTCCCGATAAGGGCTCTTTTGTCGCCGGATCAGATGCCGAGGCCAGCGTGAGCCAAATGCGTGTTCCTGGAATCTGAAAGCAACCCCCTTACCCCAGCCTTTTATTCACCTTCCAGCTCCCCGGGAGTTCAAAAAGGAACACAGAATTGGAAACGAACGTTAATTGAGCAGACGTAAGTGCCAAGCACCAGAGCCCTTGGCAGAGATAAAACACTTTGCTCTCTTAATCGCTGGCATCAGAACACCTCTCAAAGAGAAGTTCTGTTTAGGAAAATACCTTAACGAGCCACTCGGGGTGGAATCGGGGACCCGGAGGGCAAAGAAAACCAACAAAAGAAACGGCCTGTGCCAGGCTTAAGAAAAGGAGGGGAATCTTTTTTTTGCCACAGAGGGAGCAGAGGGCAGAGCTGTCCCAGTTGCCGGAGGACTGGAGGGCAGAGCTCTCTGGTAAAGGAAAGCCCCAATTTTATGACGCCCAGAAATTCTGCCGGGGACTGGCACGGAGCACAGGGAAGGCTGGCTTGTGTCTGCTCCACGGTGTCTGGGACGACTCAGTGGCACGACTGTCTCCCCGTGAGGTAGCTGGAAACGTTGAAAGCCATCTGTGCCTGCCAGTTTGGTGGCCGATGTGGCCTCAGCTGGGGCTGCTGACCAGAGCGTCATCCATCACGGCCATTCCGTGCCGTCTGGGCTTCTCCACGAAGGGAAGAGGACTTCTTGCAGGGGTCCAAAAGCCAGTGTCCCGGTGGGCCGGGCAGAAGCTGGTCTCGGACCAGACTGACCTGGTCTCAGAAATAAGGACCACTCCCTCCTTGCCCTGTCTGGGGGATGGGACTGCCCACAGTCGGGAGGCAGAGACGGACGGCTCCGGTGGAAGGGAGGGTGGTCAGGTCACATAACAGGAGAGCAGGCACAATGGGAGAGCTCGTCCACCATGGAAAAAAGCGCCATCCGCCACAAGGAGGGAGAGAAGAGGAGGAAGGGGGGAAAAGAAACCGGGAAACAAACATGCGTTTAGAACAACATGTGGCCGGAAATGGAAGTGAAAGACGGGAGTGGGGAGACTTGGGTGGAGTTGTCGACAGGGAGGCCCTAGAAATTTCAACCAGGTCGCTGACTTCCTTTGCAAGCTGTAGGCATTGCTGCGGGGTCACGTCCCCGTCCTCTGCCTCCCACGCGCCTCAGTCAAGTACCCCGGGCCCACCCAGGGCCTGGGCCGGCGTGTGCCTGTGCGCGCTTGTTCGTGTGCACACAGAAAGGGATGGGGCTCCATGGGTGACGTGTCGCAATGCTAAGAAGATGGAATGAAGGCTCTCAGACTTCATGACCCAGCAGCAAGGACAGTGACTTGCCAGTAACTCTGAGCCCTTGAGCCCGAGTCGCCGGGAATTTGCAAAAAACTTGGGGTGGGCTTTGGGGAGTCAGGCCGATTGTATTCACTCATTCGCTCATCTGTTCTTTTGCCCAACAAGCTTGGGTCATGCACCTGCGGTGTGTCAGAGACCGTGGTTGGAGCTGAGGCAGCAGCAGGGACAAGACAGCTCGGCTCTGCCGCACGGAGGGGACCTTTTAGCAAGATGGGCAGTGAACAGGTAAATACAAGTAAAATTAAAAAGCGAATAAATAAAACACAAAATAAGAATGTCCGCGTCGGCCTACGACCCCCAAACCTCAGCACCTTCCGCGATAGAAACTCATGTCTCGCGCTCAGAGGGATTAGTGTGGGGGGTTATCCGGTCTTCCCTGGTTTGGGGTGCAGGCTTCAGTATCGTGTGACACGCCTCCCATCTGCTGGGACTTGCCGGCCCCCCAGCCAGGGACGGGGGGGAGGGGAGCATGGAGGCCCGTGCAGAAGAGTTTCATACACCAGCGCTGGAAACAGAGCACAGCACTCCTGCCCAGGTGCCATTGCCAAGGGCACAGTCCCGTGGCCACACCTCGCAGCAAGGAAGTGGGGAGGTGTGGTGGCCTGGGTGCCCAGGAGGAGGAGCGTGACAAAGGGGACGAAGGAAAAAAACAAGGTACGGTGACAGCGGCCGGGGTAAGCGGGGAACTGTTCACACCGTGCGGGCAAGTCAGGCCTGTCTGAAGAGATGGCACCTGAGCTAGGATCTAAAGGGCGACAGGTGCCCGGCGGTCCACGCCGCTGGGGACACGTGCCCGGCACAGAAAGGAAATCAAGGACAAGTCCCCGAACGGGTGGCCAGGTCGGTGCATTCAAGGAGCTGGGGCGGCCAGTGTGGACAACCCGGGGTGAGGGTGGCGAGACCGCAGACCCTACATTCCCTGCAGGGCCCGCGAGGGAGCTTGATCTCAGCTCTAAGTGGCGCCAGGAGCCCCCGGGGGATTTCCAGCAGGGAAGTGCCTGAATCTGGGCTGCATTTTTCAGAGATCTTATCCTCCTTCCAAAGGGCAAGGAGGCCTTTATGGGTATTTGAGTTATCTGAGTTACAGTTTACCGTGTCAACCCATCCTCATGATAGCTTTGGGGAGGAGACAGCGTTGACCCTTTTGTGCGAGGGGAAACGGAGGGTCACAAGCAACGGTAATTCTCCCAAGGTCACTCGTGACCTTGGCATAGCCAACTCTAGTTCCAGACCCAAGGCCAAGAGAGGAGTCATGGTTGAGGATAGAGGCCAAGGCTCAGTCAGGGCCCAAGGGTGGGGAAGTGCCCCTCCACCAGGAGGTGGACCTCTTCCCCCTGACGGACGGCCCCGTGGAAGGAGCAGATCATAATACCCGTTTCTCTCGGCCAGTGGGAAGGAAGCCTGGTGACCTTAGGACACAGTGGCTGTCAGTGATCATTGCAAAGACAGCCAACTCACCATGCTCGGCTGAAGAATGGCCTCTCCCCAGAGATGTCTGTGCCCCATCCGCAGAGGGTGGGAACATGTGACCTTACTTGGGAAGGGGATTCTGCAGGTACGGCTAAGTTAAGGGTCTTGAGGTATTCCTCTATTACGTGGCTGGGCCCACTGAAGTCGCAAGGGCCCTTCTAAGAGGCCAGGAGGAGAGGCAGAGTCCCAGACAGAGACGTGACAACATCATGGCCTGGGGCCCTGAGCCAAGCAGTAGTGGGCAGCCTCTGGAAATCCGAGAGAACAAGAAAAACGATTCTCCCCTGGAGCCCCCACTAGGGAGGTGGTCCTTGACTTGAGCCCACAGAGACCCATTTCAGACTCGTGACCCCCAGAGCTCTAAGGCAGCAAATTCATGTTGTGTTGAGCCCCTGAGTGTGTAACAATTTGTTACAGCCTCATCACAGGACACGTGTACAGCTAAGACAGGGAAACACCCACGACAGGGACTTCTAGAGGCTGCAGGAGGGGTCCGGCCACTGCCGGTTTTCAAGATCCCTGACGGCTGGGCCCGAGAGCAAGCCCAGCCTTGACCCTTGGCCACCTTGGCAGAGGTGGCACTCGTGGCCTCCCCAAGGCTGCTGAGCAGCTGGCGGGCCTGGTTAATCAGTAAGGCTCGTGTTTGTCCGGCCTGGCCTTCTGGTGACTTAGCGCTCCTTGGCCTATTTATGACAGTTTGCGCTATCAGCATTTAATAAAATATAATGAGTAACCAGGGTCCTGAGGTCTCCACACCTGCCTTCTCCAAACACAGCTGATTGGCCCCAACCTCCCCAGGGACTTTGGGCTGGGGACAAATCCGACACAGTTGAGAACATGTGCCCCCCCCCCCCCACCCTGGGGATGGGCCTGAGCCCTGAGCGGGCTGGCCTTGGGTTCAGGGTCCAGCTCCCCTTACCGGCTGTGGGTCACCCGGCCTCTCAGAGCCTCCGTATCTGCATCTGCAAGGGACCTGCTTTGTCTGTTCAACAAATGTTTATTAACCATTAACTCTACAGCTTGTGCCGAGGGGAATGTGATGCAATGGAAAGAGCTGAGAGAATCTGGGGGGCCTCACGAGTACCCAGGAGACGGGAGATTCCCGTCTCCTTGGTCCCCGGACAACAAAAGTGTGAGTTTGTCTTCGGGCTGCCCAGAGACGTTCCTGGGGGTTCTAGGAGTGGTGTGCGTGCGGGGATGGGAGGGGGCACAGTTAGGGTGCTCACGGCACAGGGGCTGTGTGCATGTTCAGGGGCACCAGGCAGCGTGAGGCGTAGCTTGGGCGTCCCAGCTGTGTGTCCTCCAGCAAGTGGCTCAGTGTCCCAGAGCATCAGCGTCCTCATGCCTAAAAGGAGACTCATCAGCCAGGCCTCCCCCAGTCGAGAGGATTACAAGGCGATGATTTCTAGAGAGCTGCGTCCGTGTGGCTAAGCACGCGCTCAGTAGAGGTTGGCTCCCTTCTCTGCCATCCAGCCCCCTGCCAACGGAAAGCCTCAACCTGCAAGGTAGGGAGGTCCCCGTGGCTAGATGTTTTCCAGCAGAGACTGGACTCCTGCCCATGGGGTCGTAAGAAAAGATTGGCACATGTGGGCATGCTCGGCGGCTTGAGACCCTCCTGAGCCACACGGAGCAGGCAGTGTGCTCCAGGAAGGCCGGCCACGGGGGAGCTGGGGAGTGATGGGGAAAAAGTAAGGGAGGCGATGGGGTCAAGAGGACACCCTTATTCCTCAAGCCTGTCTTCTGCTAGGACACGGGGGTCTAGGCCCTATCTTCTCGGCAGAGGCTCCTTTGTGGCCATGTGCAAGGTACGGCTTGTTCTTGAGGCCCAGAGGGTTTGAAGACATCGAAGACATTTCGAGTGTCAGTTGGTATAATCATCACAACACGTTAGGGCTGGAAGGAGGCACAGACACTATCGGGCCTTTCAGCTACAGATTGGGACACCGAATCGCCGAAGGGATGGAGGTTTCCCCAAGGTGATAGCCATGGACCCAGCCAGGTCTTTGTAACCAGGGCTCTGCCTAAAACAGACCTGTGACCTCACACAAGCCAATTCTAACGTGTTAGCCTTCCTCCCAGATGTTCACAGAACATCCCTCCCCAGAGAGTCCGCCTCTGGAAAGACTGGTTCCCTATTGCCCTCCAGCTCTTCATTTAGCTCCTTTTCAAACGTGTTGTTCTTTATCGAAGACGTTTATTCATTGGCCTAACACACGTTAGTAGGGTATTTAGTTATTAGTACGTATCTCGCCAGGACCGGGGATAACACGGCAAGGAAAAATTTTCTCTAAATAGTTGCTCCTGTCACGACAAAGCCATGAGTCTAGAGGTAGGACAGGTGTCTATTCAATAAGTACACAAATAGCTCTCGGTTTCTTCCCATGGCACCGTGAGCCCATGAAGACCAGGGACCAAGTCTGTCCTCTTGGGACAGACGGTGTGAGGACGCTCACAAGATCCGGAAAGCCGCTTGTGAAATAGGCGGGCGTCTTGCCAACCAGTTAAACTGTTGGTAGCTTGGCATCCATAATGGTGGGAGTATTCACCCCACGGAAAGTGGCCAGGGCCATGAATCAGGGCGCTTCATTTTGTGGTTTCCTGGCATACCCCTCTGGGTCAGGGCCCCCCACCTAGTAAGAACTCGGGAAACACCCTGATGGATGAACTCTCACAAATTCCTTTCTTTGAAACAAGTACTGTATTGTGCCCATTTTTCAGATGAGGAAACCGAGCTTTCAGAGGGTTAGTCATTTGCTCAAGGTCGTACAGCAACTGGTGAAGCCAGAATCCGGCTTAGATCTCTGGCTCCTACACTCTGCTCTCAACCTCCGGTCGGCCCGGCCAGGCCTTTCAGGCAAAGGGATCTGTCTACACTGCAGGAAGGAGGAGGGAAAGAGAGACCGGTGCTGGGAAGCCCAGGGCTGCCCGGGCAGGCGAGGGAAGGGTCTGTGACAGCACGCTGTGAGATCGGATCTGGGTTTCAGAACGTCGGGCCCAGGCTCCTGAACAGTGGAGGCAGAAAATGCTCTTGCCTGTTGTTGATTGGTCTCGTTTCCAAAAATATAAACGCCCACCTGGGAGGCCCGGAGTCCTTCCCGGGAAGGCACGTCTGAGGCCCATTCCAAGGGGAGGTCAGCTGAGGCCTCCAGAGACGGGTGCTTAATGGGCCGCTGTTGGCAGAGCTCGTGGGCAGACCTGTTTCTTTTTATCAGAGAAGATATTCATGGAAGGTTCTGTGTCCTCAGGCCTGCCGCTGTGCCTGTTCCAAAACCCCAAGGGCTCCCCGAAGGGGTTTGCACCAAGACTTCCCATCTGGCTGGCTCCTGACTTGACCGTGCTCACCGCATAGTCAGCATTTGGTGGGTGTCGTGAAGGAACGAGACGGTGCGTCTCTGATGTGGGTTAAGTAAATAACGCCCGTTTTCTCTGATTTAAAAGTAGCATAACTTGGAAAACACAGATATTTTGAAGAAAGAAAAGAAAAACCATAACCCAGCTGTAGACATAACCACGCTTGTCAGTCTGGTGCAGTCTTTTAAAAATATGTGTCGGGGGAGGCACCTGGGTGGCTCAGTCGGTCGGGCGTCCGACTTCGGCTCAGGTCACGACCTCGAGGTTTGTGGGTTCGAGCCCCGCGTCGGGCTCTGCGCTGACAGCTCGGAGCCTGGAGCCTGCTTCGGATTCATGGTCTCCCTCTCTGTCTGCCCCTCCAATGCTCATGGTTTCTCTCTCTCTCTCTCTCAAGAATAAATAAACATTAAAAAATTTTTAAATGTGCAGACATGTGTACCCTCATTGTATTTTATCTCCACATAATCCTCTATCAGAAGAAATTCTCATGCTTATTAAAATCCTATAAAGATCGTCATTATTTAGCATACCGTCACGAGATGGCCAAGATTTATGTAACTGATCCCCTAAGTTTTGACGTTTCTATTGTTCCTTTGTTTATTCTTTGTTTAAAAAAAGTTTTTGACATTTCTATTGTTCCTTTGTTTATTCTTTTTGTTTTAAAGTTTATTTATTTATTTTGAGAGAGAGAGAGAGAGAGAGAGTGCAAGCGGGGAGGCGGGGGGTGGAGGGGGCGAGATGGAGAAGGAGAGAGAGAATTCCAAGCAAGTTCCGTGCAGCACAGAGGCCAACACGGACCGTGAGATCATGACCTGAGCCGAAGTCAAGGGTTGGATGCTTAAGCAGCTGAGCCATGTGGGCGCCCCACGTTCCTTTGTTTATTCTTATCAACCCCCCTGCTATGATGTTTCTTCTTCCTAAATTGTTATCCAGATGCCAATCTTGGTTTTGCTTTCCCTTTTTATCATGACTCCCTAGACGTGGAATGAGCAGGTCAGAGAGCACGAAGTTTTCAAAGTAGAATATAAGTATTCCATAATAAATACATAAAAAATAATATATAATAAATCAATACTAAATTCGTTTCTAGAAAATTGGTTCCAGAGCATAAGTACTGGCGTTTTTAACTTCACGGATTTGGTGGGTAACTGATGTGTGTTTTACTGGTGGCTGGTGGGGGGGACCACATTTTCCATCTATTCGTGAGCCCTTCACGCTTCCTCCTGGGAGCCGAGGACGCAGGTCTCCAGCACAGGCTCGGGAGAGGGTATCGGCTTGGGCTCCTGGACGGTCCTCCTGCCCCGAGGCCTGTGGGCTGCCCGCCCTCACGGAGGCTGATCGGAGGAGCAGAACCATCGCTTCTCCTGGCACACTGGGTAGCCAAGATTCCAGGACTTCTCCTGGCACAGCGGGAAGACTTCTGGGAAAAGCCACCGCACATCTGGCGAGCCCAGCCTATCTCCCGGCTCACTTGGCTCCCAGCACGGACAGACGGCCAGCTTCCTCCTTGGGAAGAAGAGAAAGAGAAGCTAAGAAGTGAAGGACTGGGGGCGCCTGGGGGGCTCAGTTGGTTAAGCGTCCGACTTCAGTTCAGGTCCTGATCTCCCAGTTTGTGGGTTCCAGTCCCACGTCGGGCTCTGTGCTGACAGCTCGGAGCCTGGATCCTGCTTCAGAGTCTGTGTCTCCCTCTCTCTCTCTGTCCCTCCCCCGCTCAAAAATAAAACAAAACATTAAAAAAAAAAGAAGAAGAAGACGTAAAGTGAAGGACAGGAAAGAGTTTCCTGCCTCTGGGGTCTGGATTAGGAAGGAACTAGGATTATTTTAGATTGTCCCTGAGAACTAACCCTGGAACGGTCGATCAGGGCATCTCTGGGTCACAGAGATGAAGGTCCCTTGTGCCCTTTCATCCAGGGGAGCAGTTACGGGCTGGGGCTCTAGAGCCAGACTGCCGGGGTTGCAATCCCCCCCTGCCACTTACTACCCACGTGACAGTCACTTCACACTCCTCTCAGACCTTTGGCGCTAAATGAGACAACAGACACAGTGTGGCAGGCACAGTGGAGACAGAGGGGGAGCAAAGCGGCAGCTGTTACTCTTACATTGGTGCCCTTTTCCTGCTGTAACAAATGACCAGGAGGCTAGCGCCTTAACGCTTAGGATTTTACAGTCCTGGGGGTCAAAAGTCCTAAATGGGACTTGATGGACTAAAACCAAGGTGTTGGCAAGGCTACATTCCTTCCAGAGGCTGCTGGTGGCTTCTCCTCCCCCTTCAGAGCCAGGAACCACAGCACTCTGACCTCTGCATCATCACGTTTCTGACTCCGGGGCCTCCTTCTTCCATGTTTTAAGGACCCTTGTAATTACCTTGGTCCCACCCAGATAATCCAGGATAATCTCTTTATCTTAACGTCCTTAATTGCATCTGCAAAGTCCCTTTTGCCAGGTAAAGTCACATACTCATAGGCTGCGGGGATTAAGATATGGACATCTTTAGGGGTCATCATTCTGCCCATCACACGATTTTATTTTCCCGCATATTTCTTGAGTACCTGTTCTTTGTCAGGTGTTGAATCTTCTTCCACTCTGAATAAAATTTAGGACTATTTTCTCAAGGAACTCGCAGGCTGGTGCCGGTAGCAAGTAAGTAAACCAATAACCAAACCAAAGAGTTTAAGGGGTAAAGATCTAACGTTATACAGAGAATGGAGGACCCGATGAGGAGGAATATATCTGGGGGAGAAAGACATCTCACGTAGAGGAAGCAGGACAAGCAAAGGCATAAAACGAAGAAGAGACCACGTCAAGATCTAATCTCGGTTGGGTCAGAGGCTGAAGCATCTCTGAGACAGGAGCCTAGAGAAGAAGAAAGACCCTCGATCACAGAGGACATACACGTCACAGTGAAGAGCTTGGACTTTATTGAGTAGGCCATGGAGAGAAGATGACAGATTAAGAGCATGGGATATGGTTAGGCTTCTAGTTTGCAATAATAAGATGGGGTGTGGACTGGGAGTGGGTGATAGCACACAAGGGGACCAGCTTCACACCACCATCCTTCCATCCATTCACTTATCCATACATTCAACTAACTCTTCAGTCCATCCATCCATCCATTTGTCCATCCATCCATCCATCCATTTGTCCATCCATCCATCTGTCCGTCCATCCATCCATCCATCTGCCCATCCATCCATCTATTCATCCATCTGTCCATCCATCTATCCATCTATCCATCCATCCATCCATCCATCCATCCATCCATCCATCTGTCCATCCATCTATCCATCCATCTGTCCATCCATCCATCCATCCATCCATCCATCCATCTGTCCATCCATCTGTCCATCTATCCATCTATCCATCCATCCATCCATCCATCCATCCATCCATCCATCCGTCCATCCATCCATCTATCCATCCATC